>NC_092100.1:52947114-53256757 GCF_045679555.1 Salvelinus alpinus
CCCAGCTGCCCACTGCATTGAGGATAGGAAACATTGTCACCACCGATAAATCTAAGATAATTGATCATTTCAATAAGCATTTCTCTTTGGCTGGCCATGCTTTCCACCTGGCTACCCCGGCCAACACCTCAGCACCCCCTGCAGCTCAAGGTCCTAAACAATCTCATAACTGCCAACGATAAAAGACAGTACTGTGCAGCCGACTTCATCGACCTGGCCAAGGCTTTCGACTCTGTCAATCACCGCATTCTTATCGGCAGACTCAACAGCATGGCTTCTCAAATGACTGGTTCACCAACTACTTCTCAGATAGAGTTCAGTGCGTCAAATCGGAGCGCCTGTTGTCCGGAACCTCTCTATGGGGGTGCCACAGGGTTCAATTCTCGGGCCGACTCTTTTCTCTGTATATGTCAGTGCTGCTGGTGATTCTCTGATCCACCTCTACGCAGACGACACCATTCTATATACATCCAGCCCTTCTTTGGACACTGTGCTGACAAACCTCTGAACGAGCTTCAATGCCATACAACACCTCCAACTGCTTTTAAACGCATGTAAAACCAAGTGCATGCTCTTCAACCGATTGCTGCCCGCACCCTCACATGACTGGGCAGGGGCGCAGCCATGGGTGGGCCCGTGAGGGCATAGACCTACCCAATGGGGAGCCAGGCACAGCCAATCAGAACGAGTTTTTCCCCACAAAAGGGCATTATTACAGACAGAAATACTCAGAAATACCTCAGTTCATCAGCTCTCCGGGTGGCTGGGCTCAGACGGTCCTGAAGAAGCCAGATGTGGAGGTCCTAGGCTGACGTGGTTACACGTGATCTGCGGTTGTGAGGCCGGTTGGACATACTGCCAAATTCACTAAAACAACTTTGGAGGTGGCTTATGGTAAAGAAATTAACATTAAAATCTCTGGCAACAGCTCTGGTGGACATTCCTGCAGTCAGCATGCAAATTGCACGCTCCCTCAAAACTGAGGCATCTGTGGCATTGTGTTGTGACAAAACTGCACATTTTAGAGTGGCCTTTTATTGTCCCCAGCAGAAGGTACACCTGTGTAATGATCATGCTTTTTAATCAGCTTTTTGATATGCCACACCTGACAGGTGGGTGGATTATCTTGGCAAAGGTTGTTGCTGTTAAAGAAAATGTGTTCTCAGTCAACTTACCTGGTAAAATAAGGGTTAAATAAAAATGTCCATTGCTTGGGTTTCTTGGCCCAAGCAAGTCTCTTCTTATTGGTGTCCTTTAGTAGTGGTTTCTTTGTAGCAATTCGACCATGAAGGCCTGATTCACTCAGTCTCCTCTGAACAGTTGATGTTGAGATGTGTCTGTTACTTGAATTCTGTGAGGCATTTATTTGGGCTGCAATCTGAGTTGCAGTTAACTCTAATGAATTTATCCTCTGCAGCAGAAGTAACTCTGGGTCTTCCTGTCCTGTGGCGGTCCTCATGAGAGCCAGTTTCCTCATAGCGCCTGATGTTTTTTGCGACTGCTCTTGAAGAAACTTTCAAAGTTCTTTGTTTTCCGCATTGACTGACCTTCATGTCTTAAAGTGAACTGTCATTTCTCTTTGCTTATTTTAGCCTTTTACCAAATAGGACTATCTTCTGTATACCACCCCTACCTTGTCACAACACAACTGATTGGCTCAAACGCATTACAAAGAAAATAATAAATTAATTTAACAAGGCACACCTGTTAATTGAAATCCATTCCAGGTGACTACCTCATGAAGCTGGTTGAGAGAATGTCAAGAGTGTGCAAAGCAAATTCTACAATGTAGAAAATAGTAAAAAATTAAGAAAAACACTTGAATGAGTAGGTGTGTCTAAACCTTCGACTGGTACTGTATATTCTCGTTACCTCTCATTCACAGGTGTCCATTTCAATGAACTTGGGCGTACCTGGAACTACTACCACTCTCGTTGTCAGAGTCAGAGAATGCATTTGGTATCATGGCTGCAGGGATTAGGATTCTTGGTCGTCCAATCGAGTGTAGCCCTGAAAAGGCTACGGGCAATCTCCAAGTTCCAGGGCAACATTTCTTGCAAGTTAAACAAGTTGAAGGATCTCCCCCCGGACATGTGGCAGGAAAACGTGGTTAGGAGAGGACAGCTCAACCCAAGGCCAAGCAGTCATGCAGAAAAGGCCTTTGTTTGAACTGCTCACACACACCCCTTGATGGACACACAGTTCTTTGTGTGCACTGTGAACCAAAGTACTTTGGCCTAACATTTAGAGTTTTAATCTTGTTAATAAAATGAAACCTGATTCTATGACGTCTCAGTGAGCAGTAATTTAGATTAGATTGAACAACACCCAGTAGAAAGCCTGTAAAGTCTGTGGCACTTCTGTACATTGTCAGCACTTGCACTTGCTGTTCAAATAGAATGCATCGAAACACCTTGTATTGAGATGAAGAAACACAAAAATAAAAACTTTTCAGCACACAAAAATAAAAACTTTTATTCTTGCTTATGAGCTCTGAACGTAAACCACAATACAAAAGTGTCTGAGACCAGACAAGTAAACAAGTGTCAATGGAATAAATGTAAGTCAGTGTAGTTACAAATATTTCTGAACAATATTACAGTGTCTGCTATGAACAGACATGTGAACAACTGAAGTGTCTATGGAATAACATTGAACGTCTAGTGTCTGGCTCCAGAGATGTCAGAACAACAACAGAAGTTCATTTCACTGTGTTCCCAGTTGTTCGGTCCATGTCCTCTTCTTGAAGTCATACACAAACTCATGCAGCTGGTGATCTAATTCCTGCCAGAGTTTTGGCGAGAGTTCATCCATGAAATCAGCTATAGGTGCCAGGGCCCTGTGGATAGGATGAGAAGAGGGGTGGGGAAATTAGGAGTGCCTGGAGAGCAGTGTGCATGGTGAGGCGAGGAGGAAAAAGGACAACAGAAGAGAGGAAAGGGGATCCGAGTAAAGGGAGGAGTCTGAAAATATTTGTATTTACCTCTGGGACAAGTCTTCAATCATTTGCAATGCCTTTGCGAGTGATGTGTTAAGTGTGAAGTCTGCAAGTCCTTTCGCCCTTCTTCTCACACCCCTGCTACTTCTGCTGCTGTTCTGTGGCATTGGTGAGGAGCAAGCCAGTGGAGTAGGTCTTGGAGGTGGGCCCAGGATAGAGCTCTCCAGGTCCTGCATGGAGATTGTTTCTAATTCTGCACTGCAGCTCAGTGCGTGAGATGGGCTGGGGCCGATGACCAGTCAATACTGGGGGCAGATGTAGTGCTCGGGCCAGTGAATAGGCAGTGCTGGGGTGCAGAGAACAAAACCAGGTGCTGTCTCCATTCACTGGTGTTTCTGCCTTAAAAAAGAAGAAGTTTAGGACACATATCCAAACCATCCAAAACGATCAATGAACATAATATCAAATATCATTAACCGATATTACAATAGACTATATAATGTTGCAAACGTCCTGGCCTATCTTCTTATCTCTGTTCAAACGTTTGCACCTTTTTGACTAGCTGGACCTTGCTACCAAACTTGCTACCAAACTTTGGTGTTACCAATGTGGGAAGCTTATGCTTTTCTTTATCTGACAAAATGATTTTTGATCAAAAGTTGTAAAGATCTTTTAGTTTAGTTGGTTGGCTTGCTTTCACTGCATGGCTATGCTGCGAGGCTAGCTAGCAACTAGGAGGGATGGCTGTTTTCCTCACTCTCTCTTTCCGAAGAAGAGCAATGGGCCCAAGTTGCACGATGGGACAAGGGGAGAGGAGTGATAATCACTGACAGGCAGAATAGATCCTGGGTGCAGCTTTCTGCCCGCTGGACCAAACACAGCTCATCTGTCAAGTGAATGTATTATACGCAGAGCCAGGCTGGGCCCAGTAGCATAGTACAAGTCCTCACTCTTTTGAGTCTCAACACACTGAGTTTAATTTCATTGCCCCAGCCCAAAGGGCCTGTGCGAACAACACCACGCATACAAAACTAAACAATACTACCCTCTCTACTTGTGTGAGCCACCACATTATATTGGGCAAACAGAGAGAGACTCAAGACCCTCTGTTTGTGTCAAATGGTAAAAGCTACATGGCTTTCACACCTTCCATGGCTCAGTTGGTTAGGGCATGACGGGGCGCCTACTGTAGAAGACCAGGTTGTAGGTTTGATTCTCACCTGGGAACAATGTGTATGTGCTATTTGTGTTAACTCTGTGTTACCTGTAAGTCAGTGAGAACGAAAGCATCTATAAAATTACCTTATTTATTATTAGGCTTTTTTCATCTCGTATCAATGTCATTCTTCATCCCATATGCTCATAGGATTTAATAGAGAAGCTTTACAAAAAAAGATTTAGTCGAAACGTAAATATCCTAGGAAATGATCTTGGGCTCTGGCATGGTGGGGGCTAAGCCAGGCTAAGCCAAGCTAAGTCAGGGGTTTGGCAGGTAGATGGAGGAAGATTGGAATCAGGGTCACTTTTTTTCCATTTGAACCTCCTTGATCTGCTCGCATAGCATTTGTGCTCATTACGTTCTGAAAATCTTACAAAAAAT
This sequence comes from Salvelinus alpinus, assembly GCF_045679555.1. Taxonomy (NCBI): domain Eukaryota; kingdom Metazoa; phylum Chordata; class Actinopteri; order Salmoniformes; family Salmonidae; genus Salvelinus; species Salvelinus alpinus. Next base: position 52,951,653 of record NC_092100.1, read on the forward strand.
GTATATCAAATTTGTTTATTTCTCATCTATCTTTTGGGCCATTTCTCTCACACACTCTCACTCGCTCTTTCTCGTATGTGTGTGTGTGTAGGACTTCCTGGGCCAGGCATTCTGTACCCTGGGGGAGGTGGTGGGCTCCATGGGAAGCTGCGTGGAAAAACCTCTCATGTAAGTAATGTACTGTACCGTTCTGTCACAAACACACACACACACACACTACCCTTTACCCTATTGTTGCTATTTTTGGCCTATTTTGTCCTCATTATAAAAAGCCAGGCCCAAGAGGCCACATAATTTACATGGTTTAAAGGGTTCTATTTTATTTGAAATTTTGCGTCGTTGGTATTCCATTGATGTACAGTATATTCCACATTGGGGACAATATCGTTGCAATTCCAGTCAATTAAGGAAATAGATTGATCATTAATAACATGATTCCTAATACACTATACACTGTTACACTGTGTATAGTGTAACACTAACACTGTGTATACATTGCTTAGCCAACAACACTGTTAATACACTGTTGTTGGCTAAGCAAGGTTACCACAAATTAATGTTGAGCATTAAAAGAACCCTGTTCGTGCCTATTTAATGAAACTCAGTTGATGTACAATGCATTCGGAAAGTATTCAGACCCCTTGACTTTTTCCACATATTGTTACATTAAAGCCTTATTCTAAATTAGATTTTTTTTTAATGTTCTTCATCAATCTACACACAATACCCCATAATGAGAAATCAAAAACAGGTTTTTAGAAATGTTAGCAAATGTATTACAAATTTAAAACTGAAATATTACATTTACATAAGTGTTCAGACCCTTTACTAAGTACTTTGTTGAAGCACCTCTGGCAGCGATTACAGCCTGGAGTCTTCTTGGGTATGACGCTACAAGCTTTGCACACCTGTATTTGGGAGGTTTCTTCCATTCTTCTCTGCAGATCCTCTTAATCTCTGTCAGGTTGGATGGGGAGTGTTACTGCACAGCTATTTTCAGGTCTATCCATAGATGTTCGATCGGGTTCAAGTCCGGGCTCTGGCTGGGCAACTCAAGGACATTCAGAGACTTCTCCCGAAGCCACTCCTGCGTTATCTTAGCTGTGTGCTTATGGTCATTGTGCTGTTGGAAGGTGAACCTTCGCCCCAGTCTGAGGTCCTGAGTACTCTGAAGCAGGTTTTCATCAAGGATCTCTCTGTATTTTGCTCCGTTCATCTTTGCCTCGAAACTGACTAGCCTCCCAGTCCCTGCCGCTGAAAAACATCCCCACAGCATGATGCTGCCACCACCATGCTTCACCGTAGGCGTGGTGCCAGATTTCCTCCGGACGTGACGCTTGGCATTCAGGCCAAAGAGTGCAATCTTGGTTTCATCAGACCAGAGAATCTTGTTTCTCATGGTCTATGAGTGTCTTTAGGTGCCTTTTGGCAAACTCCAAGCGGGCTGTCATGTACCTTTTACTGAGGAGTGGCTTTCGTCTGGGTAATCTACCATAAAGGCCTGATTGGTAGAGTGCTGCAGAGATGGTGTTCTTCTGGATGGTTCTCCCATCTCCACAGAGGAACTCAAGAGCTCTGTCAGAGAGACCATCGGGTTCTTGGTCTCTGACCAAGGCCCTTCTCCCCCGATTGCTCAGTTTTTTGCCGGGCGGCCAGCTCTAGGAAGAGTCTTGGTGGTTCCAAACTTCTTCCATTTAAAAATGATGGAGGCCACTGTGTTCTTGGGAACCTTCAATGCTGCAGACATTTTTTTGGTACCATTCCCCAGATCTGTGCCTCGACACAATCCTGTCTCGGAGCTCTACGGACAAATCTTTCGACCTCATGGCTTGGTTTTTGCTCTGACATGCACTGTTAACTGTGGGACCTTATATAGACAGGTGTGTGCATTTCCAAATCATGTCCAATCAATTGAATTTACCACAGGTGGACTCCAATCAAGTTGTAGAAACATCTCAAGGATGATCAATGGAAACAGGATGCAACTGAGCTCAATTTCGAGTCTCATAGAAAAAGTTCTGAGTACTTACGTATGTAAATAAGGCATTTCAGTTTTTCTAATTTAATATATTTGCAAACATTTCTAAAAACCTGTTTTCTCTTTGTCATTATGGGCTATTGTGTGTACATTGCTGAGGAAAAACATGTATTTAATACATTTTAGAAGAAGGCTGTAACGTAACAAAATGTGGTCTGAATACTTTTGAAATACAAATAGAACATAAGAATTCACTTAGAGAATGACAGTTCCCTTTCCCATCCAGAAATGTTTTTTATACACTGTATGGGATGCCAACAGTGTCGTTGTTGCCAGCTGCTGTTTTTTTACACAATGGGATACGGAGGGGCTCCACTTGCATGATGTTTCACCATGTTTAAAAAAATAAATAACAAAGATGATTACACATCCTCAAGTGAATTATTATCAAGTTAAAAATACACATGCGTTAATTTGGCAGCCATGTCGCTATGTTAATCTGTGTCATATTGAGGCATGAGTTATCAAGGAGCCAGGAGTCTTATTGGAAATTCCTCAAATTGACTAGAGTTGAAATTGAACTGGAATTACAAATGAACATTAGCATCTAACCACAGCACTTTTACATTGAAGAGAACTTAAATGTTGATTAATATGCACTGTCAACTAAATGTGATGAATAGTTTCCAACTGGGAAGTCTTACACAAATTGGAAGTGCAAATTTGTAAATTAATTTTTTAATAAAAGCAATATGGCCGCTCTGGAAAAAAGGCTACTATGGCCTGTGCTGTGCGCTACAAATATACATGCTTTATCTTCAGTGATGTATTCCAGTATAATGTAAAATACTGTACAATATGGCCTGGTATATCATGAAGCAGATTTGTTAGTGTTAGGAGCCCCTCTGTCACCTCCACTAATGGTTCCTCAGGGGGGAACCATTAGTGCAAAGAGGAAAATATCTGCGTCCCAAATGGCACCCTATTGTAACGCCCGTCGGAAGAAGTGGACCAAGGTGCAGCGTGGTACGTGTTCATGATTTTTATTTCTCAGAACACCAAACAAAACAACAAAAGAATAACGAACGTCACGTTCTGTAGGCTTCACAGAGCTAACAAAAAACAACATCCCACAAAACTAAGGTGGCAAAACAGGCTGCCTAAGTATGATTCCCAATCAGAGACAACGATAGACAGCTGTCCCTGATTGAGAACCACACCCGGCCAAAACATAGAAACACAAAACATAGAATGCCCACCCCAAATCACACCCTGACCTAACCAAATAGAGAAATAAAACGACTCTCTAAGGTCAGGGTGTGACACCTATTCCCTTTATAGTGCACTCCTTTTGACCTGGCCCAGTAGGGGTCTAGTGCACTATATAATGAATAGGGTGCTATTTGGGACGCATGCAATGTGTTGAATGTCCATTTATTTTCTTCCTGAGGCACTGAGAGCAGGGTGTGTTCTTCATGTGTGAACCGTAAGGTGTGGCCCTCACCCCACTGTGTGTGTTTGTGTTTGCCTGAGATGATTGTTTGTCTGTGTGCGTGCGTGCGTGCCTGCCTGCCTGCGCGTGTCTGACTGAGTGTGTGACTGTTTGTGTGTGTCTGTGTGTATGCACGTGTGTGCATGTGGCAAATGTATATACACAATGAATCAATGGGTTGTTGCAGCTGAATGGGTCTGCAGAAGAATGACACAAGACGATGATATAAGAATGTGCCGCTGTTGAGTTTTATAATCATCTCAGGCTACACTCATTCTGTGTGTGTGTGTGTGTGTGTGTGTGTGTGTGTGTGTGTGTGTGTGTGTGTGTGTGTGTGTGTGTGTGTGTGTGTGTGTGTGTGTGTGTGTGTGTGTGTGTGTGTGTGTGTGTGTGCAGCCGGTCCACAGTATCTTAAAGTGGCACCTCCTATTTACATGGAGACGGCCGAGTCAAAAGCGTGGCACTTGTGTTCAGTGGAGTGGAGGAAGATTTTACAACTAAAGAGCAGAGCAAAGGAGGAGCATATGTGCAGAACTAAATATGTGCAGAACTAAACGATGCTGGCTGTAGACAGATGCTCTTAGGAGCACACCACAAACAGGCATTGAGATAAACATGTGATAATTTATCCAGATGATAATAATGACTGCCATGAACTTTTCACACCGCATTTATTATACTATTACACATGAGCGGTATACCCCTTTTTACATTGTCCTGTGATACCCACCCTACTGTGCTGGTCCAGATATATTCTTTTCACTTAAAAATGGGAAGTTGAGCCCAAAAAAGTATAGATTGTCCCCGTTCTAGACTATAGTTGAGAACGTATAGTTATGACTAACTGTTCCCTGAAGGTGGGAAACAAGGTACAACACAGCTATGGGGAGTTTTTGCACTACTGAAGAACGTTTGAACCAATCCTGACAAGGCCAATGAACAGTGTGCTTCACCGGAAGCCACAAGTGATAAACCCGAGGCACAGATAAGTTTGTTCCTGTCACGCCCTGGCCATAGAGAGGCTTTTATTCTCTATTTTGGTTAGGCCAGGGTGTGACTAGGGTGGGTATTCTAGTTTCTTTATTTCTATGTTTTTCTGTTTCTATGTTTTGGCCGGGTATGGTTCTCAATCAGGGACAGCTGTCTATCGTTATCTCTGATTGGGAATCATACTTAGGCAGCCTGTTTTTCCACCTTAGTTGTGGGTAGTCGTCTGTGTTAGTGGCCTGTATAACCCTAGTCAGAGTCACGTTCGTTTTTGTTGTTTCTTGTTTTTGTTGGCGACATTCAAAATAAAAAAATGTACGCTTACCACGCTGCACCTTGGTCCGGTCATTTCCACGAAGACAGCGAATGTGACAGTTCCATTCAGTATCGCCCGCTGTTCATCGAGCCCAGAACCGGGCGGTGCGGGGCCGAACAGGTGTTGTACCTCATTTCCCTCCTACAGGGAACATTAGTTATAGCCATAACTATACGTTCCCTTTCAGTCGGTCAACTCCGTACAACATAGCTATAGGGATATGAAATCACGCCCCTGTCAAGGTGTGGGTGTAGCTGGTGCATTGGAAGTCAGACACAGGAGAGCAGAGATGAGTGGACAAGGCACTTTACTGAGGCAATATATGAATAGAACGCAACCGCGTCACAAAAACAAATGCCCTCAGAACAAGTGAGGCAGCACTAAGTACAAAAATAACAAGGTACAAAGTACAGTCTGTCAAAAAGCACGGGTGTAAAATATAACCCGGCGCAAACCAGCTGGAAGAGTGCCAACCTGACAATAAACAATTACACACACAGACATGGGGGGAACAGAGGGTTAAATACACAACATGTAACGAGGGAAGGAATACCAGGTGTGTGTGAAAACAAGACAAAACAAATGGAAAATGAAAGGTGGATCGGCGATGGCTAGAAGACCGGTGACGTCGACCGCTGAACGCCGCCCGAACAAGGAGAGGGCCCGACTTCAGCCCCATGCCAACCTTAGCGTAAACCAAATGAAATGGCCCACGGCAGACCACCCAGAGTTCCAACCTGACAGGAATGCCTGTTGGACCCAGGTATTGTGCAATCTGTGCGCTGCCTAATGACTCTCTCCCGTCCCAGATGTAAGCACACTGTGGGCTACACTGGGGCCAGTGACATGGTGCAGCTGCAGAACTTACGTATGCTAAACAAGAGAGCTACACAATCAATTCCAAAATGGGAGGCAGGAATCACCAATGGCAGTACACTAGCTAGCTCGCCTTGACGAGTCAGCTAACCTGTGGGTAGCACGCTATGCAGAGCTGTTTAGCTAGCCTGATCGCGTCCACATAAGACCTGATCATCGACCATCTTTGGGATGAGAGGTAAACGTGTTTGACCGAGGCAGGTACAGGCGGCCTGGCATGCCCACCGACCCGGCCGTTCTCTCCCTTCACGTCGCCTCCCTTAGCCGGTGATAGATAGCATAGCAACCGGGTTGAGCTAGGGCAGCTTTCGCATGCCTCAGCCCAGGGAGACAAGATATTTTCTGACTAAAGCCCCAAATCATCCTTGGGTCACGTAACTCATATCCAGCCGAGGTACGGGCACCCGTGACAGGAAGCCATAAGAATTCCACACGTTTCCCAAAGGAACCACACGTTTCCCAAAGGAACTTGCGCGCACCATGGACTAGGGGAACAGTGACAGCCACGTGCAAGCCACTGTTACTGTCACCGTCCCGCACACATGCTGACCCAAGCGGGGGCAGATGGAGCATGCACCGCGTCGAGACAGACAACAAAACGTGAGTATCTTTTTTATTTATTTAGACAAGGTCTTGAACCCGAGCCCGGCTTGTTAGCTTTCGTTGTTTTGGTTACATTACTCAGCCAATTAGCCAGGCTAAACACGCAGAAGATTAACTAACAGATTCAGCAGGAAAATCACAAAACCAGTTACCAAGCTTTTAACACACAATGTCCAGAAGGATGAGCACGTCCTCCTCAAGTGTGAGTGGTAAGTTGAAGTAAACCCTTGTATTTCGCGTTCCCATATTTATTTTGAAAGAATACGTGAAATTGTTCTGCTCAGCTCGAGGTGAAGAGCAGGAGATTTGAAGGAATGAATTCATGCCTTGGGTTTATCACCTGTGGAAGGCCGGACTTCCGGTGAGGCACGGTGTTCATTGGCCTTCTCAGGCGTGATTCTAACGTTCTTCAGTAGAGGGCGTTAGCGTATGAACTCCCCATAGCTGTGTTGTACCGATTTGACTGACTGAAAGGGAACCATATCAACTGTGTAGATAATTTTAATGGAAGGACTTGTATGAACTGCATAGTTAGTTCAATGCCATTCGTCTTCTTTATCCAGCCTTCTCTTTCCTATACCCTCTCTCTCTTTTACCCCCCCCCCCCACCCACCTCCCCTCCAGTGCCAAGGTTTTGTGCTCACTGCTCACCCAGTCAGTCCATTTCAGTGAGAGCTTCTCTCGCTGGGCCTCCGAGAGCCCCGGTTGCATTTCAAAGACTCACTTCAATTTGCCATCTATTTTCCTCCATGCATGTTATTGCATAATTCCAGCAACATTATATAGCTCTATTTAGCCAAATGAAAAACTATGTTGCTCTCTCTCTCTCCAGTCTAAATCAAGCCTTGGGGTTCTGGCATTCATTTGTCTATTTTTACTTGGTCAATTTCTTTCTGCCTCATCTTTGTCAAGGAAGGTATTGACGATTGATGTATGACATGCTAGATGGACAAGTCGTCATTGTAAATAAGAATTTGTTCTTAAATTCACTTACCTGTATAAATAAAGGTGTCCTAAAATAAAATACAAAAATGGACGGAGAGCCATGAACAACACACACATGTACAGTAACGCTGCCAGAAGTGATGATTCTAGTCTCTCTCTTTTGTGTTTTAACAGTGGGATTCCAGGGAAGAAGTGTGGTACCATCAAAGTCAGAGCAGAGGAGCTGAGCAATTGCAGGGTGAGTGGTTATCGTGTGTAAAAAAAAAACTTAAAAAAAAACTGCAGCTGTTGTAAGTGTTCCCCTTTTAATGAACAGTCATCATGAAAATGGAACGGCTTTAGCATTTTCAGCGGTGGCTATTCAGTCATACATATCCACATACTCTACACGGGAGCACAACAATGACTTGGTGCCTTTTTTCCTACAAACAATTCACTAAATACTAAGGGACTCAGTCAATCAAAACAGGTCATGAAATGTAAAAGAATTAGAAGGGGGGAAAAAGCAATCAGAGAAGAATGACTATTGTCCCAGTCTGTGGTTTTTATTGTCTGTCTGTTCCATTTATCTGTAACCTGTTCTCTCTAGGAGTCAGTGATGCTGCAGTTCTGTGGGAACAAGTTGGACAAGAAAGACTTCTTTGGGAAATCCGATCCTTTTCTGGTCTTCTACCGCAGTAACGAAGACGGATCGTAAGTCATCAACAACAAGCGTTGATTTATTATTACATACAAAATCTATTTAAAACTTGATTCATTCACAACCACTAATCATGTTTGTTTACATACTGTATACTGTACTATGTGATGGGTGGCAGGTAGCCTATCGGTTAAGAGCATTGGGCCACTAACCCGAAAGGTCACTGGTTCGAATCCCCGAGCTGGCAAGATGGAAAAATCTGCCATTGAGCAAGACAGTTAACCCCCCACAACAACTGCTCCCTGGGTGCCGATGACGTGGTCATCGATTTAAGGCAGCCCCCCACAACTCTGATTCAGAGGGGTTGAGTGCTTACCTACGGAACAGCAAGCGTCATCTCCTGTCTGGACTACTGCATCTCTCTGTTGGCTGGGCCTCCCGCTTGTGCCCTCAAACACCTGCAACTTATCCAGAACGCCGCAGCCCGCCTGGTGTTCAACCTTCCCAAGTTCTCCCATGTCACGCTGCTCCTATGCATCCTCCACTGGCTTCCAGTTGAAGCTCACATCCACTACAAGACCATGGTGCTTGCCTACATAGAGCAAGAGGAACTTCCCCTCCCTGCCTTCATGCTTTGCTAAAACACTACAACCTGAGCACTCAGTTCTGCCACCTCAGGTAGGTCTCTTGGCCCTCCAACCCCTGCGGGAGGGCAGCTCCCGCTCAGCCCAGTCCAAGCTCTTCTCTGTCCTGGAACCCCAATAGTGGAACCAGCTTCCCTCTGAATCTTGGACAGCAGAGTCCTGCCCATCTTCCTGAAAACATCTGAAACCCTACCTCTTCAAACAGTATCTTAAATAATCCTCCTCCTCAAACCCCCCCTCCCCGAACCAGCATTTGCACAGGGAGTATAGATGGTAAGGGATGAGTGGACGTGAAAGAAAGGATGAGAGGAGAAATGAAAGGCAAGGAAAATAAAGGGTGAGCCTGAGTTAAACATACATTGTACGGGACGGCTTTGCCCAGCAGATGTTTTTATGCGAGCTGACTCCCCTATCTTGCACTCAACACATTTGGCTTTTGTGCAGCTGGATATTTACTGAAGCAGTTTAAATGGCTAGCTCCGGGGCACAACAGCAGCATGATCTCCCTGACCACATGGCCACACTGTATCCCGTATGAGAACATGAAGCTGCTGCTGTTGTTTTGACTTCTATACAGCATTTTCTTTTTTTAAATAAGTAGGAGTTATAAACAACATGTTGTCTTGAAAGGGTCCTGACAGCCATTGTGTTTGTGCGTGTGTGCATGTATGTGTGCGTGTGTTTCTAGATTTACTATCTGCCATAAGACAGAGGTGGTGAAGAACACTCTGGACCCAGTGTGGCAGGCCTTCAAGATCCCTGTCAAGGCCCTGTGCAACGGAGACTATGACAGGTAACTCATTCCTTAGATGCAGGTAACTGGCCGATGCATAGATTCAGCACTTTGAAATAAAAAGGAGAATGGCAGAGATAGTCCCTTTTGATAGTCCCTTTTGTAGTGACGCTACATTTCACAACGTTACTACACTACAGTACTCCAGTTAACACTAGAACTGCTGGGCTTCTTCTCCGGACCCCCCTTCAAGCTAATGAGCAGTGATTCTGACTGCAACATTCTAACGGTGTAATTCCTATATGCTATCGCAAAAAAATAAATGTGGTTGTGTTTGAAGGCCTTGGGTAACATTTTCAAACAACACAATACCGTTTTCATTCATTTACAGCATGTTACTGTAGGCTATATGTAAAATAGTTATATTTGTAGAGTGGCTTTGTTGCAACTATGAAACATAAAGCATATGTGTTGGAACACGGTAACAGCTTCTTTTTATGACAACAAAATAAAAATACCCCAACCACCAAGACGCATGATCAAGACGCACAGTCAAATTATAAAAACATCAATAGCCTTAACATCATTATAAGCACCAAGTGGCCTTGATAAATTGTGAAACTCTATAATGGACATTAAAACCAGATAATGGGACAATTTGAAAATATATTGGGACACCTTACAATCATGAAGCAATATGCGCCCACACATGCAGACCGTACTTGCTACAAAGGTCCAACGAGGAAAAGACTTAGCTAGCTAGCATTGATTTGCAGATCATTTTGGGGGGGGGAGCATCTGATGACCTAACATGGTGAGTGATGAACATTATTTCTCCGGTCCCCTCCGCCGCTAAAGCTGTCAAATCCTCCCACATGTTTCTAGTTTGACCAGCTGTTTTCAGGAACTGGTATTTTTGAATTTGGTTTTCATATTGGCAGGTTTGCTAGCAACAAACTAGCAAGCTTCTAGCCTAGTGTTTGATATGCGATCGATCTCGTAATTAACAGTCACTGTTGACAAGTGTCCTGAGAAGGCAACCTTTTCTAGCTATGCCAGACAAAATCGTGCATTATCAGCTCATTGTTAAGAATACATCCAAATGAATGTCAATAGAAAACAGCTACCTTGCTGTTATTCTGGCTGCAGCGGTTGTGACTGTTTTAGCCTTAGCTAGCTAGCAAGCGAGGGATAAGAACGTCGCCAGCGAGCATGGCAATGGCAAATAAAGAACGAACGACTGTGTTGCGTCAATAAATATAGAAATAATCGAGCAAACAACGGATTAGGAAGTATTTGACAATATAACAAAATGTTTTATTTCTGCTAGTAAATGTGTTGTTTTCTTTTTGGCAACTGTGTTATAAGAGGAATAAATGCCTCCGTTCTGTACATTACCTTGGAAAAATGAACTCCATAAAGGGACTCGGCCTTCAGCATGTACAATTACGCACGCTCTCACTGTGTAGCGTACTCCAAGCAGGCCAGAGTAGACTGATAAGACTGCTTTGATTCTGTTGACGTTTTTGAGGAATAGTTGTTATTATGGATACATTTCGAGTATGATTGTATGTAAACTTTCTGTGCAAAGCTAACTTTCATCAAGGGCTTAGGTGATGTATAATTGGTTTCCTTTCTCTCTTTGTCAGTACTCATTCTAAGGGTAACGGATGTGACCGTTAGACTCTTCATAACATGTCAGCATCACTGCAAAGCACGATCGTGATAAAATATTCATGCCCTTCATACTGCTTCCGAAGGATTTTTATGTTAGCAAAAAAGGTAGCGGGCAATCTTTATCTATTTCGGGTGTACTCACGTTCTCATATGACCTGCAATCATGCGTTGTTCAGCTAACTGGAGCATTGCATGTGATCACGTGGCATAATAAAGGTCTTAAATTCATAATCAAGGTCTTAAAAATCCATTAACTTTCACCAGTCATGCTGAGTTTGTTTACTTCCTTGAGTAACTACAGGTACCCCCCCAGTGACAACATTGGTCTTTATCTGTGTAGTCTGCCCAGTGCATGCTTGTGAACTGCAGCTGTCAAGCATGAGGTGATTTACAATCTGACAAGAGATGTCTACGAAAGTGTTAACCCTGTGCCACTGGTAGGTTATAATTCAATTAAACCTTTTTTTTTACCATTTCAATTAACGAAAATTAAGAATTTTAACCCTTCGTAGGAAAGACATCAACCTAATGACACTCATTGTATTCTCTAAACCAGCTTCACTTGGAATACTTTTCCAACAGTCTTGAAGGAGTTCCCACATATGCTGAGCACTTGTTGGGTGCTTTTCCTTCACTCTGCGGTCCAAATCATCCCATACCATCTCAATTGGGTTGAGGTCAGGTGATTGTGGAGGCCAGGTCATTTGATGCAGCACTCCATCACTCTCCTTCTTGGTCAAATAGCCCTTACACAGCCTGGAGGTGTGTTGGGTCATTGTCTTGTTGAAAAACAAATGATAGTCCCACTAAGCACAAACCAGATGGGATGGCGTATCACTGCAGAATGCTATGGTAGCCATGCTGGTTAAGTGTGCATTGAATTCTAAATAAATCACAGACAGTGTCACCAGCAAAACACCATCACACCTCCTCCTCCATGCTTCACGGTTTGAACCACACATGCAGAGATCATTCGTTCACCTACTCTGCGTCTCACAATGTCACGGTGGTTGGAACCAAAAATCTCAAATTTGGACTCATCAGACCAAAGGACAGATTTCCACCGGTCTAATGTCCATTGCTCGTCTTTCTTGGCCCAAGCAAGTTTCTTCTTATTATTGGTGTCCTTTAGTAGTAGTTTCTTTGCAACAACTCGACCATGAAGGCCTGATTCACGCAGTCTCCTCTGAACAGTTATGTTGAGATGTCTGTTACTTGAACTCTGTGAAGCATTTATTTGAGCTGCAATCTGAGGTGCAGTTAACCCTAATGAACTTAACCTCTGCAGCAGAGGTAACTCTGGGTCTTCCTTTCCTGTGGTAATGAGAGCCAGTTTCATCATAGCGCTTGATGGTTTTTGCGACTGCACTTGAAGAAACTTTCAAAGTTCTTGAAATGTTCCGCATTGACTGACCTTCATGTCTTAAGGTAATGATGGACTGTTGTTTCTCTTTGCTTAGTTGAGCTGTTCTTACCATAATATGGACTTGGTCTTTTACCAAGTAGGGCTATCTTCTGTATACCACCCCTACAACTGATTGGCTCAAACGCATTAAGAAGGAAAGAAATTCCACAAATGAACTTTTAACAAGGCACACCTGTTAACTGAAATGCATTTCAGGTGACTACCTCATGAAGCTGGTTGAGAGAATGCCAAGAGTGTGTGAAGCTGTCATCAAGGCAATAGGGTGGCTTCTTTGATCAATCTCAAATATAAGATATATTTAGATTTTTCTAACACTTTTTTGGTTATTTCATAGTTTTGATGTCTTCACTATTATTCTACAATGTAGAAAATAGTAAAAAGAAAGAAAAACCCTTGAATGAGTTGGTGTGCCCAAACTTTTGACTGGTACTGTAGTAGAGATGATAAGGGATGAGTGAAGAATGAGTCCAGCTAGCTTAAATAACAAGGGCATGAAATGGGTGTATCAGTCCCTGAGTCTAGGGTTAGAGGTATACACCGAGTCTACATAACATTAGGATCACCTGCTCTTTACATAACATACATTGACCAGGTGAATCCAGTTGAAAGCCATGATCCCTTATTGATGTCATTGTTAAATCCACTTCAAATGAGTGTTGATGAAGGGGAGGAGACAGATTAAAGAAGGATGTTTAAGCCTCGGAACAATTGAGGCATGCATTGTGTATGTGTGCCCTTCAGAGGGTGAATGGGCAAGACACAAATTGTAAGTTCCTTTTGATTGGGGTATGGTAGTAGGTGCCAGGCGCACCGGTTTGTATCAAGAACTGCAACACTGCTGGGTTTTTCACACTCAAGAATGATCCACCAACCAAGAAACATCCAGCCAACTTGACAGCCAACTGTGGGAGGCATTGGTGTCAACATGGGCCAGCATCCTTATGGAACGCTTCCGACACCTTGTAGACGAATTGAGGCTGTTCTGAGCACAATTAGGAAGGTTTTCCTAATGTTCTGGTCTACTCAGTGTATATACAGGCACTGGTCTACTCAGTGTATATACAGGCAGTTTTTGGGACCGGTAACATGTAAAGACTGACTGATGCTGGTGAAATGCAATTCTTGAGGAGAAACGACCACACAGAATGTGTGTACATCTTGCCAGCCAAGGATGACAAGGCTTGGGTGGCTGCAGGTCTATTTGTCCGGTCCATGTCATTTTCTGGACAAATGGGAAGGAGGTACCATTTCATGGAGCCTGCATTTGGCAGACTAAAGGGTGTGAGATTAATACAAAGCAAGAGCTTATAAAAAAAAATATTTAAAAAAAACTTTGAATGCAGTTTCAGTTTTGTATATTTATTCTATTACTCAGTAGGTGATTGTATAATATTTTAAATAAAACATCTGTCATTAATGATCTAGAATGAAATGTGTCATCATTTGCTGTCTGTCTTTTGGCACGCTGTCACATCCATAACGCAGAATGTCACATTCATAACACAATTTCCCTCTAGTGTTATTATGAATGTGTTTATATTTATGTAATTGTTGAGGAATGCAGCACTCTAATTCGCAATGAAAATAGAGACGAGAGGGCTTTGTGTTGGAGCCTATTTCTTCCTATTTAGGAAATAAGAGGTAGGCCTACCTGTTTGACAGACAAAATTAGGCTATAGGCTGCTATATCTATCGATTTGTCTGTGAATTCCTCCACCCACCATTCACTCTTTAAATAGCTTACCTCCATGTCAGTGAAGGGTTATATTAAAACCGAGGCGCAAATTGAGGTGGCATGAGAGGGTATGCCAGAGGCCTACCTTTTATTAAAGAAAATGTCAACAAAAAAACAGTTCTACCCTTTGTTAGCGTAAGATGTTGAAGAAAATAAAACTGATCTGATTATATAAAGTGATCTATAATTGCGCTTTGGTCCGCGATGCTTTATGCTATAAACAGTTGTTAAAATGCCCAGGAAAGACGTGACTCTGATGCATATGGGAATATCCTTGTTTAGTTTCTTTGCTATTCAGAGGTTGACTTTGCTTGGGAAGTAATCTAATTCTGTCACTATCAATTAAGCTATTCATTTTCTGTACAATAGAATATGTTTAAATACAGACATCCTTTAGAGAGAAAAGAAGTGACCTTCTCGTTGGGTTAAGCCACGAAGAAGAGTAGCCAGCAGTTAATGCTTACATTTTTCTGCGTCGGTAGGCCGACTCTGTCTGGGGTGGAAAGGTAGACCTAACTTTTGACTTCTCAGATTGAATTATTTGCATAAGGACAGTTTCTTTACAAACAATGCACACAGATTTGGCATTGGAGAAATATGATAAAATGAACACGCAGGCTTATCTCTCTGTGCTTGTCTTCGTTTGTTATTTCGGTCATTTGTTTGGTATTAAAAAAAAGATTACGCTAATATGTAAAATTACGAAGAATTGTATGAAATGTTTATAAAAGGCATTTTTTTCTCGGACCTGCTAATACGATGATAGATTCATGTAATGCTTTTACTATAAAGGAGATCTCTCCACCCCTACGCGAACCCACAACCATCTGGCCCGCAGCCCTGTGCGCTATCAAAATTCCTGCGATGCCATGTAACGCTTACAAGACGAAGAACAGTTTCTAAAACTGGTCTGTCCAAGAATTGAGGGTAATCGGTAGACATGTTCTCTGCTATCCACTTTGTTTGAATCATTATAGGGAAGGTCAGTTTTTGTTTTTCAAGCGTTCAAGGTGTTTAGGTCAAATATATTTTGCTGAAGGGAAGGCCACCCATTTTCATTTCAGAGAGGTCCAGTTTTCTCTATGTAACCCTTAATGTTCACTCCCTTAGTACATTGAATCCCAAACGCAGACATCTTTCTGAGAGCACACCCTCTTAGAGCCAGACCATCCTCTTTCACAGATGAGCACCTCTCTTTTAAACAGCAGAGATTTTCAATCATACACATTAATTACTTTTTCAAATGGAGTTTCTATCTCTCTTTCTCTCGCTCTCTCTCTCTCCTTCAGGAGCATAAAAGTGGAGGTGTATGATTGGGACCGAGATGGAGGGTGGGTACTGTCTCAGAAACATACGCACACACTTCACTTATTATCTGCACTTCTGCTATAGTAATTGCCTCAGGCGCAACCACATGAATAGTCTGCACTCAGAAATATTGCTTATGTATTTCATGTATGTCATTACATAATGTAGGTTATTGTTCGATGATTGCAAACAAACTTGCTGCTTGGAGTCACCCTGTGATGGAGTTTGTAACAATGTACCGATGTTGCAACAAAGGCATTTTGAAAAGTCATGTTTAAACCATCGGATCTGTTCCTAGAAAGGCGATCCCAGCTGGAAAGAAATCCCAGCAGGTGTGTGAGACACTGTGTGTGTTTACTCTTCCAGCCATGACTTCATTGGGGAATTCAATACCAGCTACAGAGAGATGTCAAGAGGCCAGTCACAGTTTCACAGCTACGAGGTGAGACATGTTGTAGCGGGTGTATATACACACACATTCACACACGTTAACGCACACCCCCACAAGGATAGTGAAACAAGCGCACACCCTTATCTTAACTGTTTACCCAAACATTGAGCCTTCCAGGGTGGTATTGCAGAGTCTAGGAGAGGGGCGTCATACATCGACCGCGAGGGGGTCCAATCAGGCATGCAGGTGGTTTTAGTCAAATACAAACTCAATATACTTTAAAATGACTACAACCAAATCAAAACTGTGTAGAAATGTGTAGAAACTGTCCAACTCGCTAAAAATCCCCAAGATGAAAGCTAGACAGTCAGGGAGCATTGAACATTCCCAAAACGGTGGATAGAGGACTTTTTTTGTGCAAATCTTGACAGTGAGGAAATATAACCATTTTTACTGCACCCTCTGGACCTTATTGAAGACCAAATGTGGCCACCAGGGCAAAATTTGTTTGACACCCCTGGTCTAGGCAGTCAATTTGATTGATGAAAAAACTCATTTTAAGTCAGGCTTTCAGTTGCCTTGGCTTTGTGTATCAACTCAAGATCAATAAGACGCAACAAAGTGAACCAAGCCATGTTCTGTTCTCTGCAGGTGGTAAATCCAAAGAAGAAAGGCAAGAAGAAGAAGAAATACCTCAACTCAGGAACAGTGAGTCGATACCATCTTATACTCTTGACTTGAAAAGGCCACCTGTCTTTCAACCCTAGCTGTATCTTAGTGGGATTGTATGGCTGTGTCTCAAATGGCACCATATTCCCTACAGCCCTCTGGGCTCTCGTCAAAGTAGTGCACTATGTAGGGAATATGATTCCACTTGCGATGCATACTATGGATGTAATTCTGCACTTATTTGTTGCATGTTCATAGCTCAAAGGCGTCACAGTTGAATTAATAGCTTAGTACTCTACTGTATGTGTTTTAGCCAACTCTTCGATTGTTGTCGTGCCATATTTAAATAAGGTGTTATAATTATGATACTACTGTATTTCCACTGAAATCCTGATGTGCGGCATGGCCCTCACAAACTTCTACAGATGCACCATTGAGAGCATTCTGTCGGGCTGCAGCACCGCCTGGTACGGCAACTGCACCGCCCTCAACCACATGGCTCTCCAGAGGGTGGTGCGGTCAGCCAAACGCACCATGGGGGGCATGCTGCCTGCCCTCCAGGATATTTACAGCACATGCTGTCAGAGGAAGGACAAGAAGATCTTAAGGATCTCAGCCACCGAGGCCACAGTCTGTCCACTCAGCTACCATCTAGCAGACAGAGACGGTACAGGCGCATCCGAGCCGGGACCGAGAGACTGAAAAACAGCTTCTATCACCAGGCCATCAGACTGTTGAACAGCCATCACTAGCCGGGCTACCTGCCCAGTACTCAGCCCTGCATGTTGAGACTAACACCCAATGTATATATGAATGCTGGTCACCTCATATTCTGTTTATATACTGTTGTTTACTCACTGTGTATGTACAATATATACTGTATTCTCGACATAGCTCATCCTAATATACGTACTACTGTACATACTATTTTCTTTTCCAAATTATATACTGTCAATACACACCACATTTATATTCTGGATTCTGACACATGCTCACTCTAATATATCTACGATTTTTATTTCTTTATTTCTTGTTTACATTTTGTGTATTTGTATTGTATTTGGGAGACATTCTACTGCAGCATTTCGCAGCACCTGCTATAACACCTGAAGATCTGTGTACGTGACCAATAGAATTTGATTTGATTTATGTTTTAAAGGGATAGTTCACTTTTATGAAGTTTTCATCTTCATATAAGTAGAAAATAAGCTAAAACTTCAAAAAGTATCCTTTTAACCTCCGAACGTGTTGCCAGGTAACCCTTCTGTCCTGTCTGGTGGACATGGAACTTACCTTCCTGGATTACATTAAAGGAGGGTACGTTCTCAAGTTGTATTTTTTAATTAAAGTTTTATTTGAATAGGGACACATTGGATACGCCATCACTCTTTATCTTATGTCTATAATCCCTAGATGAGCATTACATTTACAAGTGAATAATTTAGTACTAGCTTTCAATTGTATATTGTGCTTTCTGATTGTGGTGTTCACCCATCCAACTTGGCTTGCTCGTTTTGCATTCCAAGCAGCACATAGGCCTACATTCATGTTGCAGGAAACAGCAGTTAATAATTAGTTATACCCCCTTGTCCATTAATTGAGTTAGTGAGATCACGTTGAGTCATGGTGTTATCAAATCTTGCATGAGTGATGTTCAATATCTTCCTTGTTTTCTTGTGTTGTAGGACTCAGATTAGTTTCACAGTGGCAATTGATTTCACAGCATCAAATGGTGAGTAGCTTAGTTCTTGTCAGCCCTTGAGAACCCTCTGCATGTGTGGCAGCAAGGTCTTCTTGACATCAACTTTGAATTGGCAACCTTCTAGCTACAATACCATACCAGTCTCTGTTACAAAACTGCTTCATATCATGCAAACTTGTCTTGGCTATGAATTTGAAAAGTCTCTATGCTGACTCCTTGTCTTCCGATGTAGACCCTGAGGAGATAGGTGTAGCAGCTCTGAGCTCAGTTGTATTGTATTTTGTTGGATTTCAGGCAACCCTTCCCAGCCCACCTCTCTACACTACATGAGTCCGTACCAGCTGAATGCCTATGCCATGGCTCTGAGAGCTGTAGGGGAGATTATCCAGGACTACGACAGTGACAAGATGTTCCCTGCACTGGGCTTCGGAGCCAAATTGCCCCCAGACGGACGGGTCTCGCACGAGTTCGCTCTGGTGAGGAAACTGGAGACACCCCCGTCCATCTAGGGCGGCTGGTAGCCTAGCGGTTAAGAGCCCTTAACTGAAAAGATTGCTGGTTTGAATCCCCGAGCCTACTAGGTGAAACCCTAATTGTTCTTGTAAGTCGCTCTGGATAAGAGCATCTGCTAAATGCCCAAAATGTAAACGTAATCTCCCTCCATCCCTCATCCTTTAAACCTGCCAGTCTCCCAACCATCCTGGTTCTGGAACGCTGGAGGGAGAATCCAGAGGACAGGCTCATTCTTATGGCTGGAATGGAAAGGTATTAAAGACATGGTTCCCATTCCACTCCAGACATTACAACGAGCCCATCCTCTGACTTAAAGTATTAGGCTTTGTTCATAAGTAGTACACTACATAGGGAATGTGGTGCCATTTGGAACGCATACACAGTCCTCTACCGTATAAATTCCTATCCAGATGTGATGCCCACGCAGCCCCGGGCGCCGGCAGCCAATCCAGCTGCTCAGTTGGGTAATACTCAAGGAGAGTTAATCTAAGCATTAAGGATTTACTGAGTCAGCCTTTTAGCAAGGTGATACATGGAGGGAGGGCGAGAGAGAGAGGACACTAGAGGGATAAGGAAGAAGAGATGGGGAGTATAGGACAGAGAAGGTGGGATAAAGTAGAAGAGGAAGAAGAGAGGCAGAATTAACCCAAGCTCCATTTGCAAAGCAAAGAGTGGCTGTCTTCTCCATGCTCACGGGAGGCCAACCAAAGCAGCTAGGGTCAAGATGGCTTTCTCCCACTTCACTTTACTGGGAAACTCTATTATACAGTACACAACAGTTTACATTATGCACATTGCATACAGTACAAAACAATTAGCACGAAAGAAAATGCATGTTAACCTCACCATAATTGCAAGGTGAAATCCAAGACTATATGGTGTTCTCCCAAAGTTGTTACTTGACACTACAGAGTTAAAAAGTGGTTTATGCATTTACTGATCTTGTATGTTCTGCTTGCTGTTTGGGGTATAGGTCAGGTTTTTGTAAAAACACTGAGTCAACTGCCGTTATGCAATGTGCTTTTAAATAAATGTGATGAATTGATAATCAATTAATTGATTCTTATATTGTTTGTTCTTTGTGTGTCTGTGCAGAATGGGAACCCCCAGAATCCGTACTGCAGTGGGATAGAGGGGGTGATGGAGGCTTACTACCAAAGCCTTAAGTCTGTTCGACTCTATGGCCCCACACATTTCTCACCTGTCATTAACCACGTGGCCAGGTAGGTCGCACGCACACACACACACACACACACACACACTCATGCACACACACATGCATACCCACGTACGCATGATCGCAGACAACAGACACACACACACAAACACTTGCACACATACACACGCATACATACGAATACGCGCTTACACAGACAACACACACACACACACACACACACACACAGACACAGACAACACACAGACACACACACCATGTATTTGTATTTATTAGGGATCCCCATTAGCTCCTGCCAAGGCAGCAGTTAATCTTCCTGGGGGCAAAACACATTAAGGCACTTACGTCACACATAAAATAAAAGATAAAACAGTACATCATATAACATTATTACACCACTACATATCTACAAAATGTCTACAAAATGTATAATACCACCATACAACAATATTACAATGTGTGTGTGTGTGTGTGTGTGTGTGTGTGTGTGTGTGTGTGTGTGTGTGTGTGTGTGTGTGTGTGTGTGTGTGTGTGTGTGTGTGTGTGTGTGTGTGTGTGTGTGTGTGTGTGTGTGTGTGTGTGTGTCTCTTCACAGTTCCATAAGGTGTATTTGTATCTGTTTTTTAAAATCAGATTCTACCGCTTGCATCAGTTACCTGATGTGGAATAGAGTTCCATGTAGTCATGGCTCTATGTAGTACTGTGCACCTCCCATAGTCTGTTCTGGACTTGGGGATTGTGAAGAGACCTCTGGTGGCATGTCTTGTGGGGTATGCATCGGTGTCCGAGCTTTGTTTTAGCAGTTTAAACAGACAGCTCGGTGCATTCAGCTTGTCAACACTTCTTACAAAAACAGTAGCTCCACTTTGAGCCATGAGAGATTGACATGAATATTATTAATGTTAGCTCTTCATGTACATTTAAGGGCCAGCCGTGCTGCCCTGTTCTGAGACAATTGTAATTTTCCTAAGTCCCTCTTTGTGGCACCTACCTGCACGACTGAACAGTAGTCCAGGTGTGACCAAACTAGAGCCTGTAGGACCTTGTTGATAGTGTTTTATTCCACAACAACTACCTAATACACACACATCTTAAGTAAAGGGATGGAATAAGAATATGTACATATAAATATATGGATGAGCGATGGCCGAGCGGCATAGGCAAGATGGAATAGAATAGAGTATATACATATGAAATTAGAAATGCAAGATATGTAAACGTTATTAAAGTGGCATTATTGACAGAGAATATCGCTTAGATTGAAGATATGGCAAATAGGAGTGGCAATATTATCCGCTATTATCCTCAGTCGTTTTCCATCCAAGTTGTCAGACCCCTTGTGGCTTGTCATTCTTGATAGACAACAATCAATTTTTCACCTCTTCCACACTCAATCTACGGAATTCAAAATTACAATGCTTGTCTTTCATAATTTGGACAGTTATACTTAGATGTGTGGTGTCTGCGTTTACTGGCATGTCATAATTGCCAATCTTGCCACTGAACAAAACATTAAAGCAGTTGGCAATATCAGTGGGTTTTTTGATGAATGAGCCATCTGATTCAATGAATGATGGAGCTGAGATTTCCTTTTTGCCCAAAATGTAATTTAATGCGCTCCAATGCTTTTTACTATCATTATTTATGTCATTTATCTTTGTTTCATTGTGTAGTTTCTTCTTTTTATTCAGTTTAGTCACATGATTTCTCAATTTGCAGTATATTTGCCAATTGGTTGTGCAGCCAGACTAGTTAGCCATACCTTTTGCCTCATTCCTCTTAACCATACATTTAAGATTTAACCGTTTTTACCATCTTTTTCTTAATTGGTGCATGCTTATTAGTAACTGGAGTAAGCAAATTCATAAATGTGTCAAGTGCAAACCACAGACCAGCAAATATTATTGTAATATTATAACTTATTGTATGACCTCTTATACACTATATTAGGCCTTTGGTTTTCCTAGATATGGCTACTATATTGTGATCACTACATCCGATGGATTTGATACAGCTTTAAAGCAAATTTCTGCTGGATTAGTAAAGATATGATTAATACATGTTCATGATTTAATTCCTGTGCTGTTTGTAACTACCCTGGTAGGTTGACTTATAAACCAAACCAGGTTGCAGGCACTGGTTACATTTTTTTTTTAATTATTGTTGAGTGGGACGCTTGATGAAAGCCAGTCAATATTGAAGTATACCTCTGTTGATATCACATACATTATCAAGCATTTCACACATACAGTGCATTCGTTAAAGGATTCTGACCCTTTTCCCTTTTTCCACATTTTGTTACATTACAGGTTTATTCAAAAATTGACTAAATAAATGTTGTTCCTCATCAATCTACAGTCGTGGCCAAAAGTTTTCAGAATGACACAAATATTAATTTTAACAAAGTTTGCTGCTTCAGTGTCTTTAGATATTTTTGTCAGATGTTACTATGGAATACTGAAGTATAATTACAAGCATTTCATAAGTGTCAAAGGCTTTCATTGACAATTACATGAAGTTGATGCAAAGAGTCAATATTTGCAGTGTTGACCCTTCTTTTTCAAGACCTCTGCAATCCGCCCTGGCATGCTGTCAATTAACTTCTTGGCCACATCCTGACTGATGGCAGCCCATTCTTGCATAATCAATGCTTGAAGTTTGTCAGAATTTGTGGGTTTTTGTTTGTCCACCCGCCTCTTGAGGATTGACCACAAGTTCTCAATGGGATTAAGGTCTGGGGAGTTTCCTGGCCATGGACCCAAAATATTGATGTTTTGTTCCCCGAGCCAATTAGTTATCTCTTTTGCCTTATGGCAAGGTGCTCCATCATGCTGGAAAAGGCATTGTTCATCACCAAACTGTTCCTGGATGGTTGGGAGAAGTTGCTCTCGGAGGATTTGTTGGTACCATTCTTTATTCATGACTGTGTTCTTAGGCAAAATTGTGTGTGAGCCCACTCCCTTGGCTGAGAAGCAACCCCACACATGAATGGTCTCAGGATGCTTTACTGTTGGCATGACACAGGACTGATGGTAGCGCTCACCTTGTCTTCTCCGGAC
Source organism: Salvelinus alpinus (assembly GCF_045679555.1). Classification (NCBI taxonomy): domain Eukaryota; kingdom Metazoa; phylum Chordata; class Actinopteri; order Salmoniformes; family Salmonidae; genus Salvelinus; species Salvelinus alpinus. The sequence continues at coordinate 52,974,524 of NC_092100.1, forward strand.
AAGCTTTTTTCCGGATGCCCCAAACAATCGGAAAGGGGATTCATCAGAGAAAATGACTTTACCCCAGTCCTCAGCAGTTCCAATCCCTGTACCTTTTGCAGAATATCAGTCTGTCCCTTATGTTTTTCCTGGAGAGAAGTGACTTCTTTGCTGCCCTTCTTTACACCAGGCCATCCTCCAAAAGTCTTCGCCTCACTGTGCGTGCAGATGCACTCACACCTGCCTGCTGCCATTCCTGAGCAAGCTCTGTACTGGTGGTACCCCGATCCTGCAGCTGAATCAACTTTAGGAGCCAGTCCTGGCGCTTGCTGGACTTTCTTGGGCGCCCTGAAGCCTTCTTCACAACAATTGAACCGCTCTCCTTGAAGTTCTTGATGATCCGATAAATGGTTGATTTAGGTGCAATCTTACTGGCAGCAATATCCTTGCCTGTGAATCATTTTTTGTGCAAAGCAATGATGACGGCACGTGTTTCCTTCCAGGTAACCATGTTAGACAGAGGAAGAACAATGATTCCAAGCACCACCCTCCTTTTGAAGCTTCCAGTCTGTTATTCGAACTCAATCAGCATGACAGAGTGATCTCCAGCCTTGTCCTCGTCAACACTCACACCTGTGTTAACGAGAGAATCACTGACATGATGTCACCTGGTCCTTTTGTGGCAGGGCTGAAATGCAGTGGAAATGTTTTTTGGGGATTCAGTTCATTTGCATGGCAAAGAGGGACTTTGCAAATAATTGCAATTCATCTGATCACTCTTCATAACATTCTGGAGTATATGCAAATTGCCATCATACAAACTGAGGCAGCAGACTTTGTGAAAATTAATATTTGTGTCATTATCAAAATATTTGGCCATGACTGTACATACAATACCCCACAATGGCTAAGCGAAAAACAGTTTTTTATATGTTTTATTTATTACAAATAAATATCAAATACCTTATTTACATAAGTATTCAAACCCTTTGCTATGAGACTTGAAATTGAGCTCAGGTGCATCTTTTTTCCATTGATCATCCTTGAGAAGTTTTTACAACTTGGAGTCCACCTGTGGTAAATTTAAATTGATGGGACATGATTTGGAAAGGCACACACCTCTGGCTATATAAGGTCCGACAGTTGAGAGTGCACGTCAGAGCAAAAACCAAGCCAAGAGATCGAAGGAGTTGTCTGTAGAGCTCCGAGACAGGATTCTGTCGAAGCAAAGATCTGGGGAAGCGTACCGAAACAATTCTGCAGCATTGAAGGTCCCCAGGAACACAATGGCCTCCATCATTCTTAAATGGAGTAAGTTTAGAATCACCAAGACTTCCTAAAGGGAGGTAACCAAGAACCCAATGGTCACTCTGACAGAGCTCCAGAGTTCCTCTGTGGAGAAGGGAGAACCTTCCAAAAGGACAACCATCTCTGCAGCACTCTACCAATCAGGCCTTTATGGTAGAGTTGCCAGATGGAAGCCACTCCTTAGTAAAAGGCACATGACAGCCAGCTTGGAGTTTACCAAAAAGCACTCAGACTGGGGTGAACGTTCACCTTCCAACAGGGCAACAACCCTAAGATCACAACCAAGACAATAAAGGAGTGGCTTCAGGACAAGTCTCTGAATGTCCTTGAGTGGCCCAGCCAGAGCCCGGACTTGAACCCAATCGAACATCTCTGGAGAGACCTGAAAATAGCTGTGCAGTGACACTCCCTATCCACCCTGACAGAGCTCCCTGACAGAGGTTGAGAGGATCTGCAGATATTAATGGGAGAAACTCCCAAAATACAGGTGTGCCAAGCTTGTAGCATCATACCCAAGAAGACTTGAGTCTGTAATCACAGCTAAAGGGGCTTCAACAAAGTATGGAGTAAAGGGTCTGAATACTTACAATACCAGTCAAAGTTTTTCACATACCTACTCATTCAAGGGTTTTTCTTTATTTGTACTATTTTCTACATATGAAATAACACATATGGAATCATGTAGTATACCAAAAAAGTGTTAAAAAAATCTAAATATATTTTATATTTGAGATTCTTCAAAGTAGCCACCCTTTGCCTTGATTACAGCTTTGCACACTCTTGGCATTCTCTCAACCAGCTTCACATGGAATGCTTTTCCAACAGTCTTGAAGGAGTTCCCACATATGCTGAGCACTTGTTGCCTGCTTTTCCTTCACTCCAACTCATCCCAAACCATCTCAATTGGATTAGTGGTCCCACTAAGCGCAAACCAGATGGGATGGCGTATCGCTGCAGAATGCTGTGGGAGCCATGCTGGTTAAGTGTGCCTTGAATTCTAAATAAATCACTGACAGTGTCACCAGCAAAGCATCCCAACACCATCAGACCTCCTCCTCCATGCTTCACGGTGGTAACCACACATGCGGAGATCATCCATTCACCTACTCTCATAAAGACATGCGGTTGGAACCAAAAATCTAAAATTTTGACTCATCAGACTAAAGGACAGATTTCCTCCGGTCTAATATCCATGCTCGTGTTTTTTAGCCCAAGCAAGACAAATCAAATAAAAAATTCTCACATACACGTGTTTAGCAGATTTTTCCCTGGTGTAGTAAAATGCTTGTGTTTCTAGCTCCAACAGTGCAGTAATATCTAACACGTAATATATAACAATACACACAATCTAAAGTAAAGGAATGGAATTAAAAAAGATATATAAATATTTGGACGAGCAATGTCAGAACTGCAATTCGAGGCCTGATTCACACAGTCTCTTCTGAACAGTTGATGTTGAGATGTGTCTGTTACGTGAACTCTGAAGCATTTTTTGGGGTTGCAATTTCTGAGGCTGGTAACTCTAATGAACTTTTCAGCAGCAGAGGTAACTCTGGGCCTTCCTTTCCTGTGGCGGTCCTCATCATAGCGCTTGATGGTTTTTGCTACTGCACAAAGTTGTTGACATTTTCCATATTGACTGACCTTCATGTCTTTAAGTAATGATGGACTGTCATTTCTCTGTGCTTATTTGAGCTGTTCCACCGACATGACTTGGTCTTTATCCAAATAGGGCTTTCTTCTGTATACCACTACTACCTTGTCACAACACAACTGATTGGCTCAAACGCATTAAGAAGGAAAGAAATTCAGTTAACTTCTTATGGCTGGGGGGCAGTATTGAGTAGCTTGGATGAATAAGGTGCCCAGAGTAAACTGCCTGCTACTCAGGCCCAGAAACTAAGATATCCATAGTATTATTAGATTTGGATATAAAACACTCTGAAGTTTCTAAAACTGTTTGAATGATGTCTGTGAGTATAACAGAACTCATATGGCAGGCAAAAACCTGAGAAGAAATCCAACCAGGAAGTGGGAAATCTGAGGTTTGTAGGTTTTCAAGTCTTTGCCTATCCAATATACAGTGGAAATTTGGTCCGATTGCACTTCCTAAGGCTTCCACTAAATGTCAACAGTCTTTAGAACCTTGTTTCAGGCTTCTACTGTGAAGGGGGAGCGAATAAGAGCTGTTTGAGTCAGGGGTCTGGCAGAATGCCATGAGCTCAGTCATGCGCGCGGCCGTGAGAGCTAGCTGCGTTCCTTTTCATTTCTAAAGACAAAGGAATTGTCCGGTTGGGATATATCTAAGATTTATGTTAAAAACATCCTAAAGATTGATTCTATTCATTGTTTGACATGTTTCTACAAACTGTAATGTAACCTTTTTGACTTTTCATCTGGACCAAGTTTGCCTGCGCCTCATGAATTTGGATTTGTGAACTAAACGCACAAACAGAAAGGAGGTATTTGGACATAAATTATGGACTTTATCGAACAAAACAAACATTTATTGTGGAACTGGGATTCCTGGGAGTGCATTCTGATGAAGATCATCAAAGGTAAGTGAATATTTATAATGCTATTTCTGACTTCTGTTGACAGAAGTTGTACACAACATGGCGGGTATCTGTATGGCTTGTTTTGTGTCTAAGCGCTGTACTCAGATTATTGCATGGTGTGCTTTTTCCGTAAAGCTTTTTTGAAATCTGACACAGCGGTTGCATTAAGGAGAAGTATATCTTTAATTCCATGTATAACACTTGTATTGTCATCAACATTTATGATGAGTATTCCTGTAAATTGATGTGGCTCTCTGCAAAATCACCGGATGTTTTGGAAGCAAAACATTACTGAACATAAACTGAGATTTTTGGATATACAGTGGGGAGAACAAGTATTTGATACACTGTCAATTTTGTAGGTTTTCCTACTTACAAAGCATGTAGAGGTCTGTAATTTTTATCATAGGTACACTTCAACTGTGAGAGATGGAATCTAAAACAAAAATCCAGAAAATCACATTGTATGATTTTTAAGTAATTAATTTGCATTTTATTGCATGACATAAGTATTTGATCACCTACCAACCAGTAAGAATTCCGGCTCTCACAGACCTGTTAGTTTTTCTTTGAGAAGCCCTCCTGTTCTCCACTCATTACCTGTATTAACTCCACCTGTTTGAACTCGTTACCTGTATAAAAGACACCTGTCCACACACTCAATCAAACAGACTCCAACCTCTCCACAATGGCCAAGACCAGAGAGCTGTGTAAGGACATCAGGGATAAAATTGTAGACCTGCACAAGGCTGGGATGGGCTACAGGACAATAGAAAAACAGCTTGGTGAGAAGGCAACAACTGTTGGCGCAATTATTAGAAAATGGAAGGAGTTCAAGATGACGGTCAATCACCCTCGGTCTGGGGCTCCATGCAAGATCTCACCTCGTGGGGCATCAATGATCATGAAGAAGGTGAGGGATCAGCCCAGAACTACACGGCAGGACCTGGTCAATGACCTGAAGAGAGCTGGGACCACAGTCTCAAAGAAAACCATTAGTAACACACTACGCCGTCATGGATTAAAATCCTGCAGTGCACGCAAGGTCCCCCTGCTCAAGCCAGTGCATGTCCAGGCCCGTCTGAAGTTTGCCAATGACCATCTGGATGATCCAGAGGAGGAATGGGAGAAGGTCATGTGGTCTGATGAGACAAAAATAGAGCTTTTTGGTCTAAACTCCACTCGCCGTGTTTGGAGGAAGAAGAAGGATGAGTACAACCCCAAGAACACCATCCCAACCGTGAAGCATGGAGGTGGAAACATCATTCTTTGGGGATGCTTTTCTGCAAAGGGGACAGGACGACTGCACTGTATTGAGGGGAGGATGGATGGGGCCATGTATCGCGAGATCTTGGCCAACAACCTCCTTCCCTCAGTAAGAGCATTGAAGATGGGTCGTGGCTGGGTCTTCCAGCATGACAACGACCCGAAACACACAGCCAGGGCAACTAAGGAGTGGCTCCGTAAGAAGCATTTCAAGGTCCTGGAGTGGCCTAGACAGTCTCCAGACCTGAACCCAATAGAAAATCTTTGGAGGGAGCTGAAAGTCTGTATTGCCCAGCGACAGCCCCGAAACCTGAAGGATCTGGAGAAGGTCTGTATGGAGGAGTGGGCCAAAATCCCTGCTGCAGTGTGTGCAAACCTGGTCAAGAACTACAGGAAACGTATGAACGCTGTAATTGCAAACAAAGGTTTCTGTACCAAATATTAAGTTCTGCTTTTCTGATGTATCAAATACTTATGTCATGCAATAAAATGCAAATTAAATACTTAAAAATTATACAATGTGATTTTCTGGATTTTTGTTTTAGATTCTGTCTCTCACAGTTGAAGTGTACCTATGATTAAAATTACAGACCTCTACATGCTTTGTAAGTAGGAAAACCTGCAAAATCGGCAGTGTATCAAATACTTGTTCTCCCCACTGTAAATATAAACTTTATCGAACAAGACATACATGTATTGTGTAACATGAAGTCCTATGAGTGTCATCTGATGAAGATCATCAAAGGTTAGGGATTAATTCTATCTCTATTTCTGCTTTTTGTGACTCCTCTCTTTGGCTGGAAAAATGTTTTTGTGACTAGGTGCTGACCTAACATAATTGCATGGTATGCTTTCGTCGTAAAGCCTTTTTGAAATCGGACACTGTGGTGGGATTAACAACAAGTTTATCTTTAAAATTGTGTATAATACTTGTATGTTTGAGGAAATTTAATTATGAGATTTCTGTTGTTTGAATTTGGCGCCCTGTACTTTCACTGGCTACTTTCGATCCCGTTAACGGGATTTCATACGTAAGAAGTTTTCATTGAAATGCATTCTAGGTGACTACCTCATGAAGCTGGTTGAGATAATGCCAAGAGAGTGCAAAGATGTCAAGGCAAAGGGTGGCTACTTTGAAAAATCTCAAATATAAAATGTATTTTGATTTAACACATTTTTTTGTTACTACATGATTCCATATGTGTTATTTCATAGTTTTGATGTCTTCACTATTATTCTGCAATGTAGAAAATAGTAAAAATAAAGAAAAACCCTTGAATGAGTAGGTGTGTCCGAACTTTTGACTGGGACTGTATGTTCTGGATATAGACGAGTAAAATGTTGAACGTAAATGTGATATAATTTTTATATATATACATTTTCAAATATTTCTAAAACCCTGATTTTTGCTTTGTCATTATTGGGTATTGTGTGTAGATGAATGAGGGGGAAAAAAACAATTTAATCCCTTTCAGAATAAGGCTATAAAGTCAAGGGGTCTGAATACTTCCCAATGCCCTGCATTATCCAGATACTGACTGTTGGCACTTGGTAGTCTATAGCAGCTTCCCACGAGAATGGGCTTTAGGTGAGGCAGATGAGCCTGTAGCCATATTACTTACTTCAGCAGTATTTAACATGCTCTCTTCTCTAAACTTTACACGAATGTGGTTCTGGATATAGACCACAACACCGCCCCACATTGGCATTTCTGTCTTTTCTGTAGATGTTATGACCATGTATTGCTACCACTGTATCATCAAATGTATTATCGAAGTGCGTTTCAGAGGTAGTCAGAATATGAATGTAATCTGTTACTAGCAAGTTATTGATTTCATGAAACTTGATTTGGATGAGCATACATAGTGCCATTCCATTCAACTATTCAACTCCTACTGTGGCCATTCACTGTGGTACAATAACCTGGGATGGTCAATAGAGCCTCATTAGGTAGCATTTTCTTCTGTTTTTCTGTCGTTCCACAGTGACCTGTGACCCCCCTGGGAGAAGTCCAGATGAAAGAAATGTTCTCATAGCTCAGCCGTCCCATTGGAATCAATACTTACTGTAGTGGCATGAACACACACACACACACACCTTACGATCACTTCTGGCCTTCGCAGTTGGAGAAAATCATTGGTGCTTTGTGTGTATCTGACCACCGTCCATGCAGGTGATCGATGAACAACATACGCGTAACTGCCAAAATAAAGGAAATGTGCGTAAATGAGGGATATAAAGTATATTGAAAGCAGGTGCTTCCACACATTATTTTGGCTACCATGGCTGGAAAAAGAGATGTCAGTGTCTTTGAAAAGGGGTCTCCAATGAACATAGGGGGTTTAAAGGATGTGTGTGTGTGTGTGTGTGTGTGTGTGTGTGTGTGTGTGTGTGTGTGTGTGTGTGTGTGTGTGTGTGTGTGTGTGTGTGTGTGTGTGTGTGTGTGTGTCAGTCACCAGATCTCAACCCAATCGAACACTTACGGGAGAATTTGGAGCGGCACCTGAAACAGCGTTTTCCACCACCAGCAACAAAACATGAAAATATAGAATTTCTCATGGAAGAATGGTGTCACATCCCTCCAATAGAGTTCCAGACCCTTGTATAATCTATGCCAAGCGCATTTAAGCTGTTCTGTCCGTTCGTGGTGTCCCAACGCCTTATTAAGACACTTTATGTTGGTGTTTCCTTTATTTTGGCAGTTACCTGCCGGGACGGTGATCAGAAAGAAAATACTTTCCCCACCCACTCACGTAACCACACAGAAACGCAGTAGCCTAAATGTCACAATTTACCACCAATCACACAGGTAGATGAGAAATCCGAGCTCAGATTAGATTACAGCAAAATCACACCCGTGCCTTTTTATGAAGAAATAACACTTCCAACAAGATTAGGATGATACGTGGTCGCTGTCTGCTTCCAGCGCCATTCCATACTTATTGCAGCAATAAAATAAACTGCAAACGGAAGCAAGCAGTCAGCGGTCTCCTACTCTTCATCCATAATTATTCAATGTTGTTGATCAAAACTATTAATTCAGCGTCGCATACAGAGAGAATAGTTGTTAGTTTTGAAAAACCAATAAGGCTTTGTACCATCGAACCGGCAGACAGACACTATTGGAGACGAAGAGAGCGTCGCCTTGTCCACACGGTTGATTAATGGTCATTTTATCCAAACAGAAAACTGGACTTGGTGTCTCTCCGTAGAGTGCATTGTCCCTGTGCTGTACATGCTCTACTTGGTATTCACTATTGGGAAATCTTGCCCAGTCATCTATACACACACACACACAAGATTGACTGTAACAAGCTTTCTCCTCCATCCCTCTTCGCCCCTCAAATCCCATCTATTTCTCGGTGTGATCCGTCCGCCCACGTAGCCTAAGAATAGCTTGACCAAAACACACTGAGGGAAATCATTTTCACACAAATAAGCGGCTCCAGTGTCAGACGAGACCGTAATTCTCCCAATACTTGTGGCTGTATTCATTTGTCACTCAGAGAGCGTGCCGTGTGTGCGTGTCTGTTGCATTGGCCCAAAAGCCCAAGACTAAGTCAATGGTAACATTATTAAACCGTGGTTAACACACCCCCCAGGGTTATAGTCAAGATATGGGCCTCAACATCAGCCAAACAAATGAGGCCCATATCCAGGCCTGAGAGCAGATTAGATTAATGAAAGAGAGGTCATAAGCTGACACAAAATACGTTTCATAAATACATTTAATTGGTTGATTTATTGATCTCACCCTGCTCTCCTCTGTCTCCTCCTCCCACCAACCTCTCTCTCTCTCTTTCTCCTCTGCTCTCTCTCTTTCTCTCCCCCACTCCAGGTATGCGCAATCAGTCAAAGACGGCTCCCAGTACTTCATCCTCCTCATCATCTCGGACGGCGTCATCACCGACATGGCCCAGACCAAGGAGTCCATCGTGAACGTACGTACATGTCAAAGTTATAGTTTCCCAACGTTTACAGTGTGCCACCAGACCTGTAAAAAGAGGAAAGGAGTCCTAGGACTTAAAACATGTCCATTGTAAACGTGTAGCTCGGGACCGTACTAGAGAGTTTGACACACCTGATTTGGTGTGTTTTTCTGTCTATGTTGATAAATGCTGTTTTGGAATGCCCTTATTCCAAAATGGTGTTACATAGAAACAGAATCGCTACTCTGTGTTACACAAGTTTCCCTACATCCTTGTAATGTGATTGTGGAGTAAGATATGAGAACATTGAGTACCAAGCAACCCCAAAAATAGATGTTCCTCATATCTCTGCCAATTTAATGTCCACCTAAATGGCAATAAAAAGTTATGAAACACAGTGATAACATCTATCATTCTCATTCAGCCTTTGGCGAATGGCAACCCACTCGACCCACAATGCAATAGGAATCCGCTGAGGGAGAGGATGGAAATAAGCTTCATTTATAAGCTGTCAGGCTGGCTGGGGTTTAGACACAAGTTGTACATACATGAAATTAGAGGTGCTAATTCCGTAATTAGTCCTACAAAGGTTTGACAGATTCTTCTACTTTTTCACAAATAGTTAGTCCTATAAAGGCCCGGCAGAAGTTGAAAAACTTTGTCCGTCTTATGACAGTCGATCTCTACTGTACCATTATATGAGAAGTAGACAGGCTATTACAGTACTTAGTGTAAATGAATTGGGAGTATATTAATTGGGAGTATTTCTCTGACAGCCTGTCGCGTTTTTAGATAACGATGGTTATTGACACTGGCGTTGAAAAGAAACTTGTTTCCTCAGGCTCTCTTTTTCTTAAAACATCTCTCTCTCTCTCTCTCTCTCTCTCTCTCTCTCTCTCTCTCTCTCTCTCTCTCTCTCTCTCTCTCTCTCTCTCTCTCTCTCTCTCTCTCTCTCTCTCTCTCTCTCTCTATTATCTCTCTCTCTCTCTCTATTATCTCTCTCTCTCTCTCTATTATCTCTCTCTCTCTTTCTCTCTCTCTTTCTCTCTCTCTCTCTCTCTCTCTCTCTCTCTCTCTCTCTCTCTCTCTCTCTCTCTCTCTCTCTCTCTCTCTCTCTCTCTCTCTCTCTCTCTCTCTCTCTCTCTCTCTCTCTTCCCCCCTCCACATCCAAAGGCAGCTACTTTGCCCATGTCGATTATAATTGTCGGAGTTGGACCAGCAGAATTCAATGGTAAGACAGGAATAATGAAATGTGTGTGTGCGTGCGTGTGCTTGTGTGTGTGCGTGCGTGCAGACATACAGTGGGGAGAACAAGTATTTGATACACTGCCGATTTTGCAGGTTTTCCTACTTACAAAGCATGTAGAGGTCTGTAATTTTTATCATAGGTACACTTCAACTGTGAGAGACGGAATCTAAAACAAAAATCCAGAAAATCACATTGTATGATTTTTAAGTAATTCATTTGCATTTTATTGCATGACATAAGTATTTGATCACCTACCAACCAGTAAGAATTCCGGCTCTCACAGACCTGTTAGTTTTTCTTTAAGAAGCCCTCCTGTTCTCCACTCATTACCTGTATTAACTGCACCTGTTTGAACTCGTTACCTGTATAAAAGACACCTGTCCACACACTCAATCAAACAGACTCCAACCTCTCCACAATGGCCAAGACCAGAGAGCTGTGTAAGGACATCAGGGTTAAATTGTAGACCTGCACAAGGCTGGGATGGGCTACAGGACAATAGGCAAGCAGCTTGGGGAGAAGGCAACAACTGTTGGCGCAATTATTAGAAAATGGAAGAAGTTGAAGATGACGGTCAATCACCCTCGGTCTGGGGCTCCATGCAAGATCTCACCTCGTGGGGCATCAATGATCATGAGGAAGGTGAGGGATCAGCCCAGAACTACCCGGCAGGACCTGGTCAATGACCTGAAGAGAGCTGGGACCACAGTCTCAAAGAAAACCATTAGTAACACACTACGCCGTCACAGATTAAAATCCTGCAGCGCACGCAAGGTCCCCCTGCTCAAGCCAGCGCATGTCCAGGCCTGTCTGAAGTTTGCCAATGACCATCTGGATGATCCAGAGGAGGAATGGGAGAAGGTCATGTGGTCTGATGAGACAAAAATAGAGCCTTTTGGTCTAAAATCCACTCGCCGTGTTTGGAGGAAGAAGAAGGATGAGGACAACCAAGAACACCATCCCAACCGTGAAGCATGGAGGTGGAAACATCATTCTTTGGGGATGCTTTTCTGCAAAGGGGACAGGGCGACTTCACCGTATTGAGGGGAGGATGGATGGGGCCATGTATCGCGAGATCTTGGCCAACAACCTCCTTCCCTCAGTAAGAGCATTGAAGATGGGTCGTGGCTGAGTCTTCCAGCATGACAACAACCCGAAACACACAGCCAGGGCAACTAAGGAGTGGCTCCGTAAGAAGCATCTCAAGGTCCTGGAGTGGCCTAGCCAGTCTCCAGACCTGAACCCAATAGAAAATCTTTGGAGGGAGCTGAAAGTCCGTATTGCCCAGCGACAGCCCCGAAACCTGAAGGATCTAGAGAAGGTCTGTATGGAGGAGTGGGCCAAAATCCCTGCTGCAGTGTGTGCAAACCTGGTCAAGAACTACAGGAAACGTATGATCTCTGTAATTGCAAACAAAGGTTTCTGTACCAAATATTAAGGTCTGCTTTTCTGATGTATCAAATACTTATGTCATGCAATAAAATGCAAATTAATTACTTAAAAATCATACAATGTGATTTTCTGGATTTTTGTTTTAGATTCCGTCTCTCACAGTTGAAGTGTACCTATGATAAAAATTACAGACCTCCACATGCTTTGTAAGTAGGAAAACCTGCAAAATCGGCAGTGTATCAAATACTTGTTCTCCCCACTGTATGTGTTTCTATGTGTATTCTCTAATCTCTTCTCTGCGTTAAATCCATTATTACGCCCCTCACCCAGTTCTCCCTCTTCTGCTTCTCTCCTTCCACTCCCTCTCTTTTGGGCCCCTCATCCGGCTATCCCTCTCTTCTCCTTTCCCTTTCTCTCTTGCTCTTTCCTTCCTCTCCCTCTCTCTCATTTGCTTCCCATCCGGCACGTTGTCTTTCTAAATGGCGATACTCATTTGTGATATTTTAGAGAATTTTGTCCTAATTTTCATTCACCTTTATTTAGGAACAGATCAAGTCCTCTCCTCTCCTAATATTGGGAAGAGATGTTTACAATTCACAAAACACTCAATAATATACACATTCATTCCTTATGAGCAATTAGCCTCTAAAGTCAATGGGTATTAAACATGATCACGCTCATAAAGTCAATGTGCACCGTAGCATGACGTCCCTCCCTGTGCCGCCACACATGGTTTCTTTCCCTTCCACGTATCCCAGCACGTACGTCACCACACGCGCATCACTCAGTCACTTACAACCAAGGATTTCACCACTCTACACACACATTCTCTGTACTCAAACTACATGGCAGGCAATGGAACACTGTCATCTTGTGTAGCGTGCTAGCTGGCTCTCTGTTGTAATGTAGTGTGTGTGTGTGTGTGTGGTCAGTGCACACGGACAACAGTAGAGTATGTGTAGCCTACGATGTGTCATGCGCCGTGGCTCTGATGATGTTTGTTTTGTTCTGACATGGGTACGGATGACTGATGTGCTTCTCTCTCTCTTTGTCGATCTCTCTCTGTGTTTCTCTCTCGCTTTGCTTCTCCTCAGAAATGATTGAGCTTGATGGAGATGAAGAGAGGATCTCATCCCAAGGGAGGTTCGCTGAGAGAGACATTGTTCAGGTATTTATAGAGCTGTCTCTGTGCGTCTCTGCATGCCTATAGAATTAAAGCATATATTAAAGTAGACTTTCAGTGTCAATGGAAATAGGCTTACATTCTAGAATCAATAGAATGTCATGTACATGTATGTAAATGTCATTATCCCATATCTTCACTTGTATTCTTTATTTTTCCTCCTCTATACCTCCTCTGTATCCATTGTATTCCTCTCTATTCATTGTTGTCTTTTTCTAACGGAATTACTGTACTCATTCCCTCCCTGTTCCCCCCCACTCCTTCTCCTCCTCACCTCCTCCGTTCTTTCTCTCTGCCTCCCTTCCTTTTCTCCATCCAGTTTGTTCCGTTCCGTGACTACATCGACCGCAGGGGGAACCACATTCTGAGCATGGCCCGTCTGGCCAAGGAGGTCCTGGCTGAGATCCCTGACCAGTTCCTCTCCTACATGAGAACCAGGTGCATCAAACCAGGCCTCTGCCCCCCTGTCTACAACCCCGCCCTCGCCGTGCACCCCCTCCTCACCCGACGGGTCAGCCGAATCTGAGGGGTAAGCCTCCTCCGGGCCTCTTCCTTTCTTGCTTCTTCTTCCTCACTGGAGTTTGACGATGGCGGTCCGAAGAAGCCAACCGCCATTTCCACTCTCTTGTTGCACTTTTGTGAATTCTGAAATATTTTCTGCAGAATGGACAGCAAGGCATTTTGCTTCTATTTAAAGTGTCCCTCAGGAAGGACTTCCCATGAGATGTCAGAGGCCACAGTTTACTGGTCTGACCCAGGAAGTGGGTGAGTGCCTAGAACTGACCAACCAGGAGCAGCATCCAATCTGTGAAGAACCGTTCAGAAGTACATTTCTGTCTCTTATTTCTATGCCCTACTCTTCCTCTCAACCCCACTTCTGTCTCACCAACGGTCTCTTTCTAAATGTTTACAAAGTTGAGGATGAAGAGGAGATTTTGTACTCGTGGATATACGGTTGAAGTCGGAAGTTTACATACACTTAGGTTGGAGTCATTAAAACTCGTTTTTCAACCACTCGACAAATTTCTTGTCAACAAACTATAGTTTTGGCAAGTCGGTTAGGACATCTACTTTGTGCATGACACAAGTAATTTTTCTAACAATTGTTTACAGACAGATTATTTCACTTATAATTCACTGTATCACAATTCCAGTAGGTCAGAAGTTTACATACACTAAGTTGACTGTGCCTTTAAACAGCTTGGAAAATTTCAGAAAATTATGTCATGGCTTTAGAAGATCTGATAGGCGAATTGACATAATTTGAGTCAATTGGAGGTGTACCTGTGGATGTATTTCAAGGCCTACCTTCAAACTCAGTGCCTCTTTGCTTGACATCATGGGAAAATCTAAAGAAATCAGCCAAGACCTCAGAAAAACAATTGTAGACCTCCACAAGTCTGGTTCATCCTTGGGAGCAATTTCCAAACGTCTGAAGGTACCACGTTCATCTGTACAAACAATAGTACGCAAGTATAAACACCATGGGACCACACAGCCGTCATACCGCTCAGGAAGGAGACGCGTTCTGTCTCCTATAGATGAACGTACTTTGGTGGAAAAGTGCAAATCAATCCCAGAACAACAGCAAAGGACCTTGTGAAGATGCTGGAGGAAACAGGTACAAAAATATCTATATCCACAGTAAAACAAGTCTTATATTAACATAACCTGAAAGGCCTCTCAGCAAGGAAGAAGCCACTGCTCCAAAACCGCCATAAAAAAGCCAGACTACGGTTTGCAACTGCACATGGGGACAAAGATCGTACTTTTTGGAGAAATGTCCTCTGGTCTGATGAAACAAAAATAGAACTGTTTGGCCATCTCAAGACATCAGTCAGGAAGTTAAAGCTTGGTCGCAAATGGGTCTTCCAAATGGACAATGACCCCAAGCATACTTCCAAAGTTATGGCAAAATGGCTTAAGGACCACAAAGTCAAGGTATTGGAGTGGCCATCACAAAGCCCTGACCTCAATCCCATAGACAATTTGTGGGCAGAACTGAAAAAGCGTGTGCGAGAAAGGAGGCCTACAAACCTGACTCGGTTACACCAGCTCTGTCAGGAGGAATGGGACAACATTCACCCAACTTATTGTGGGAAGCTTGTGGAAGGCTACCCGAAACGTTTGACCCAAGTTAAACAATCTAAAGGCAATGCTACCAAATACGAATTGAGTGTATGTAAACTTCTGACCCACTGGGAATGTGATGAAATAAATAAAAGCTGAAATAAATCATTCTCTCTACTATTATTCTGACATTTCACAGTCGTAAAATAAAGTGGTGATCCTAACTGACCTAAGACAGGGAATTATTTACGAGGATTAAACGTCAGGAATTGTGAAAAACTGAGTTTAAAATATATTTGGCTAAGGTGTATGTACACTTCCGACCTCAACTGTATTTGTATATTTCTTTGTTTGTACTCCAGATGCACTCTGTCTCTGGTTGTAGCGATGACAATGATTATGATGATGTTGACGACAATTGTACAAAGAGCCCAGGAGCCAAATCCCATGTGTGGTGTGTTTTTTTTTTTAAACGGAGCATGTTCTATATCTAGTAGAGGGGTATGCATGCCGAGTGAATCCTGCACTCAGGGCCTCCTACCCCCTTTCAGACAGGACCTTCACCATCTATAATCTTCCCACTCGCTACCTTACTTACACTCTGTTCTCTGCCTGCCTTGACTCACAAGGGGACTCCCTTCCCTTCAGAGTCTGGTCCTGTCATATACAGCAGGGACTCAACCAGCCTTACTCTCTCTCTCTGCATAACAAATGGTACTCTTTTCCCTACATAGGGTGCACTAAAAGTCGTGCACTATGGGCCCTGGTCAAAAGTAATGCAGTGTATAGAGAGTAGTGTCATTTGGGACACCGCCTCTATCTGTCGGTTACATTCACAGTTGCCATTCTCATAAGGATTTTGGAATAATGGAATCTTCATCCATGCCCAGGAGTGAAAAACGCACATACCAGTTAGTTACACCACTTCCACGTGTGTCCTCTGACTCATCTTACTTTTGTAAAGTTTGAAGCTCGTGAGAAAATGTTGTTTGTATTTTCAGAAGGGTTCTCTCTTTCGTTTCTACCTCTCACTTTGCGGTATGCCGCTAAACCCTGTGTATGTATGTTTTGGAAAGGCAGGATGTTCAGTAAAAGAAAGATTTTCAGTAAAAAATCAAGAAATATTTCAGTCAACCTTTTGGTTTATAGCCTTTGTCTGTCACAAAGTGAAATTACGTTTTACATTTACGTTCAACATTTTACTTGTCTATATTCAGATCATACAGTACAAAGTTTGGACACAGCTACTCATTTAGGGGTTTTTCTTTATTTGTCACTATTTCCTACATTGTAGAATAATAGTGAAGACATCAAAACTATGAAATAACACACATGTAGTGTGTGTTTTTTGTAGTAACCAAAAAAGTGTTTAAAAAATCTAGATATATTTTGTATTTGAGATTCCTCAAAGTAGCCACCCTTTTCCTTGATGACAGCTTTGCACACTCTTGGTATTCTCTCAACCAGCTTCATGAGGAAGGCTTTTCAAACAGTCTTGAAGGAGTTCCCACATATGCTGAGCACTTGTTGCCTGCTTTTCCTTAACTCTGCGGTCTAACTCACCCCAAACCATCTCAATTGGGTTGAGGTCGGGTGAATTGTAGAGGCCAGGTCATCTGATGCAGTACTCCATCACTCTTTTTCTTGGTCAAATAACCCTTACACAGCCTGGAGTTGTGTTGGGTCATTGTCCTGTTGAAAACAAATCATAGTACCACTAAGCGCAAACCAGATGGTATGGTGTATTACTGCAGAATGCTGTGGTAGCCATGCTGGTTAAGTGTATTTTATTTGTTTAACACTTTTTTGGTTACTACATGATTCCATATGTGTTATTTCATCATTTGGATGTTTTCACAATTATTCTACAATGTAGAAAAGAGTAAAAAATTAAGAAAAATCCTTGAATGTGTAGGTGTGTCCAAACGTTTGACGGGTACTGTATTTATTAATGTATTCAAAGGAGGGGCAGAGGGTATAGGAAGGGAACATACGATAAAAATGTCTTATATTCCCCCGCTATTGAACAGTCTATGGAATAGTCTAGAGATAAACAACTATAACAGCCGCTCTTCAGCTTTATATCGGAATATCACTTCACTCCCACTTGGTTAACCATCCATTTCAGTCAACTTTAGATCTATATTCATGATGTAGATTGGGGAAATAAAGACATTTCAGGCTAATTTTCAGGAGTTTGCCCTCAGGAAAGGGAAATAGAAGCTAATCTCAGAGTATGTCCGACCGGCGAGTGGGGAATCACATTTAACACACAGTGAACAATAGCAGGATTTCAAAGTGGGCTTTGTGGGGGTGGGTTTGTCACTTGCGCTCGCACACTGCTGTATGTGTGAAACCAAACAGACTGTCTCTTCAAGTCTATGAAAATGTATGAGTATATTATTGGAACAGAACACTAAAAGTGTTCGCATGGCGAACAAACAAACCACACACTTCTTGTGGATAAAAAAACAGCTTAAATGAAGAATAGACGGCCTCCTCCCACAGACAATGATGTGATGTGCGTCCGTTTCACTTTGCCAAGTGACTGCCCAGCTGAAACAGAACGTTCCATGACGTTCCCTGAAGGTTCTCCTTTTCTTTTTCCACAACGTTCTGGGAACCAAAATGTGTTAGCCGACTGACTGTAACAGAACACCTCAGAAAGCCCATGTATTCTAATACACATTACCTTTGTTTACTTATGATACTCGTGATTTATAATTGAACGCTTGTTATAATAATACTATCCTACTGTTTTTACAGTAGACAATAGCATGCATCATGTTTAACAGTAGATAATAGCATGCATCATGTTTTGCATGGATCATTTTCTACAAAGGAGATGCACCGGTATATTGTATATTATGACATTATTACGTGTATTCAGAAATACTATTCAAACATTGCCTTAAAATCTCACTGAACTCTTGGAATTGTGCAATGCCTTCAGATAAAGTGTATACTGACTGATTATCAATGTGTGAGTGCTCTGTTGTTTTTGTATACTCATGCACGGCCACTCTGTTGAATGCCATTCTATTTCTGTGGTTGCAATGATCTGAATAAGAGGTGTTATGAGCTGAACAGTCAAGTCTGTGATAAGGTAGTGCACTATGTAGGGATTAAGGTGCGATTTGGGATGCGGCTTGTGTTGTCTAGCTCCCAGCTAAAGGGCATGGCAATCATCGAAACAACATAAATGTTGTATCAATTACTTCAATCTGATCTCCTATGCTGATTGGGGATTGTTTTATCAATGTTGCTTAATAAGAACAAATTCTTATTTATAATGACAGCCTACCAGGGAACAGTGGGTTAACTGCCTTGTTCAAGGACAGATTTTTACCTTGTCAGCTCGGGGATTTGATCCAGCGACCTTTTGGTTACTGGCCCAACGCTCTAACCACTACGCTACCTGCCGCCCCAATCCTTAATCATTACATTAGTAATAGAGAGTGGCCCCAGGCCTGCAATGAGTCAGAGACTTTGATATTTCCAATATTATTTTCCCATGTTGCAATATTAATTATCCAATACCTCTCAAAATCAATCTTCTAAATGCTTGTATTGATAATGCTTGTTTCAAGAAATACACTTGCAATAGAAATGCAATCCATATTTGAAATCATTTCAACTTCAATTGAGTACTGAATCAAGCCCTAATGTTGGAAGGCCGCTGACACAGCACAGCTTTGACTGTTCACATTAGATCAGATGAAAACCACTGGAAATAATACAAATTAATATTTCTGTATGAATTGTCAATATTTCAATAAATATTTGTATAATACAGTTTTCATTTTTCCACAATCATTCAGCTCGGAACATTGCCCTATTTAGTGGCGTGTCAGAATAAGGTCAGTGTTGTTTACATTGCATGGTATAGAGCTGACGCAGAGTTTTCTATACATTCTGAAAGTGCCCTCCTTTGAATCACGCCCAAGTTTAATGAGGATATATGACCAATCACATGTACAGTATCACACACACACACACACTGACAGACACAGAACAGCATTCACAGACTCACCCTGTTGTTATTCATTTTACCTCAGACTTGCTGAGTTTCGGTTGTTTGGAGGAGAAACAAATAAACAAATTCAATAAGGAAGCTCTCAAAGGAGCGCATATCCGAGTTTAGTAGATTCCTCTTTGTAGTGAATGCTCTGAAGATTAGAGATTCAAAAGTAATAAAGATGGTTTTCACAACTGGAATCCAATATATCAGCAACAGACAACCTGCGCATCTTGTAAAGCGCTGTTGTTTTATGTCCATGTTATTTCCCCACATGACTGTAACACTGCTATTAACCAGTGAATGCAAGACGAACCCATCAAATCAAATCTTATTATTTTTTCCCTCTCTATCTCTCCCTCGCCATGTCGTTGTGTAGAAAGCCACCATATTGTAAAAGTGCGCTAGGGACCTTTGTCTCATGTATTAAGTGTGTTTGTTATCCTGTTATTATTTAGTTAGCTAGTAAATAAGTAATTAAACCAAGTTGTGTGAATCATGAGTCATGAGCAAGGTTGGGGTTTTGCAGATCCAAGAAGGTTACGACTGTTCAGAATGAGGATATGATAAGAGGTAATGATTAATAAGATGACTGTTTATTGATGTAATAGATTTATATCTTATAGAGTTTAATTCGGGAGATGGTAACTCTTTAAACAACCTCTTCTGTGGTGCCCCAAATTCCTAATGAGTTAGTTGTTACATTTTTTGGTATGTTATTTTTACCATATAACATTCTTGTTGAATATCCAGTTGTATTTTTGAGTTAACATTAAATAGTGGACACTCCATTGTATTTTAGATTTGGACAAATAAACATTCTTTAGATATACTGTATGAAGGTAATTGTGTGCCGACCCAAAAAAAAGGGGTTAAATATGTGTACAAAAATAAATACATACTGTATATATACACTACCGTTCAAAGGTTTGGGCTAACTTACAAATGTCCTTGTTTTTGAAAGAAAAACACTTTTTTTTTTGTCCATTAAAATATCATCAAATTGATCAGAAATACAGTGTAGACATTGTTAATGTTGTAAATGACTATTGTAGCTGGAAACGGCTGATTTTTAATGGAATATCTACATAGGCGTATAGAGGCCTATTATCAGCAACCATCACTCCTGTGTTCCAATGGCACGTTGTGCTAGCTAATCCAAGTTTATCGCTTTAAAAGGCTAATTGATCATTAGAAAACCCCTTTGCAATTACGTTAGCACAGCTGAAAACTTTTAAAGAAGCAATAAAACTTGCCTTCTTTAGACTAGTTGAGTATCTGGAGCATCAGCATTTGTGGGTTCGATTACAGGCTCAAAACGGCCAGAAACAAAGAACTTTCTTCTGAAACTTGTCAGTCTATTCTTGTTCTGAGAAATGAAGGCTATTCATGCGAGAAATTGCCAAGAAACTGAAGATCTCGTACAACCCTGTGTACTACTCCCTTCACATAACAGCGCAAACTGTCTCTAACCAGAATAGAAAGAGGAGTGGGAGGCCCTGGTTCACAACTGAGCAAGAGGACAAGTACATTAGAGTGTCTAGTTTGAGAAACAGACGCCTCACAAGTCCTCAACTGGCAGCTTCATTAATTAGTACCAGCAAAACACCAGTCTCAACGTCAACAGTGAAGAGGCGGCTCCGGGATGCTGGTCTAAAGAAGGCCAGTTTTATTGCTTCTTTAATCAAAACAACAGTTTCAGCTGTGCTAACATAATTGCAAAAGGGTTTTCTAATGATCAATTAACCTTTTCAATTGATAAACTTGAATTAGCTAACACAACGTGCCATTGGAACACAGGAGTGATGGTTGTTGATAATGCGCCTCTATACGCCTATGTAGATATTCCATTAAAAATCAGTTGTTTCCAGCTACAATAGTCATTTACAACATTAACAATGTCTAGACTGTGTTTCTGATCAATTTGATATTTTAATGGACAAACAATTTGCTTTTATTTCAAAAACAATGACATTTCTAAGGGACCCCAAACTTTTGAACGGTAGTGTGGGGAAAACAAGTATTTGACACACTGCCGATTTTGCAGGTTTTCCTACTTACGAGGCATGTAGAGGTCTGTAATTTTTATCATAGGTACACTTCAACTGTGAGAGACGGAATCTAAAACAAAAATCCAGAAAATCACATTGTATGATTTTTAAGTAATTAATTTGCATTTTATTGTATGACATAAGTATTTGATCACCTACCAACCAGTAAGAATTCCGGCTCTCACAGACCTGTTAGTTTTTCTTTAAGAAGCCCTCCTGTTCTCCACTCATTACCTGTATTAACTGCACCTGTTTGAACTCGTTACCTGTATAAAAGACACCTGTCCACACACTCAATCAAACAGACTCCAACCTCTCCACAATGGCCAAGATCAGAGAGCTGTGTAAGGACATCAGGGATAAAATTGTAGACCTGCACAAGGCTGGGATGGGCTACAGGACAATAGGCAAGCAGCTTGGTGAGAAGGCAACAACTGTTGGTGCAATTATTAGAAAATGGAAGAAGTTGAAGATGACGGTCAATCACCCTCGGTCTGGGGCTCCATGCAAGATCTCACCTCGTGGGGCATCAATGATCATGAGGAAGGTGAGG
Organism: Salvelinus alpinus; assembly: GCF_045679555.1. NCBI lineage: Eukaryota > Metazoa > Chordata > Actinopteri > Salmoniformes > Salmonidae > Salvelinus > Salvelinus alpinus. The sequence continues at coordinate 52,996,080 of NC_092100.1, forward strand.
GATCAGCCCAGAACTACACGGCAGGACCTGGTCAATGACCTGAAGAGAGCTGGGACCACAGTCTCAAAGAAAACCATTAGTAACACACTACGCCGTCATGGATTAAAATCCTGCAGCGCACACAAGGTCCCCCTGCTCAAGCCAGCGCATGTCCAGGACCGTCTGAAGTTTGCCAATGACCATCTGGATGATCCAGAGGAGGAATGGGAGAAGGTCATGTGGTCTGATGAGACAAAAATAGAGCTTTTTGGTCTAAACTCCACTCGCCGTGTTTGGAGGAAGAAGAAGGATGAGTACAACCCCAAGTATTTCAATTGACTGATTTCCTTATATGAACTGTAACACATAAAATCTTTGAAATTGTTGCATGTGGCATTTATATTTTTGTTCAGTGTATATTGAAACCCATTAGCCAACTAACCAATCTTTGCATTTGTTTTTGCAAGAACTTGAACACTCCAATCAAGAGCTCCTTCTGAAACACTGTCGAATACAGCACAGAGGAGGAGAAAACTGGCCCTCTTTTTACTCTGATTGTGTCTGTACCTTCCCAACCTCACACCTTTCTCGATCGCATACTAGAAGTGTCAAAAGGCAAGAGAATTCAACATTTTTGTGTGAATTATGTGATTTCAAAGATGTTTGCAAGGAAAGCAATTTCACTCATTTTGGAAACCATTTGAGAAATCAAAAAACTGTACGGTGCCCTCTTCTAGCGTGTGAGAATAAAACAAACATGCGTTCAAGCTTCAGCTGTCATAGAAGTAGAAACCATAACACTCAGGACGCATAAAAATACCTTTGTTTATGTTTCAATCAAGTACTCTACTTGAGAGCTATCTGAGCCATGAAGATTTTTTTGATACAGTAGTGTTAAATCAAGAAGTTTATCTGTCCTTTCAAGATGGTCTTTTCAACATGGTCAGTAGTTTTAACAGAATAAACTTTTAGGTGAGCAAGATACCGGTATTCCTTTCAGGTTGTGTATTGATGACTAAAGAAGTTTGTAATCCTGCAGTTACTGCTGCATATTGGGTCATAATCAATTTGCCAGCCACATTTTGCTCCAGTCTACACTCATTTTTCAACTAGCAGTCTTTGGAAAGAGTTCTGATATGCACCTGTTTGGATATGAGAAGCTTCTTGATCCGTTGATTAAGGATATAATTTATTTGGAACAGGAGGGGATGTTTCTTGAGGTTCTAGGTCAGTACGTAAAGGGAAGAGTCTTCTATGTCTGTGCAGACCACCTTGGGGCCCATGGCTTTGCCGGCTTTCAGGAAAGCCTTAATGTTGAGAAGTTCTGCAGATTCTGTTTAATTAGTTCAAACCAAGTAGTTACCACTGCACCTTTGTGAAGGAACTCAAGGACAGTGACACGGTCCGGAGTGTGAATGGTGTGAAAAGGGAATGTGTACTGAGCGAGCACCTATCATACTTCCATCCAATCAGAGGATTTCCTCCAGATGTTTTACATAATTTGTTTTTAAGCAATTATCCCAGTACAATTGTCCTTGTGTCTGAAGAAATTGATTTGTAAAGGATTCATTTCATTTGATGGACTGAATAATCACATTAAGAAACTTCCTTACGAATATTCAAACAGGGTTAATAAACCACAGAAAATTGCAAACACAAGCTTTGCAAAGGGAACCACTGGTGGCAATGGATATGAGAATTGGGCACTGTTAACATTACTCCCCCTCATGATTGGCAGCAATGTAACAGAAAAGGAGCTGTCAAAGAGATTGTCAAGGTACCGTGCTTTTTCCACATTCTGTTGGGTTACAGCCTGAATTTAAAATGCATTCAATTGAGATTTTGTCACTGGCCTACATACATTAACACATCATGTCAAAGTGGAATAATGTGTTTAGCAATTTTAACAAATTATTTAAAAAATGAAAGCTGAAATGTCTTGAGTCAATACGTATTCAACCCCTTTGTTAAGGCAAGCCTAAATAAGTTCACAAGTAAAAATGTGACTAAACAAGTCACATAATGGACTCACTCTGTGTGCAATAATACTGTTTAACATGAATTTTGAATGACTAACTCATCTCTGTACCCCCACACATACAAATATCTGTAAGGTCCCTCAGCCGAGCAGTGAATTTCAAACACCGATTCAACCACAAAGACCAGGGAGTTTTTCCAATGCCTCGCAAAGAAGGGCACCTATTGGTAAAAAAAAAGAAGCTGATTGAATATCCCATTGAGCATGGTCAAGTTATGAATTACACTTTGGATGGTGTATCAATAAACCCAGTCACTACAAAGATACAGGCGTCCTTCCTAACTCAGTTGGCGGGGAGGCAGGAAACTGATCAGAGATTCCACCATGAGGCCAGTGGGGACTTTAAAACAGTTACAGAGTGTAATTGCTCTTATAGGAGAAAACTGAGGGTTGATCAACAACATTGTAGTTACTCCACAATACTAACCTAAATGACAGAGTGAAAAGAAGGAAGCCTGTACAGAATAAAAAATATTCCAAAACATGCATCCTGTTTTCAATAAAGCACTAAAGTAAAACTACAAAAAACTTGGCAAAGAAATCTCCTGAATACAAAGTGTTATGTTTGGGGAAAATCCAACATAACACGTCACTGAGTACCACTCGTCATATTTTCAAGCATGGTGGTGGCTGCATCGTGTTATGGGTATGCTTGTCATGGGAAAGGACTAGGGAGTTTGAGGGGATAAAAATAAACGGAATAGAGCTATAGACATGCAAAAGATGAATTAGAATTTTCCTGAATGGCCTAGTTAGAGTTTTGACTTAAATCGTCTTGAAAATAATGTCAAGACTTGAAAATAACTGTCTAGCAATGATCAACAACCAACTTGATCTTGAATAATATAAAAATGTATAATATGCAAATGTTCTACAATCCAGGTGTGCAAAGTTCTTAGTCTTACCCAGAAAGCTGTAATAGCTGCCAAAGGTGATTCTAACATGTATTGACTTGGGGGTTGAATATTTATGTAATCAAGATATGTTAGTGTTTAAAAGAGTTGTTAACCACCTTTACAAATACAATTGTGCTGTGAAGAGTTTTGAAAAGCCACTTGCTCATGCTTTTTTGCCCGAAATGATGTGCGCTCTTTTCTAAGAAGATATCTTTCACTTCCAAACGATGCTTTGATCAAAGTTTTAAAGCCAGAATAGGCTACTTCAACATAAACATAATATTAGCCCTGCCTCAAAGCACAACAAAGGGTTGGAAAAAGGATACATTTTATCACACTCGCATCTATCGACCGAGAGTGTAGCAAATAGCACTCTGTCTTTCAGTCTCTGTCTGCCTGTCGTTATTCTTCAATAATCAATGCATGCTGTTTATCCATATTTGATGTATTGTAGTGTTAGGGTAATCTGTTAGGGAAGAGATTGAGCTGTGTGCCTTGTTTAGTTTTAATATTTTCACAAGCCTGCTAAGTAATGGTGGTGTCCTGCACACACACCGCAACATTACTTGTTTTTTTATACAGTGCCTTCGGAAAGTATTCAGACCCCTTGACTTTTTCCACATTTTGTTACGTTACAGCCTTTTTCTAAAATAGATTTAACACAATACCCCATAATGACAAAGTGAAAACAGGTTTAGATATTTTTGCAAATGTATTTAAAAAAAAAAAAAACAGAAATACCTTATTTACATAAACATTCAGACCCTTTGCTATGAGACTCAATTGACCTCAGGTGCATCCTGTTTCCATTGATCATCCTTGAGATGTTTCTACAACTTGATTGGAGTCCACCTGTGGTAAATTCAATTGATTGAACATGCGTCGCAAAGGCACACACCTGTCTATATAAGGTCCCACCGTTGACAGTGAATGTCAGAGCAAAAACCAAGCCACGAGGTCGAAGGAATTGTCTGTAGAGATCCGAGACAGGTTTGTGGGGATGTTTTTCAGCGGCAGGGAATGGGAGACTAGTCAGGATCGTAGGAAAGATGAACGGAGCAAAGTACAGAGAGATCCTTGATGAAAACCTGCTCCAGAGCGCTCAGAACCTCAGACTGGGGCAAGGTTCACCTTCCAACAGGACATTGACCCTAAGCACACAGCCAAGACAATGCAGGAGTGGCTTCAGGACAAGTCCCTGAATTTTCTTGATTGGCCCAGCCAGAGCCCGGACTTGAACCCGATCGAACATCTCTGGAGAGACCTGAAAATAGCTGTGCAGCAACGCTCCCCATCTAACCTGACAGATCTTGAGAGGATCTGCAGAGAATAATGGGAGAAACTCCCCAAAAATACAGGTATGCCAAGCTTGTAGTGTCATACCCAAGAAGATGCTTCAACAAAATACTGAGTAAAGGGTCAGAATACTTATGTAAATGTGATATTTCAGTTTAAAATGTTTAATACATTTGCAAAACAACTAAAAAACATGTTTTTGCTTTGTCACTAGGGGGTATTGTGTGTAGATTGATGAGAATAAGGCTGTAAGCCAACAAAATGTGGAAAAAATCAAGGGGTCTGAATACTTTCCAAATGCACTGTAATTGCAGGCAATGTTTATTTATTTATTTTTTATTTTTACCCTTTTTCTCCCCAATTTCGTGGTATCCAATTGTTAGTAGTTACTATCTTGTCTCATCGCTACAACTCCCGTACGGGCTCGGGAGAGACGAAGGTCGAAAGCCATGCGTCCTCCGAAACACAACCCAACCAAGCCGCACTGCTTCTTAACACAGCGCGCATCCAACCCGGAAGCCAGCCGGACCAATGTGCCAGCCGCACCAATTTTTTAAAGAATCCTGCATATCAATCCTGGAGAAAAAAAAAACTGCATTTTTGTGAATTAGGGTCTCGCTAAGTTGAATTGTGCTACCTACATTTGTATGGTATTATTTGAATAAATGTACAAAAACAGATGATTGAAGTGAGGGCCAGTGGCTAAGAACACAGTACATAACAACAAATATTCTGTTATACATTTCTCTAGCTTGGCTGGCTATTTAAAAGATGTTTATGTAAATGTCTTTGTTGTTGAAGTACAGTGTCCAGGGGCTGTTCCAGAAAGCAGGATCAATGAGTTTGCCAGCTAGCTGTCCTAACTATTCTGAGATAAATTACAGAGTTGGCATGGTATAATTGACTCGACAATCAGCAACCCATATAAATTCAGCTTACTAAATGAACCAGAAAATCAAGAGATATAGCTGACTGTTTGTCAGGGTTAGCTGGCCAACTTAATTATCCTGCTTTCTATAACGTACAGTTATGAATATAACTACTGCTCCCTGAAGGAGAAAATGAGACATAACATGCTATGGGAAGTCAACGACCAATCATATTCACCTGAAGAAAATTAAATCACACCCATGCCGAGCCCACCCTCGGAAGCCTCGCCTTCCTGGTTATAATACCGGCGCTCGCATCCATCCATTGTTAAACAGCGGCTTGCGAAAGTATTTACCCCCCTTGGCATTTTTTCTATTTTGTTGCCTTACAACCTGGAATTTAATTGATTTTTGGGGGGTTTGTATCATTTGATTTACACAGCACTTTGAAGATGACAAAATATGTTTTATTAAATAAGACAAAAAACGGAAAACTTGAGCATAACTAATCACCCCCCCCCCCCCCCCCCAAAGTAAATACTTTGTAGAGCCACCTTTTGCAGCAATTACAGTAGCAAGTCTCTTGGGATATGTCTCTATAACATTGGGATTTTTGCCCATTCTTCAAGGAAAAACTGCTCCAGCTCCTTCATGTTGGAAGTTCTGCTGGTGTACAGCAATCTTTAAGTCATACCACAGATGCTCAATTGGATTGAGGTCTAGGCTTTGACTAGGCCATTTCAAGCCATTTAAATGTTTCCCCTTAAACCACTCGAGCGTTGCTTTATCAGTATGCTTAGGGTCATTGTCCTGCTGGAAGGTGAACCTCCTTCCCAGTTTCAAATCTCTGGAAGACTGAAACAGGTTTCCCTCAAGAATTTCCCTGTATTTAGCGCCATCCATCATTCCTTAAATTCTGACTTTCCCAGCCTAAAGTAGTCTTATGGACAGATACTCCAATCTTTGCCTCTCCTTCAGGGTTATCTTTGGTCTCTTTGTTGCCTCTCTGATTAATGCCCTCCTTGTCTGGTCCGTGGGTTTTGGTGGGCGGCCCTCTCTTGGCAGGTTTGTTGTGGTGCCATATTCTTTCCATTTTTTAATAATGGATTTAATGGTGCTCCGTGGGATGTTCAAAGTTTCGGATATTTTTTCATAACCCAACCCTGATCTGTACTTCTCCACAACTTTGTCCCTGACCTGTTTGGAGAGCTCCTTGGTCTTCATGGTGCCGCTTGCTTGGTGGTGCCCCTTGCTTAGTGGTGTTGAAGACTCTGGGGCCTTTCAGAACAGGTGGATATATTCTGAGATCATGTGACAGATCATGTGACACAGATTGCACACAGGTGGACTTTATTTAACACATTTTTTGACTTCTGAAGGTAATTGGTTGCACCATATCTTATTTAGGGGCTTCATAGCAAAGGGGGTGAATACATACGCACGCACCACTTTTCCATAATTTTTTTGAGTTGAATTTTTTAAAACAAGTCATTTTTTTCATTTCACTTCACCAATTCACTCCTTCGGGGAACAGCAGTTATATTCATAACTGTAAGTTCCCTCTTAGTCGGTCACTCGGTATAGCATACTATGGGAACACACAATCATGCCCCAAGCCAGCTCAGATGGGACCAAACTGGGAGGCCCATGGAAACCCAAGCACACACATTTTATACACACATGTTCTGGGGAACCAGAACCTGCTGCAACTTGGCTATGTGCGCTGACACACTGCCACTGCAGCCCAAGTCCATAGACCCCATGATTCCAAAAACAATACTTTCCTTGCCAGCCTGAAATGCCTGAACTCGTACAAGGAACCGCAAGTCCAAAACAACAGAAGCCTGTCGTGACTTGGTAAAGCACACACACACTCTGCATACCATCAACCAGAGTTGATGAACCACGGCAGCCCGAGGCTCAAACTCACAGCAACGTGCAGTATCCTGGAAACTGTGTACTTGTGTGCTGCCACTGCAGCCCAAGGCTCAAACCCACAGGAAACTGTGGTAACCCTGATAATACGCACTTTATACGCTGCAGCACCCCAAGGCAGCCCAAGGCTTAAACCAACAGGGAATTGTGGTAACCCGGATAAATGCACAACCTACACCTGGACCCAGCCATAAGACACTGAGCCATACTGGGAGCAGTTACATCCAAGCGATATAACCTCACAAATGTATGTTGGAACCCCAACTCGCTGCAGCACAGATATCACCTATCGCCATGCCCCTGAGCAATGCCCAAGAAGCCGCCACACCCCTAGTGGAGTGAGCACACACACCGCTAGGCGACCTTTGCTCTTTGCTGTCATATGCCTCCACAATCCAATGAGAAAGACTCGACTTAGAAAACTCCCTACCCTGAGCTGAAAAAGCGAAACGAACAAAAAGTTGGTCACAAACGTGGATATCCTTACTCCTATACATATACGTGCGTAAAGCGCGCACCGGACACAGGCCATGCAATTATTTTGTTCACTGGAAGCAAACTGAGGAGGTGAGAAAGGGAACGGCTCAAAAGCCAGGGGACTGTAAGACATAGGCATAACCTTGGGAGCAAAAGCTGCATTAGGACTTATCATCACTTTGGAGTTGCCAGGTACGGTCTCCAAACAGGAAGGGTGCGTGGAGATCCCTAACGCGCTTAGCCGACGCCAAGGCTATAAGCAGGGCAGTCTTGTAGGGAAGGACCTTCAGGTCCACAGACTCCAATGGTTCAAATGGAGGCTCACGCAGAGCGGATGAAACCCTGGGGTAGAGCCGTCAAACCCTACACGACACGCCATATAAACTTTCAGTGTGTAAAAGGAAAGGCCATGCTCAAGAAGCTCTTGCAAATACATCAAATGTCCACCAAAGAGCTCTGAAAAGTAGAATCTCTTTTAACCTGACACCAACCCTCAAACGAGCGCCACATATATGTATACAACGCTCTCGTAGAGGGCACAACTGTATAAACCCGTTCTAGGGTAAACTCTTAGCCGTCAAATTCAACCTTTCAGGGGCCAAACCCATAGATCCCATATCTGCAGTTGTGAGTGCCAAACTCTCCCGTGCACCTGGTAAAATGCATGGTGATCCATCAATGATACAATATATATATGAAAGTATGAGGACACCCATTCAAATTAGTGGATTCGGCTATTTCAGCGACACCCGTCGCTGACAGGTGTATAAAATCGAGCACACCACCATGCAATCTCCATAGGTAAAACATTGGCAGTAGAATGGCCTGTACTGAAGAGCTCAATGACTTTCAATGACTCCGGCACCATTACAGTTATGACTGGTGCTGTATATTCCTATGGGTCTACAATTCAGTCAGGTATTATTATATAGCTAACTTTTCTCAATAACTTTTCTTTGGGCTTTAACAAAATGTAGTTGTACCTCTGATGAAAACTTTTGCAAGTTGTTCGGGGGAAGGAGCTTACATGGTGATCCTGTTATAGGAGCAAAGGGGGGGACCAACTCCATATTAATTCCCATGGTTTTGGAATGAGATATTCGACGAGCAGGTGTCCACATACTTTTGGTCATGCGGTGTATAATAGTTTAACTCTATTGTCCATATCCCCTAAATGTAATGTGTTGAAACAATTGTAGTTAACTTAATTAACCTATGCCTCTCTATAATCCACTTTCTAGATTCCCCCTATAACTGTTAGTATGGAGGGAATGAAGACGCAGTATATCATTTTTTCCCTATATTGCACTGCCATCTAGTGTGCCTACTGATCCATTGCCTTGGACAGCACCTACAGTTCCAATGTAATATTCAGCACCATGGACAGCACCCAGCACAGCAGATTTTTTTCCTTCATGATGATTCAACCTGGTCTCATAGACTAGATGTAACCTAGTAAATGTATATCCATTTAGTATGATACAGTTGAAGTCGGAAGTTTACATACACTTAGGTTGGAGTCATTAAAACTTGTTTTTCAACCACTCCACAAATTTCTTGTTAACAAACTATAGTTTTGGCAAGTCGGGTAGGACATCTACTTTGTGCATGACACAAGTAATTTTTCCAATAATTGTTTACAGACAGATTATTTCATTTATAATTCACTGTATCACAATTCCAGTGGGTCAGAAGTTTACATACACTAAGTTGACTGTGCCTTTAAACAGCTTGGAAAATTCCAGAAAATGATGTCATTGCTTTCGAAGCTTCTGATAGGCTGACTAACATCTTCTGAGTCAATTGGAGGTGTACCTGTAGATGTATTTCAAGGCCTACCTTCAAACTCTGTGCCTCTTTGCTTGACATCATGGGAAAGTCAAAAGAATTCAGCCAAGACATCAGAAAATAAATTGTAGACCCCCACAAGTCTGGTTAATCTTTGGGAGCAATTTCCAAACACCTGAAGGTACAACGTTCATCTGTACAAACAATAGTATGCAAGTATAAACACCATGGGACCACGCAGCCATCATACCACTCAGGAAGGAGTTCAACTGTATGTTGCATTTGATAAGATGACTACTTAAGGCAAAAATAAGTAGGATGGTTGGTTGGGGTGGACGGATGGGCGTATAACGCCAATGTTTAGCAATCCAAAGGTTGCGAGTTTGAAACTCATCACGGACAACTTTAGCATTTTAGCGATATAGCAACTTTTCAACTACTTCTACTTTTGAGCTACTTTTAGCATGTTAACCAACCCTTCCCCTAAACCTAACCTTAACTCTTAACCTATCTCCTAAACTTAACCCTAACCCCTAGCCTAGCTAATGTTAGTGAGCTAGCTAACGTTAGACTCCTAGCCACCTAGCTAGAATTATCAACATATCATACATTTTAAAAAGTTAAGAAATGTCATAACATATTGTATGTTTTGCAAATTTGGAACATGTAACATGTTTTTCAGATTCGTAACACATAATAAAAATTGTAATTTGTAAAATATCATACAAAATGGATGATGGACATCCACATATGAATACATAGCATATGAAACGTAATATATCATACTAAATAGAGTATCTTGGTTTTACATACAGAATAATACAACATCTCTGAGACCAGTTTGGATGATTAAGCTACCAGTCTACTCTATTTCTCACCACTTACTATCAAATTCACAATAAAAGGTCAATGAACAAATAATTATTACAGACATAGAATTCCTTATTTAACAGAGTTCAGACCTTGAAATTAAGTGTGTACGTGGGAGGGGGTGGATTTAATAGGGGTGGTCACGGACGTACACCTTGATGTCCTTCAGACCCAGCCAGGTCTCAGAGGCTGTAGGGATGATCTGATTGGCTGGCAGGATGAAACCACAGCAACCAATGTCCCTCAGCTCGAAGGCAAAGGAGTACTTCATGCCCAGCTTGTATAACCAATCAATGATGCCGCTGCTTGCTTGGTCTGGGTGGAGGGAGACATCACATATTAGTAATTGATTATTATTACAAATAGTTTGTTTAAGTTGAAGGTATTGGATTGAACTCCAGTACTCTGCTTTCCCGTCCTAGCTGGTGGGTGGCATCTAATGACAAAGCAACTTAATTGAAACACTTATACCACATATAGTATAACAATTCTGAAATATTGAATACTGACAGATGGTCTTGCAGATGCTACCAACCTTGTATCTGATCCCATGGAGAGAGCTGAGTTTCTGGACTGCAGCCCTGCCCATCGAGTTGTTAGGTTCTAATTATCAGAGTAAGGACTCAACGGACACTATGAAAGCTTAAACCAAGTTTATTCATCCCAGAGGATCGAACAGCTGTACCGATATGGTTCCACCACTGGTGGTATATATACTCCAATTTGGGGTGGAATCTGCTCCTTCTCTCTAACCATTACATCTCTGTTTCTAGGCAGGAAATTAAGTGACGTGGGCAATAAACTGTTCAATCTCCTTTAACGTGACCTGACCTCAACCCCCTTCATCACTAATCTACGGCTCTCTCCCCTTATCAGTGCCTGCCACGTGATCGTTTTCCCTGCACTCAGCACATTCCAAGCTTCCTCCTACAGGTAACCATTAACTTATGGTGTAGACCCTCTAAACCTAAGCACTCAATATTTCAATAGGATACCTGATAATTAACCCTGTCCCAAGTTTAGGAGTTAGAACCCAGAATCCATCAGAGTCCTACCAAAAACAGGCAGACAGGAGAGTCAGTGAATTAGTGTGTTTTACTATACCTTTATTTCAACAAGGAGCACAGACTGAGACCAAGGTCTCCTTTACAGCTGGGCCCTGCGTATACATGTTTACACATACAGTTTAGGTACAATGATTAAGAAACTACACAAGACAAACAAAACGATCAGAGATAACACCAAAAAATACAGCAACAGATTACATTTACACACAGGTTATTCCCCTAACAGCACAAGAACTTGCATTACCAGAAACAGTTACAAGCAATACAAAAATAAAAATCCTCCAATAAATATTTAAAATGGGCAACAGGGGGACAAGAGTCTCAAGTTGAAGTTTAGTCTGCAGGCTATTCCATAGGCAAGGAGCGTAACAGGAAAAGGCAGCTCCTAAAGCCCAACTCTGTGGAAATCGCATGGGCCTCAAGTGTAATCCATGCTTGAGACCTGGTTTAAGGAATTATAATTATAATATTGATGAGTGGTGATAAATAAGAAGGTAGCTTATTCAGAAGTGCTTTATAGACAAACACGAGAGCATGTTGTTCTCGTCTCACGGACAGCGAAGTCCAACCCACATTTTGATATAAAACACAGTGGTGAGTTCTGTAGCACCCGTAATAAACCTAAGTGCGCAATGATAAGTAGCATCCAGCGATTTAAGTGTTGATGCCGTAGCATGCATGTAAATAATATCCCCATAATCTATAACAGACATAAAGGTAGCTTGCACAATTTGTCTTCTACTTGTAGAGGACAAACATGTCCTGTTTCTATAGAGGAAGCCAAGCTTGATTTTTAGCCGTTTGCAAAGTTCGTCAATATGCATTTTAAAAGACAGTTTATCATCCATGTTTGTCAAGTTTCAATGTATTTTTGCAGCTCATTCCAGTCACTGAGAGTTTTAGGAATCTTTCAATGAGCAGCTGGGAGTACACGTGGATGGAGATGAAGGACTGGAAGTCGCTATGGTTCTTCACCAGGTTCACCACATTCCTCACCTCCATCTCAGAGTGGGGAGATGGGCGTGTTAGGAGTCAGAGCAGGGGTTGGTATTGGCACCGGGGACGACGACACACACACACACACACACACACACACACACACACACACACACACACACACACACACACACACACACACACACACACACACACACACACACACACACACACACACACACATATGGATGGACACAGGTTATTATGTGTACAACAACAAGGTATGTCATGCTTAGGAAAGAAAGCATTGTCTCATAAGACTATGCATTTGACTAATTTCATCTTTGGGATAGGAAACTATGAGCTGTTTTAAAAATCTATTCCATAGTCAACCTGTGACACCCACCACCAATGCTGGTATGGAACTGTAGCCTTACATGGCTAACAGGTAGTGGTGGTCAAAATCTCCAAACCGACAGCCCAGTCCCTGTTGAGGTTGACACCACGGTACATGGAGCCCGGGTTGTTGGAGTGAGTCTTACGTCACATACGGTCCTGTGAACCATGAGGACACGAGGGACAAACTCAGTAAACCTTTTACTGGTATGCCAGGTAGCACAATCAGGATTGTCCTCATATCACTCTACACTGAGACACAACGAGACACACTGAGGTGACACAGATTAAAGGTCACTCTTTACACTTCATTCTGTAACTCCCGCCACAGTATACAGTAACTGTGTTATAATACTTAATGGTATATCTGTAGTGGGTACCTACGCTGGTGTGGGATTGGACGTAGCCATCAGGGTTGGTCAGAATCAGCAGGCAGATGTCCATGGCGTTCAGTAGAGAGGTCAGGGAGGCATCAGTGCCACATTTTTTTTTTGTAGAATGTATTAGATCGTATGTTCAATGTTATTTTTTAAAATTAGAATACAATAGAAGTCTGAAGTGTTCTCTCACCTTGTTGGCTGTCCACACTCCAGTGGCCTGAGACACCCACTCTCTGGAGTGGATCCCAGAGTCAACCCAGATGGCGGGACGTTTGTTTCCACCAGTGCTGAACTGAAACAGAGAGAGGACAAGTGTTATTATCACGAATGTATCCAACACTACCCATAATATAATAACACATGGCTTTTCTTTGTTGTAGTTCAGCACTGGTGGAAACAAACGTGGAAACAAACTGATAAATAGAAAAGTATGCACACGGGCGTAGACACGAATCCCATATATTGACAAAAACACACATGTACTGTACGTACACTAACCGGTACAATTGTTGTAATAGGTCTAATGTTTCTGTATCTTGAGCGCATATATGGGCCTGCCCTCATAGGAAGTTCCAATCTGTACCTTGGGGACAAGGTTAGGGTAAGCAGCCACCAGGTCGTCCATCCAGCTGTAGATCTTGAGACACTCAGTCAGACAACAACATCAGATAGTGCAAACATTGTATATGTCATGCAACATACATAAGTATTATATATGATGTACACTGAGTGTACAAAACATTGGGAACACCAGCTCTTTCAATGACATAGACTGACCAGGTGAATCCAGGTGAAAGCTATGATCCCTTATTGATGTCACTTGTTAAATCTACTTCAATCAGTGTAGATAAAGGGGAGGAGACATGGATTTTTAAGCCTTGCGACAAATGAGACATGGATTGTGTATGTGTGCCATTCAAAGGGTGAATGTGCCTTTGGACAGGGTATGGTAGTAGGTGCCAGGAGCTCTGGTTTGAGTGTGTCAAGAACTGCAACGCTGCTGGGTTATTCATGCTGTTGGATTCAACATTTTGAACATTGAGATATTAAAGACGTGATAGATCAGACGCATAGTATATTAAGGAGTGAAAGAGACTGGGTCTCTGTAGAAAGACAGATAGCTGTGGAATGTGTTGGGGGACGAGAGGAGAACAACGTGTTGATACAGGGGAGACAGATCAACATATGTGGATTAGATGAAGGAGGGGTTGAGGTCAGAAGGTGAGGACAGATTCTCTTAAGAGGGTAATAAAGGTTTGGTATCCTGGTACCCTCTTTACTCTCTTCCTGTAGAACCATAAGATGTAAGGATTGGAGAGAAGGAGTGTTTTAAGTAGGATGTATATAACTGTGATGGTGAGAAATGTTTTGCTGTCTGAATTACAGCTGTACAGAACCTTTGGGAAGAATTAAACTTGGTTAAAGCTTCTCTAGTGTCCGTGAGTTATTTACTTGGAAAACTAAGAACCTAACAATGCTCTACAGTTTCCAACTTGACACAACTGTGGGAGGCATTGGAGTCAACATGGGTCAGCATCCCTGTGGGATGCTTTCAATACCTCGTAGAGTCCATGCCCCGACGAATTGAGACTGTTCTGAGGGCAAAAGAGGGTGCAACTCAATATTAGGAAGGTATTCTTATATGTTGTACACTCAGTGTATCCAGTTACTTAACAATATGAAAGCAGATCTAATTAAATGAAGCAATCTTCCATACATCTTACAGGTAGAATAAACCTCTTCAGAATGGCATGGCTCCCAAAGTTTTTATATTTATTCTTAGTAATAGCAATTCCCCCACCGAAGACATTATTTAAAAATGTGTACTCGGTCGTAAGACTTTATATGGGCAAATACAACTCAGAAAATGAAAAGGAAAGTTTTACATCTTCCTAAGTCTGAGGGTGGTTTTAACCTTCTGTACGTGGAATTGTATCAACTCGCAACACAAGGCTTTTACTTGTGACTTACACTGAGTGTACTTCATTATAAACACCTGCTCTTTCCATGACGATGACTGACCAGGTGAAAGCTATGATCCCTTATTGATGTCACTTGTTAAATCCACTTCAATCAGTGTAGATGAAGGGGAGGAGACAGGTTAAAGAAGGAGTTTTAAGCCTTGCAACTCAATATTGGGAAGGTGTTCTTAATGTTTTGTACACTGTGTACAGTTAAATGCACTAAGCGTACATATTGAAGATGCGCATGCTCGTCCCCAGAATCTTTTCGAGTGATCTATTTTCAAAAGATAAAGCTAAGAACATTATCAACTTCATAGTTACAGTGCCTATAAAACTAATTATACATACCTCTTAACTTATTCCACATTTTGTTGTTACAGCCTGAAATCAAAATGTATAAAAAATATAAAAAATATCTCACCCATATACACACAATATGCCATAATGACAAAGTGAAAACATGTTTTTGCACATTTATTGAAAATGAAATGCAGAATTATCTGATTTACTTAAATATTCACACCCCTGAGTCAATACATGTTCGAATCACCTTTGGCAGAGAATACAGCTTTGAGTATGCAGCATTGGTTTCATCAACTGTGCACCCATATCAACTGCGTGTTGGCCATTTGCGGTTATACACGAGTGCTGGTGCGAAGTTTTTTTAAGAGAAAAAAGAAGAAGCCCGCACACTGCTCTTGATAGTGTCACTGCTCTTTAATCAGCTTTACAGTAAGTATCGGCCTCAAGGCCTGAAGCTCTGAGGAAGCCCTTGAGGCCGGTACGTAAGGCTGATTAAAGAGCAGTGATACTGTCAAGAGCAGTTTCTTCTTTTATCTCATTTTATTCAACTGTTACCATGCACCAGCAAAAAATATAGCTCAGACGTGTTTTTTTTTTAAGGCCCAGCTTTCGGAACTTTGGCTTTCCTGGATATAGCCATACAGCTTTGGCTTAGGGGTAGAAGCTGTTCAGGGTCCTTTTGGTTCCAGACTTGATGCATCGGAACCTCTTGCCATACGGTAGCAGAGAACAGTCTATGACTTGGGTGGCTGGAGTCCTTCCTCTGACACCGCCTGGTATTTACATTTACATTTAAGTCATTTAGCAGACGCTCTTATCCAGAGCGACTTACAAATTGGTGCATTCACCTTATGATATCCAGTGGAACAACCACTTTACAATAGTGCATCTAACTCTTTTAAGGGGGGGGGGGGGGGGTTAGAAGGATTACTTTATCCTATCCTAGTTATTCTTTAAGGAGGTGGGGTTTCAGGTGTCTCCGGAAGGTGGTGATTGACTCCGCTGACCTAGCGTCGTGAGGGAGTTTGTTCCACCACTGGGGTGCCAGAGCAGCGAACAGTTTTGACTGGGCTGAGCGGGAACTGTACTTCCTCAGAGGTAGGGAGGCGAGCAGGCCAGAGGTGGATGAACGCAGTGCCCTTGTTTGGGTGTAGGGCCTGATCAGAGCCTGAAGGTACGGAGGTGCCGTTCCCCTCACAGCTCCGTAGGCAAGCACCATGGTCTTGTAGCGGATGCGAGCTTCAACTGGAAGCCAGTGGAGAGAGCGGAGGAGCGGGGTGACGTGAGAGAACTTGGGAAGGTTGAACACCAGACGGTATAGAGATCCTGGATGGCAGGGAGCTCAACCCCAGTGATGTACTGGGCGGGCCGTAAGCACTACCCTCTGTAGCGCCTTGTGGTCGAATTCCAAACAGTGGCCATACCAAGCGGTAATACAGTCAAGATGTCAAGATGCTCTCAATGTTGCAGCTGGAGACCTTTTTGAGGATCTGAGGGCCCATACCAAATCTTCGTTGGAAGAGGCGTTGTTGTGCCTTCTTCACGATAGTGTTGGTGTGTGTGGACCATGTTAATTCCATAGTGATGTGGACACCGAGGAACTTGAAGATCTCGACCCACTCCACTATAGCCCGTTGATGTGGATTGGGGGCGTGCTCGCATCTCCGTTTCCTGTAGTCCACAATCAGCTCTTTTGTCTTGCTAACGTTAAGGGGGAGGTTATTGTCCTGGCACCAGACTGCCAGGTCATTGACTTCCTCCCTATAGGCTGTCTCATCGTCGTCAGTGATCAGGCCTACCACTGTTGTTTCGTCAGCAAACCTTATAATGGTGTTGGAGTTGTGTGTGGCCAAGTAGTCGTTAGGGATAAGGGAGTACAAGAGGGGACTAAAAACACACCCCTGAGGGGCCCCCGTGTTGAGGGTCAACGTAGCGGAAGTTATTTAAGGATATCGGACATGACAATTGACATTAATGCATGCTAATAGCTACTGTAATTGATCAGTCCAAAATTGCTTTTTAATTCTGTCATGCAAATAAATATAGTGTAAGTATTCAGACCCTTTATGCAGTACTTTGTTGAAGGACCTTTGGCAGCGATAACAGCGTAGAGTTTTCTTGGGTATGAAGCTCCAAGCTTGGCACACCTGTATTTGGGGAGTTTTTCCCATTCTAGTCTGAAGATCCTCTCAATCTATGCATTGCTGTATAGGTATTTTCAGATCTCTCCAGAGATTTTAAATTGGGTTCAAGTCAAGGCTCTTGCTAGGCCACTCAAGGACATTCAGAGACTTGTCCCAAAGCCACTCCTGCTTTGTCTTGGCTGTGTGCTTATGGTCGCTGTCCTTTTGGAATGTGAACTTTCACCCCAGTCTGAGGTCCTGAGCGCAGGTTTTCATCAAGAACCTCTCTGTACTTTGCTCCGTTCATCTTTGCCTCGATCCTGACTAGTGTCCCAGTCCCTGCCACTGAAAAACATCCCCACAGCATGATGCTGCCACCACCATGCTTCACCGTGAGGATGGTGCCAGGTTTCCTCCAGACGTGACGTTTGGCATTCAGGCCAAAGAGTTCAATCTTGGTTTCATCAGACCAGAGAATCTTGTTTCTCATGGTCTGAAAGTCTTACGGTGCCTTTTGGCAAACTCCAAGCGGGCTGTCATGTGCCTTTTACTGAGGAGTGGCTTCCGTCTGTCCACTTTACCATAAAGGCCTGATTGGTGGAGTGCTGCAGAGATGGTTGTCCTTCTGGAAGTTTATCCCATCTCCACAGGGGAACTCTGGAGCTCTGTCAGACTGACCATGGGGTTCTTGGTCACCTCCATGACGAAGGCCCTTCTCCCCTGATTGCTCAGTTTGGCCGGGCGGCCAGCACAAGGAAGTCTTGGGGTTCCAAACTTCTTCCATTTAAGAATGATGGAGGCCACTGTGTTTTTGGGGACCTTCAATGCTGCAGAAGTGTTTTGGTAACCTCCCTCAGATCTGTGCCTCGACACAATCCTGTCTCTGATTTCTACGGACAATTCCTTCGACCTCATGGCTTGGTTTTTGCTCTGACATGCACTGTCAACTGTGGGACTTTATATAGACAGGTGTGTGCATTTCCAAATCATGTCCAATCAATTGAATTTACCACAGGTGGACTCCAATCAAGTTGTAGAAACATCTCAATGAGGATAATTGGAAACAGGATGCACCTGAGCTCAATTTGAGTCTCATAGCAAAGTGTCTGAATACTTATGTAAATATGTTTTTTATGTTTTTTATTTTTAATACATTTGCAAAAATATATACAGACCTGTTTTTGCTTTGTCATTATGGGGTATTGCGTGTAGATTGCTGAGGATGTTTTTTATGTAATCCATTTTTTTAATTAGGCTGTAACGTAACCAAATGTGGAAAAGGGGAAGGGGTCTGAATACTTTCCGAAGGCACTGCATACAGTGTAATTAAATATCATGAAAGAAATGGTGCTTGAATACATACATTTTTCAGTGTAAATCCCCTTGGACTTGTATGCGTACATATTTACTGATAGGGGTCAAATTTTACTGGTCCTTCCCTGTCTGTCTCCCCCAGGCAATGTAGCAGAGGCAGTAAAGGCTGCCATCGCTGCTGGCTACAGACACATTGACAGGGCTTTCTTCTACCAGAATGAGGCTGAGGTGAGAGAGGGCATCCAGTCCATGATCCAGGAGGGAACAGTGAAGAGAGATGACCTGTTCATAGTCAGCAAGGTGCTGTCTCACATATCACACTTTTCAGAATTCATAACATTCAGAAACATTCAGAAAAAGTGGCACTTTTTGCTTTTCCGTCTTCTGTAACCTCTTTCAACATCTATCCAACATATTAACCAAACACATGATACATTTCTAAAATCCTCAAGATGTGCCCTAATCACACAAAAAGGGCAAATGTTCATATCATATTAACAGGAGGCATCACACACCCATTTGTGCACACTGAGCCAAAACCATATTTTCAGTTTGCGTTTGGTAAAATGGGACAGCAGGTTAGATAAACTAGGACAGCATTGTTATAGGCCTAATTATACCTCAATGAGAATTCAGTTCACACTTTGTTGTTATGTTGTCGTCTTGAGGATTTCAGAATTGTATCATGTGTTGGGCTTATATGTTGAATAGATGTCGAAAGAGGTTACAGAAGACGGAAATGCAAAAAGTGGGACATCATATTAACTGGGACAGCTTAATGCTGACACGTTTCTACTTCTTGCTCTGATAAGTGAACATCTAAACTACTGTTACTAAGCCCTTGCAGAGAAACCACATGATCAAAATCACATCACTTCATTGGTGTGCCATCATAGAGCTTGGCAAATCAAGCTTCAAAGAGGAAGCTCACCGAGTGAAGCATCTGTGACTCAGCTTTTTTTTACTGTTTTGATGTTAAGGTTATAAAACTCATAAATAATAACTGTGCCAAACTGTGGTGTAAATGTGAATACTATGTACTGGTGCGTCAAAATAAATACAAATGTTTCCAATATGAAGTTTACATTTTGTAAATCAGTCATTTTTTGTTGTTGTCTTGCTTTACCAACCATAGCTAGCTGAAGTAGGACAGCATGGAGTAGCTAATGTGGGACAGTCTTTTATGCTTTTCCAATGGAGGAAAGAGATCCAGTTTACATTAAGGACCCCCGGTACCTAGGTTAGGCAGGGCTCTGGTTCTTTTAGTACTGTTATCCTTTTGTGGTACTATGTTTTCCAGAGTACAATGGCACCAAACAGAACTATAGTAGGTATACTGTGTGTGTATGCATCTGGGAATTGATAGAAGTGTTTGTCATATGGTGAATACTGTTATTCCATTGAACCTTTCAGGTGATGTGCAGTCTATGAGTGTGTCTCAGATTATGTTCCAAATGGCACCCTATTCCATATAGCCTAGGGTGCATTACTGCCTGAGCTGGCCATAAGTAGTGCCTTATAGGGTGCCTGTCCATGCAGATTGCCATTCCTGTTTTTCTCTTTCTACCAGCTGTGATGTACCTTCCATGAGAAGTCCCCGGTGAAAGCAGCTTGTCAGAAGACCGTGAGTGCCTCAGACTGGACCATCTGGATCTCTACCTCATCCACGGCCCCATGGGAATGAAGGTGAACTCTCTCCCTATAGTCCTCTTGACATGCATACTGTTTCAACATGTCTTTGAAAAATCCTTGTATCTTGTAATACTCTTGTAATAAAACACTTGAACTGAAGATAGAAATTATGGTTTTAGGTTGTTTTGATGAAATAGTTCCATTTAAAGCTTATAGTGCCTGCACTGCCTGACTTGCCTATAAAAAAGTCTTTGCTCCCATTTATTAAATTACTCACACATTTTGTCAGGCATAATTTAGAAAAACAATTCCACCCTTTGATGATTCAATGGTGGGGGTGATATGCGCTGATCATCATCACTCAGTTATTTATTGTTATGTTGTAGATTAGGGATGAGCCGTTTCCTGTGGACAGCGAGGGGTTCACCTGTAGCCAGGGAAACCAGCTTCCTGGACACCTGGGAGGTGAGAATGACAGGAAGTCAAATGAAGATAATTTCAGGGTCATTTCTTACATCATCATTACATTTAGATTATCCCCCTTTGAACATATTCATTTGGGTGTTCTGCTCACCATATATCTCAGGGTGTGGAAGAACTTGTGGATGCAGGGATGGTCAAAGCCATAGGAATCTCTCATTTCAACCGGGATCAAACCGAAGCTATTCTGAACAAGCCAGGCCTCAAGTACAAGCCTACCAGCAACCACGTGTTCTTTGCCCTCTCTCCCAGCCAAAAATACCCCTCTGCATTTTGAGATATTTTAGAGCATAATGTAATTGTGTTGAAATGATCTGATGTCCTAGGTTATGGGCAACATTTTCCTCTCGCAAACACACCTGTGTTGTGAGCAAATGCCTGGTAACTTATGGATGGGTGAAATTATAACATGCAGTGTGATTTATTCAATTTTATTCGGAGTGGCTGTGGATCTGACTTTTCCCTGACCTTTTATTTTGAGCATTTTTCTCTCATGTGGCCAAAACTCAACAGTGCGCGCCACTAGGCAAAATACACAGGTAGGCTATGCTTCAGTTTGTTAACACCATCTGCTCTAAAATTCGCTCACTGTACGTCATTCTAAACGACACTGTAGGTTACTTCCTAACAACACTGTATAACTCAAGAAGATCTATTGTGCATATCCCCATGAAACGGATCATATTGAGATCAACTTGTTGGTATGCAGAGGCTGCATGAATGTTTCACCGATAAAACTTGGAAGAATTATCATTCACGATTGACAGTGAGAAATGTGAAGGGAAGGAGAACACAAAAATGTGTGCTTAAAGTAGAGGTAAAGAAACACATGCTCAGAAGCATTTAGCACTCTGGGGGAAAAAAGGACCGGGAAAAGTCATATGCACAGCTGCAGCCTATTTTATTTGACTAATGTGGTTGAGTGTTTCTTATGACGTCACCGGATGTCCCTGTCTGCTCCAGCTTGAGTACAGACACATGGAAGGAAATGTCCTATTGACACACACACGCACACAGTTATTTGTCACAAATAATTATATTCTTCTAGTAACCTGCTATTATCCCAATAAGTTACTATGGTAACTGTCTGATCTGATGTTCTTGTATTAGGGCCAAACCAGATGAACCCTGTACATTTGAAGACCCAAATATCAAGCCCAGAGGACCATATCTCAGGTAAAGTGGGAGCCACAGTAACAGTCATGGCTTTTAGGTAAATAGAGAGATTTGGTATAGGGTCTATGGATCTTGCTCTGTGTTGTCCCTTAAAGGGGCAGTGCGGTCAAAAACATGATTTTCCTGTGCTTTATATATTTCCACACTATGAGGTTGGAATAGTACAGTGAAATCATGAAACGTATGATAATGCACATTTAGTGTAAAAACAATTTCAGCTAGTTTGGCTGGGTGGGGTTTTTGGGCCGCCTGGTGATAAGTTAATTAGGCCAATAACAAAGAGAGTTTGCCCTCCTCTCTGCTGATAACAGGTAGTTTTCAGGTTACACATTCCTCACAGTAGGCTCATCCAATTAGGCCCCTCTCTCAGACCACTAAGAAATGATTTGATATTGAGATTTTTTTTTAAAA
This sequence comes from Salvelinus alpinus, assembly GCF_045679555.1. Lineage (NCBI taxonomy): Eukaryota > Metazoa > Chordata > Actinopteri > Salmoniformes > Salmonidae > Salvelinus > Salvelinus alpinus. The sequence continues at coordinate 53,018,410 of NC_092100.1, forward strand.
CATTTCTTGCTGTGATTGTTAGCAAAAGAGCAATTTCTCAAGCAATAATTTTGCTAGGACTGCTGAGTGGGGAGGGAAAAACAGAAAATGAGCTGTTGTCGACAGAGGTATGGAACTCTCTTTCTATTAACTCATTTACCATCTGGTGACGTCACCAGGCGGACCAAAACTCCGTCCCACCTAAACAGGCTGAAATTTCAGGTGGTCTTTTCAAACAGCTCTTACACTAAAAGGTCATTATCAAAATGTTCACAATTTCACACTATTATTCCAACCTCATAATGTGTAAATATATATACAACATAGGAAATCACGTTTTTGACTGCACTGGCCCTTTAATCTCCTTATGTGTCTATTATCTTAGGTGCTGTTTAGTTTTCTGGTGCTGTCACGTTCCTGACCTGTTTTCTGTTGTTTTTGTATGTGTTAGTCGGTCAGGGCGTGAGTGTGGGTGGGCATTCTATGTTATGTGTTTCTATGTTGGTTAATGGGTGACCTGATATGGTTCTCAATTAGAGGCAGGTGGTTTTCATCTCCTCTGATTGAGAACCATATTAAGGTAGGTGGTTTCACATTGTTTGTTGTGGGTGGTTGTCTTCCGTGTCTGTGTATGTTGCGCCACACGGGACTGTTTCGGTTTGTTTGTTCGGTCGGTTTTTGTGTAGTCTATTTTCCTGTTCGTGCGTTCTTCGTGTTATGTACAGTAAGTTCTCAAGTTTAGGTCTGTCAACGTCGTTAATTGTTTTTGTAATTCTCTAGTGTTCTTCGTGTTTTTTGGGGTTTCGTTAAATAAATCATTATGTCAGATCACAATGCTGCGCTTTGGTCCAATCCCTACTCCTCCTCTTCAGATGAAGAGGAGGAGGAAAATCATTACAGAATCACCCACCAACCAAGGATCAAGCAGCGAGGGAAAACGCAGCAACAACGATCGCAGGATTTCTGGACTTGGGAGGAAATAATGGACGGAAAAGGACCCTGGGCTAAGGTTGGAGAGAATCGCCGCTTTCGGGAGGAGAAGGAGGCAGCCACAGCCCAGGAGCGGTGGTATGAGGAGGCAGCACGTAAGAGAAGCTGGAAGCCCGCGAGTACAACCCAAAAATTTCTTGGGGGGGGGGGGGGGGGGCTAAAGGGTAGTGTGGCGAAGTCAGGTAGGAGACCTGCGTACTTACCGTGGAGAGCGAGAGTACGGGCAGACACCATGTTACGCAGTAGAGCGCATGGTGTCTCCTGTACGCGTGCATAGCCCGGTTCGGTACATTCCAGCTCCACGTATCGGCCGGGCTAGATTGAGCATTGAGCCAGGTGCCATGAAGCCGGCTCAACGCGTCTGGTCTCCAGTGCGTCTCGGCTTACATGGCACCAGCCTTACGCATGGTGTCCCCGGTTCACCTACATAGCCCGGTGCGGGTTATTCCACCTCCCAGCACTGGTCGGGCGACGGGGAGCATACAACCAGGTAAGGTTGGGCAGGCTCAGTGCTCAAGGGAGCCAGTATGCCTGCAAGGTCCGGTATTTCCGGCGCCACCTCCCCGCTCCAGCACAGTACCACCAGTGCCTACACCACGCACCAGGCTTCCTGTGCGTCTCCAGAGCCCTGTACGCACTGTTCCTTCTCCCCGTACTCGCCCTGATGTGCGTGCCCTCAGCCCGGTACCACCAGTGCAGGTACCACGCACCAGGCCTACAGTGCGTCTCAGCCGGCCAGAGTCTGCCGTCTGCCCAGCGGCGCCTGAACTGCCCGTCTGCCCAGCGGCGCCTGAACTGCCCGTCTGCCCAGCGGCGCCTGAACTGCCCGTCTGCCCAGCGGCGCCTGAACTGCCCGTCTGCCCAACGCCGTCTGAACTGCCCGTCTGCCCAGCGGCGCCTGAACTGCCCGTCTGCCCAGCGGCGCCTGAACTGCCCGTCTGCCCAGCGGCGCCTGAACTGCCCGTCTGCCCAACGCCGCCTGAACTGCCCGTCTGCCCAACGCCGCCTGAACTGCCCGTCTGCCCAACGCCGCCTGAACTGCCCGTCTGCCCAACGCCGCCTGAACTGCCCGTCTGCCCAACGCCGCCTGAACTGTCCGTCTGCCCAGCGCTGCATGAACTGCCCGTCTGTACTGAGCCTTCAAAGCCGCCCGTCTGTACTGAGCCTGCAAAGCCGCCCGTCTGCCATGAGCCTTCAGAGCCGTCCGCCAGACAGGAGCCGCTAGAGCCTACCGCCAGACAGGAGCCGCTAGAGCCTACCGCCAGACAGGAGCCGCTAGAGCCTACCGCCAGACAGGAGCCGCTAGAGCCTTCCGTCAGACAGGAGCCGCTAGAGCCTTCCGTCAGACAGGAGCCGCTAGAGCCTTCCGTCAGCCAGCCATGACCAGCCAGAGCCGTCAGCCAGCCATGACCAGCCAGAGCCGTCAGCCAGCCATGACCAGCCAGAGCCGTCAGCCAGCCATGACCAGCCAGAGCCGTCAGCCAGCCATGACCAGCCAGAGCCGTCAGCCAGCCATGACCAGCCAGAGCCGTCAGCCAGCCATGACCAGCCAGAGCCGTCAGCCAGCCATGACCAGCCAGAGCCGTCAGCCAGCCATGACCAGCCAGAGCCATCAGCCAGCCATGACCAGCCAGAGCCGTCAGCCAGTCCGGAGCTGCCGTCCCTCAGTCCGGAGCTGCCGTCCCTCAGTCCGGAGCTGCCGTCCCTCAGTCCGGAGCTGCCGTCCCTCAGTCCGGAGCTGCCGTCCCTCAGTCCGGAGCTGCCGTCCCTCAGTCCGGAGCTGCCCCTTGTCCCGGTGCTGCCCCTTGTCCCGGTGCTGCCGTCCTTCAGTCCGGAGCTGCCGTCCTTCAGTCCGGAGCTGCAGTCCTTCAGTCCGGAGCTGCCCCTTATCTCGGTGTTGCCCCTTATCTCGGTGTTGCCCCTTATCTCGGTGTTGCCCCTTATCTCGGTGTTGCCCCTTATCTCGGTGTTGCCCCTTATCTCGGTGTTGCCCCTTATCTCGGTGTTGCCCCTTATCTCGGTGTTGCCCCTTATCTCGGTGTTGCCCCTTATCTCGGTGTTGCCCCTTATCTCGGTGTTGCCCCTTATCTCGGTGTTGCCCCTTAATTTAGGTGGGTTGAATAGGAGGGTGGTCATTCGGAGGGGGATACGGAAGCTGGGATTGACTATGGTGGGGTGGGGACCTCGCCCAGAGCCTGAGCCACCACCGTGGTCAGATGCCCACCCAGACCCTCCCCTGGACTTTTGGTGGTGCGTCCGGAGTACGCACCTTGAGGGGGGGGGGGGTTATGGCACGTTCCTGACCTGTTTTCTGTTGTTTTTGTATGTGTTAGTCGGTCAGGGCGTGAGTGTGGGTGGGCAGTCTATGTTTTCTGTTTCTATGTTGGTTTAATGGGTACCTGATATGGTTCTCAATTAGAGGCAGGTGGTTTTCATCTCCTCTGATTGAGAACCATATTAAGGTAGGTGGTTTCACATTGTTTGTTGTGGGTGGTTGTCTTCCGTGTCTGTGTATGTTGCGCCACACGGGACTGTTTCGGTTTGTTTGTTCGTTCGGTTTTTGTGTAGTCTATTTTCCTGTTCGTGTGTTCTTCGTGTTATGTAAGTTCTCAAGTTTAGGTGTGTCTACGTCGTTTATTGTTTTTGTAATTCTCTAGTGTTCTTCCTGTTTTTTTTGGTTTCGTTAAATAAATCATTATGTCAGATCACAATGCTGCGCTTTGGTCCAATCCCTACTCCTCCTCTTCAGATGAAGAGGAGGAGGAAAATCGTTACAGGTGCCAAAGAAAAGTGTGTGTAATTCCAAACTCAACCATGCCTTAACACATAAAGGACAACTTTATTGCCCTTGCCACCGTGCCAGAATGATTAATTCATTGTTTTTCCTGCGTGTACTGTAAGCCTGGTTGTCAGGCTGATTGTGTTATGTAATGTATAGTTATTTACTTTAGGCCGTTGCTTTTTACTTCAATGCATATTTTAAATGTATCTGTGATTCTTAATGTCATTGCTTGTTTTTGCGGGTCTAATTTCTATTGATAGATATGCAGCTTTGTGTTATTTTATGGCTATAGGGACAATGACCAATGTAGCCTATTGGTTGTGCTCCTAGATGAGCCATGCACAGTGCTCCGATTGTTCTGGCTGTCCACTTTGGTGGTGCTGAAATTGGCATCGCCGCTGAGTGGCGGTAGCCTTCTGTCCATGGTACTGAATCTATGGTCACGGCGTGGGCTGTTTTAATGAGCACATCTTGGGCTGCCAGTCTTCGTGGGGCTTCTCTTTCAACATCGCATGCTTTCTTGTGGGAAAACATACAGTTGTTGTGTATATGGCTACATTTCAGATAGGCCTACATTTTTGTACATTTTGAATGTCGCAGTAGTAGGACCAATACTGTGTGTAGCCTGCTAAAAGATGTAGGCAAATGTTCACTCATCATGAAAACGTCACAGCCTACTTTTTCGCCCCCTCCCTGCTCTCTTGCTATAGTGTGTGTGTGTGTGTGTGTGTGTGTGTGTGTGTGTGTGTGTGTGTGTGTGTGTGTGTGTGTGTGTGTGTGTGTGTGTGTGTGTGTGTGTGTGTGTGTGTGTGTGTGTGTGTGTGTTTATTAGAATGAAATGTCAGGAATTGTGAAAAACGTTGTTTAAATGTATTTGGCTAAGGTGAATGTAAACTTCCGACTTCAACTGTACACACACACACACACATCCTCACACCCTGTGCTGCTGCTTAAATTTGATATGATTTGTTACTACGACTACACTGCTGTTAATTGATTATTGATTGCCATTACAATTAGTGTCTACAGTGCCTTCAGAAAGTATTCGTACCCCTTGACTTATTCCACATTTTGATTGATTAAATAGATTTCTAACCCATCTACAAACAATACCCCATAATGACAAAGTGAAAATATGTTTTTAGAAATGTTTGCACATTTATTGAAAATGAAATACAGAAGTATCTCATTTACTTAAGTATTCACACCCCTGAATCAATACCTTTGGCAGAGATTACAGCTTTGAGTCACCTTGGGTATGTTTTCAGCAGTTTTGTACATCTGGATTTGAGGATTTCTTCCTGGCAGATTTTCTCATGCACGGTTAAGCTGGATGGGGAGCGGCGGTGAACAGTAATCTTCAAGTCTTTCCACAGATTTTCAATGGGATTCAAGTCTGGGCTTTGGCTGAGCCACTCAAGGACTTTCACATTCTTATTCTGAAGCCATTCCAGCATTGCTTTGGTTGTATGCTTGTGGTCATTGTACTGTTGGAACGTACATTTTCACCCCAGTCTAAGGTCGTTTGCACTCTGAAGCAGGTTCTCATCAAGGATTTGCCTGTATATGGCTCCATTCATTGTTCTTTCTATCCTTACCAGTCTCCCAGTCCCTGCTAAAAAGCATCCCCATAGCATGATGCTGCCACCACCATGCTCCACGGTAGGAATGGTGTTAGACGGGTGATGAGCTGTTCCTGGTGTTCTTCAGACATAGCACTTTGCATTCAGGCTAAAGAGTTCCATTTTTTGTCTTATCAGACCACAGAATCTTTTGCCTTGTGATCTGTCTTTATTTTTTCACCTGTTTTTCCCCCCAATTTTGTGGTATCCAATTGGTAGTTACAGTCTTGTCTCATCGCTGCAACTCCCGTACGGACTCGGGAGAGGCGAAGGTCGAGAGCCGTGTGTCCTCCGAAATACAACCCAACCAAGCCACACTGCTTCTTGACACAATGCCCACTTAACCCGGAAGCCAGCCACACCAACGTGTCGGAGGAAACACCGTGCACCTGGCGACAGTGTCAGCGTGCACTGCACCCGGCCCGCCACAGGAGTCGCTAGCGCGCGATGTGACAAGGACATCCATGCCGGCCAAACCCTCCCCTAAACCGGACGACACTGGGTCAATTGTGTGCAGCCCCATGGGTCTCCCGGTCGCGGCCGGCTAAAACAGAGCCTGGACTCGAACCCAGAATCTCTAGTGGCACAGCTAGCACTGCGATGCAGTGCTTTAGACCACTGCGCCACTCGGGAGGTTATCTCAGAGTCTTCCACGTGCCTTTTTGCAAACACTAGGCTTGCTGTCATGTCTCCCATAAACCCCAGATTGGTGATGTGCTGTTGTCCTTCTGGCAGGCTCTCCCATCTCAGCCAAGAAACTCAGAGTGGTCATTGGGTTCTTGGTCACCTCCCTGAGAAAGGTTCTTCTAGCCCGGTTTCTCAGTTTGGTCGGACGGCCAGCTCTAGGCATTGTCAGGGCAATTCCAAATGTTTTCAATTTTCCAATGATAGAGATCACTGTGCTCTTTGAAACTTTCAACAAAAATTGTTTCCCTTCCCCAGATATATCTAAGAAATACTGCCCTACAAAGGCAAAACGCAGTAACTGAAATCAGGCTTTGTAGTATCTGTCATATGACTGGTTTCACATTAGTCTTAAGTGATTATTAAGGTCAAATAGTTTTTTTCATTTAACCTTGATTTAACTTGGCAAGTCAGTTAAGGACAAATGCTTATTTACAATGACGGCCTACCGGGAAACAGTGGGTTTACTGCCTTGTTCAGGGGTAGAACAACAGATTTGTACCTTGTCAGCTGCTCTGGGATTCAATCCAGCAACCTTTTGGTTACTAGCCCAACACTCTAACCACTAGGCTACCTGACGCCCCAAAATATGTGTTATTCATATTTACAATTCCCTTATCCAAGCAAATTACTAATTTACTACAGTACCAGTCAAAAGGAGTGTGCAAAGCTGTCATCAAGGCAAAGGGTAAGGCTACTTTGAAGAATCTCAAATATAACATATATTTTGATTTGTTTAACACTTCTTTTGGTTACTACATGATTCCATATGTGTTATTTCATAGTTTAGATGTCTTCACTATTATTCTACCACATAGAAAATAGTTTTTTAAAAACCCTGGAATGTGTAGGTGTGTCCAAACTTTTGACTGGTACTGTAGCTCTTATCAACTTGTACATTCCAGTGTATGGAAAATGGTGTTATTTCTATCGAACAAAATCAAGTAGATGCTTTTTCCTCTTGGAACTGGTAAGTTCGCTAGACCTCATTCATGGTTTCCTCGCGCGTAAAGCTGGTGGATGTATTAGGGAATTAGGTCAAGGTCAGAATATGGTGTATCTGTAGACACACCTCTGCCACACCGTCATTTATTCGATCTCCACCCAAAACGAATAGCACGCTATTCTCATGTTTAAATTCAAGGTCCGAATACACGTAGAGAGAAAAGTGCATAAAAAGGGAATGAAGCAGCGCTTAACTCGGGTCAGAATCGGGCCCAAAATGACTACTCACTTGAGGATAGTACAGTACATAAACATTGAATGTTATGATCCCGGTGGTCAAGTCTTGAGGGGGTAAAGCTGCCATCTAACCCCTTTTTCCCACAATGAAACAATTTTTCTCCGCGAATGATTAACATAATGTTTGTTATTAATGATTTCAAGTGTTATGTAAATCAATTCAAAGAAAATCTATTTGGCAAATAGTATTTTCTGCTTTGTGTTCAGTAGACCCGTCTACTGATAGATTTGTTTTTCCTGTTCATGACTCATTTTCAAATCAAATTTTATTGGTCACATACACATATTTAGCAGATGTTATTGCGGGTGTGGCAAAATCTTGCAGTGGGCCTGAAGCACAGGGACCTGACCAATCGCTTCGGCGACTGCCAATCCACCGTGAGCCAGATCATCACTTCCTGTATTGCCTGCATGGCACCGCCTCCATCTGGATGTAACCAGAGTATCTAAGCCCACCTGCCCTTGGAATTCAAGGACTTCGCAGATACCCAGGTTCTGGTCGACTTCACAGAATTCCGCTGCCACACACCATCTTCCTCTACACAGACGACACCATTCTGTATACAGTGGGGAGAACAAGTATTTGATACACTGCCGATTTTGCAGGTTTTCCTACTTACAAAGCATGTAGAGGTCTGTAATTTTTATCATAGGTACACTTCAACTGTGAGAGACGGAATCTAAAACAAAAATCCAGAAAATCACATTGTATGATTTTTAAGTAATTAATTTGCATTTTATTGCATGACATAAGTATTTGATACATCAGAAAAGCAGAACTTAATATTTGGTACAGAAACCTTTGTTTGCAATTACAGAGATCATACGTTTCCTGTAGTTCTTGACCAGGTTTGCACACACTGCAGCAGGGATTTTGGCCCACTCCTCCATACAGACCTTCTCCAGATCCTTCAGGTTTCGGGGCTGTCGCTGGGCAATATGGACTTTCAGCTCCCTCCAAAGATTTTCTATTGGGTTCAGGTCTGGAGACTGGCTAGGCCACTCCAGGACCTTGAGATGCTTCTTACGGAGCCACTCCTTAGTTGCCCTGGCTGTGTGTTTCGGGTCGTTGTCATGCTGGAAGACCCAGCCACGACCCATCTTCAATGCTCTTACTGAGGGAAGGAGGTTGTTGGCCAAGATCTCGCGATACATGGCCCCATCCATCCTCCCCTCAATACGGTGCAGTCGTCCTGTCCCCTTTGCAGAAAACCATCCCAAAAGAATGATGTTTCCACCTCCATGCTTCACGGTTGGGATGGTGATCTTGGGGTTGTACTCATCCTTCTTCTTCCTCCAAACATGAAGAGTGAAGTTTAGACCAAAAAGCTCTATTTTTGTCTCAACAGACCACATGACCTTCTCCCATTCCTCCTCTGGATCATCCAGATGGTCATTGGCAAACTTCAGACGGGCCTGGACATGCGCTGGCTTGAGCAGGGGGACCTTGCGTGCGCTGCAGGATTTTAATCCATGACGGCGTAGTGTGTTACTAATGGTTTTCTTTGAGACTGTGGTCCCAGCTCTCTTCAGGTCATTGACCAGGTCCTGCCGTGTAGTTCTGGCTGATCCCTCACCTTCCTCATGATCATTGATGCCCCACGAGGTGAGATCTTGCATGGAGCCCCAGACCGAGGGTGATTGACCATCATCTTGAACTTCTTCCATTTTCTAATAATTGCGCCAACAGTTGTTGCCTTCTCACCAAGCTGCTTGCCTATTGTCCTGTAGCCCATCCCAGCCTTGTGCAGGTTTACAATTTTATCCCTGATGTCCTTACACAGCTCTCTGGTCTTGGCCATTGTGGAGAGGTTGGAGTCTGTTTGATTGAGGTTGTGGACAGGTGTCTTTTATACAGGTAACGAGTTCAAACAGGTGCAGTTAATACAGGTAATGAGTGGAGAACAGGAGGGCTTCTTAAAGAAAAACTAACAGGTCTGTGAGAGCCGGAATTCTTACTGGTTGGTAGGTGATCAAATACTTATGTCATGCAATAAAATGCAAATTAATTACTTAAAAATCATACAATGTGATTTTCTGGATTTTTGTTTTAGATTCCGTCTCTCACAGTTGAAGTGTACCTATGATAAAAATTACAGACCTCTACATGCTTTGTAAGTAGGAAAACCTGCAAAATCGGCAGTGTATCAAATACTTGTTCTCCCCACTGTACTTCTGGCCCTTCTTTGGACACTGTGTTAACTTCTTTGGGATAGGGGGCAGTATTCAGAAGTTTGGATGAATGAGGTGCCCAAAGTAAACTGCCTGTTACTCAGGCCCAGAAGCTAGGATATGCATATAATTGGTAGCATTGGATAGACACTCTGAAGTTTCTAAAACTGTTAATATTGTCTGTGGGTATAACAGAACTGATTTGGCAGGCGAAACCCCGAGGACAATTCATCCAGAAAAAAAATAATTCAGCTCACCTCTGATTACAATGGCTGGGAATGGGAATATAAAAGGAAGTCCTCCCAGATTGCAGTTCCTAGGGCTTCCACTAGATGTCAACAGTCTTTAGAAAGAGTTTCAGGCTTGTTTTTTGAAAAATGAATGTAGAATGTAGTTGTAGAATGTAGTTTTTCTAAGTGGCTCCCATTTTGGCTGTAGTGTTTGTAGCGCGTTCCGGTGAGTGAGCATACTTCGTTATTTATCTCCGGTAATGATCTACGGTATTCTCCGTCTTAAATCTTATAGTTTATTTACATAATAGGGTACCTGAGGATTGATTAGAAACGTTGTTTGACTTGTTTATAAGAAGTTTATTGGTAATTTAAGGGATTAATTTTGTATGTATTTTGAACGAGGGAAACCGGTGGATTACTGAGTCAAGCACACCATTGAAACTTACTTTTTTAGGATGTAAAGAAGGACTTTATCGAACAAAAGTACCATTTGTTATGTAGCTGGGACCCTTGGGATTGCAAAAAGATGAAGATCTTCAAAGGTAAGTGATTTAGTTTATCGCTATTTCTGACTTTCGTGAAGCATCTGCTTGGTTGGAAAATGTTTGTGGCGCGCTCTGGTGAGTGCGCGCATTTGGTTATTTATCTCCGGTATTGAATAATCTATTCTCCGTCTTAAATGTTATCATTTATTTACATATTAGGGTACCTGAGGATTGATTAGGAACGTTGTTTGACATGTGTGGACCAAGTTTATTGGTAACGTTTGGGATTAATTTTGTATGCATTTTGAACAAGGGGAAACTGGTGGATTATTGAATGAAGCGCGCCAAATAAACTGAACTTTTTGCGATATAAAGAAGGACTTTATTGAACAAAAGGACCATTTACTATGTAACTGGGACCCTTGTGATTGCAACCAGATGAAGATCTTCAAAGGTAAGGGATTTATTTTATCGCTATTTCTGACTTTCGCGATGTATCTGCTTTGTTGGAAAATGTTTTTAGTGCTTTTGTATGCGGGGCGCTGTCCTCAGATAATCGCATGGTGTGCTTTCGCTGTAAAGCCTTTTTTAAATCTGACAACGCGGATGGATTAACAAGAAGTTAAGCTTTTAAATGATGTATGACAATTGTATTTTCATGAATGTTTAATATTACGATTTCTGTCATTTGAATTTGGCGCTCTGCAATTTCACCGGATGTTGCCGAGGTGTGCCGCTAGCGGCACGTCTAGCCCAAATAAGTTTTAACTAAGCTCCAGATGACCTTCAATGCCATACAACTCTCCTTCCACCGCCTCCAACTGCTCTTAAATGCAAGTAAAACTAAATGCATGCTCTTCAACCAATCGCTGCCCGCACCTGCCCGCCCATCCGACTAGCATCACTACTCTGGACGGTTCTGACTTAGAATATGTGGACAACTACAAATACCTAGTTGTGTTTTTAGACTGTAAACTCTCCTTCCAGACTCACATTAAGCATCTCCAATCCAAAATTAAATCTAGAATCGGCTTCCTATTTCGCAACAAAGCATCCTTCACTCATGCTGCCAAACATACCCTCGTAAAACTGACCATCCTACCGATCAGGGGCGAAAATCTGATATCAACCTTGGAGGGGACAATTACATTACATTTTCTCAAGAGCAATTCCTGAGGGGGACACCAAAAGTAGTGCTGTAACACATAGCATACGTTGTTATATGTTAAATGTATATTGAGGAACCATAATTCCTACAACTGGATAATTGATAGGTACAGTAGTTAACTGAAGGGTTTCCCCAACTTGTTCAAATGTTTAAATCATTATAATTCTACTACTAATAATAGTTATAGCAGTGCTCCTTACCAGTCCAGTATGTATGCAGGTATTCGTACTTACAACCAGCAATATCAAGAAAGGTCAGTAGGTGACAATGGTACTGTACACTGTATGGGTGTAATTTTCATAAATACAATGAACATGGTGTGATCACATCTAAAAGAATCTCCATTGAGAACAATGACAAAGTTGGTCTCCGTATTGAATTTACCTTTTAATTTGACTTTTTCTGATACATTTATATAGTCATTAAATATGTGCACCTGGCCTGAGTCTAATACAATATCTTTGCAAGAACAAAAAGCTTAAAATAAGTACAGTTCTAAAAGCAAAATAACTACTTCAATGAAAAACCCAAATAAATCAAACAAAATATCCTTCAGTCAGTCTCAACTCTTCAAACAGCAGCTATGGACAAGTATGTCGCACAAAGTATGCAATTTTAAATAAAATAACATGAAATAAATAATTTGTAAATGTACTGAAAACTACTAAACAAAAGAACAAATATCAATTACACCAGGGGTTCTCAAACAGGGGTCCATGGACTAATTGCAAGGGGTCTGTGAAATAAAAAAAGTGTAATGAATGTAGTCAGTACCACAAGATTTCCAGTAAGTTTACATATAATATAGAGGGGGTGGAGGTCCCTGAGGACCGCTCAAAACCTTGCCTGCCTTGCCTCAAAATATGCAGGGGTTCCAGTACCCCAAAAAGGTTGAGAACCACTGCTATACACACTACTGAACAAAAGAACCGAGCATATGTTTGCGGGTTTCCTCAACACATCAGTTGCCACTTTCGCAATGCCCTCGCCTGTTGTCTCCGACACCCTGTATAGCCCAATAAACTCCTTGTGAGGGACATGGTCATGGTCAACATAACGCAGACAGACATTCTCCTGTTCAGCACCAGAGACATCTTGAGTACCATCAACAATTAATGAAAATTGTACAATCGGAAGAGACCTAATCTCAGCTGCAATGCCTCGAATGACTATTGGCCATGATGTTCAGAATTTCATTCTGTGCTTTGGGGCCTGTGTACATTGTGGTACGCTCTGTTAACCACTTCAGTAAAATGGGATCATCCTCTGCTGCCCTAAGTTTCAAAATCTGGTATAAATTCCCACTGTCATCCGTGTGGCCTCTAAAGGCTTGTCCCTGTCTTACTACATGCCGCACCGAACTAACAATTTTCATCAAGCAATGCCTTGCGTCATCCTGCTGTTTACCCCACGCACTGGATAACTGGACACTGATTGGATTTAGCTGGTGTGCTGTTACAATTACAAAGTGGCGGTGGGTTTGGCAGTTTTGATGTGCTGTGAATTTTTCAATGGCTTTTCTCCAGTTCCTAAATCCTGCACTAATGAAGGCAGCATCTGCTCTTTGGCCAAAAGATGGCTGGCTTGAAAACCCTTGGCTACAGTGAAAACACAACACTCCTTTTATTGATGGATTATAATGTAGCCAGGGGAAATCGCGAAACCATCTCTCTTGAAACGTCAACACTCTGTTGGCAAGAGTTTGCGGTTCTATAAATTGTGGGTGTGGCTGATATGGTTTTGTGCCATCACTGTGGTAACTGGACAATGCTGTGCCACTGTCCCCTATACTGGTGCTGCTGGCAACAAGGGTGACACTTGGTCCTGCCGTGGCTGTGACACTGTCCTCTGAAGTCTCTCTCCCTGGCTCTTTCCCTTTCACCACCCTAACTGACTCACAGTCTGTCTCCTAGAAAATAAATAAGGTGTTTGCCGTACTCCTAACTACCGGTACCCAAAACTACACAATTAATCACAACAGCAATACCATTGCCGTAAACAAATCTTAGTTTAGTCACCAGTTTAAGTTGAGAGTGGGGGTATCCATGGCATTTTCCAATTATGTCCCTATTTTACAAGTCAAAAAAATTGAGAACCTTTCATAATGTTGCCAAACAAAGTCTCAACAAACTTACCTGAGACTCCCTGTCTCTGCCAATCTGTCCCTGCATATCTGTCCCCAGCTCTGCTGTCTGTGTGCCATCTGTTGCCTGCTCTGCCTAATGACATCATTGTGGAACATTTCCATTAGCATTTCACTTCTTTCTTATGAACATTTTATCAACTAGTCTTTGAGATTAGGCTACTAGAGTTCTTACTATGCGTTTTGGTGTACTGACAAATACTCTGATGTCCGTCTTCTTACTTTTTTCTGCCATTTTTCTACCTGGCTGGCTGGCCTAGCTGCACACACACACATTTACACAACACATGCTGCAACCTTTTGTACTTTTAATAGTTTGTTTCATATTGGCTGGCTTCCAACAATAGCTGAATTTGTAAAGCTAACGAGCACCAATTCCGTTTCTGTGTGTTTGCTATAATCTTTGCTACCTGGTTAAATAAAGGTGAAATAAAAAAAATAAAAAAAAGTTCACTAGCGACAATTTATCTTTCGCAACGAGACCATTATATATATTTAAGACAATGGTAGAAGAGAGTGTAATTCTGTTCTGTTCAGTTTGGACTTCAGTTTATCGCTAACCTTATCACAGGGACGTCGAAGCACTACAGCTGCATGCTGATCTTGGAATGAACTGACGATAGCAAAGATTCCATCTTTGACGACGCCACATAAATGGAATAGGTACTAGCTAGCTTGATAGTTAATGTTTGCTTTAGTTTGCGCGCTAGCTCTGCAAATTCAGCTAGTGTGTGAACCCTGCCAACATAAAAATAAATAAATAACATTGCTATGGACCTGCTATGGATTGACTGGATTAACCTCACGTCAGTTATGTACATGTCCCTTTCGGACAGTAGGTACGTACCCTCTATTACCTTGCCAGCTAAAGAACTGGCAGTGGATCAAACCATTGTGAGGCAAAGGGCGGGGGGGGTCGCAATCTTTTGAAACTTAAAAACGCGCTATTAAGTGTCTATAATCAGCACAAGTGCTTTCATTGCGTATTATTAATATTATTGAAATGACATAGTTATGTTTACAGTGATATATTGGGGGGGACAAATCATATTTTTCCCAAGATGGGGGGGTCGTGTCCCCCCCGTCCCCCCTGGGATTTCCGCCTATGCTACCGATCCTCGACTTCGGCGATGTCATTTACAAAATAGCCTCCAACTCTACTCAACGAATTGGATGCAGTCTATCACAGTGCCATCCGTTTTGTTACCAAAGCCCCATATACCACCCACCATTGCGACCTGTACGCTCTCGTTGGCTAGCCCTCGCTTCATACTCGTCGCCAAACCCACTGGCTCCAGGTCATCTACAAGTCTCTGCTAGATAAAGCCCCGCCTTATCTCAGCTCACTGGTCACCATAGCAGCACCCACCCGTAGCACGCGCTCCAGCAGGTATATCTCACTAGTCACCCCCAAAGTCAATTTCTCCTTTGGCCGCCTTTCCTTCCAGTTCTCTGCTGCCAATGACTGGAACGAACTGCAAAAATCACTGAAGCTGGAGACTCATATCTCCCTCACTAGCTTTAAGCACCAGCTGTCAGAGCAGCTCATAGATCACTGCACCTGTACATAGCCCATCTGTAATATAGCCCATCCAACTACCTCATCCCCATACTGTATTTATTTATTTATCTTGCTCCTTTGCACCCCAGTATCTCTACTTGCACATTCATCTTCTGCACATCAATCACTCCAGTGTTTAATTGGTATATTGCAATTACTTCGCCACCATGGCCTATTTATTGCCTTACCTCCCTTATCCTACCTCATTTGCACACACTGTATATAGATCTTTTTCTACTATATTATTGACTGTATGTTTGTTTATTCCATGTGTAACTCTGTGTTGTTGTATGTGTCGAACTGCTTTGCTTTATTCTTGGCCAGGTCGCAGTTGTAAATGAGAACTTGTTCTCAACTAGCCTACCTGGTTAAATAAAGGTGAAGTATATATATATATTTTTAAATTAGCGGTACAGTGAAGAGTCTTCCTCCACCTTCAATGGGATGGTGGGGATGGCAACACATGGCGCGGTCATGTTTGTATCTGTACTTTATCCTGGATCTGTAAAGTGACAAGGAGATATTCCTGCAATGTGGAATTGTTCCCTTACTCACCTCAGACACAGACATTGCAACGTCCACTGGCCAACTTCCTGGTAAAATTGCACCCAGATGCCAGCAGGGTGCAAAGGGGAAGGAGGGTGAGACATGGATCATTGCAAAGCTGAGGGGAATGGTAGAGTGGACGAAGCGGAGAGTCAAAGGCCACAAGCTTGTTCGAGACCGTGCTCCCCCTGTACCTCTCAGATACCATGAATCAACTGTTCACAGTGGCATGCCTGCTGGTCTACAACCAACATGAACAACTATCAACAATTAAAGCGCCATGGTACAGGTGGAAAGGAAGTGAGGGGGGAGTTGGGCATCTTGTTCCGTCTACTCCTCTCTGACCAGATACTGTACTGCTGGAAGTGATTTTGAAGAACCAGCAGGGGGCACTCCTCTCCTCTCACTGCTAAAGTAGAAACCAATGCCGCACAAATTATGCAGATGTTCGACCAATGTTCAAGTGCTTCGTTAAGTTGTTGCACTTTCTGTAGAACTATTTGTCTAAACTAACCTTTCCTTTCCTGAGAAGATTTCATTTTGTTGGAGGGTCGTTCGTAGAGAAAAAGTTTAATGTAATTCCAGGAGAACCAAACATCATCCAATTCACTGTAAATACTATATGTGTAGAGAAAGAAAGATCTACCTCATTCCTTTGAGTGTAATGCACTGTATGACAGCTCCTCGGAAGATGTGAAAAAGCAGGTGTGACGTTCTCCACTTGAAAAGTATCACAGTCATCTTTTAACACTTGCCTCTGTGTAATTGTTGCTATTTAAGGAAATGCATGAGTGTATTTTCTGTAAACCTGTGAAAAACACATATTTGATCATTTCTCTTTTAGAAACCCAAACACAATTGTCTGCATTTTATTTTATGAAAAACATACAATGTTGACAACCCAATAGTCTAATTGTTTCAAATTCTAAAAAAATGTAGGCTACTGTATGCAAAGTATAAAGGAATATAAACCATACAGCATCCAATATAATCAATATATATAAATGAATACAACACTTTAGTCCAGATGGTATGGGCCTTCTGTGCCAACTATGTCGTCCACAGACTTATTCTCCTAATAATCAGCCATTCTTTCTGACTGGCAGTCACCACAATACGTACACACTGGATGTCAAAGGCAATCTTGTGGTCCACGTCTTGAACCTCAATGTTGCCATTTTTAAACTCCCCTAACGTGATGTAGGAAGAACACTGCCTTCCTCTCTTTGTACCCACCAGCTTCTCTCCTACTTCCAGAGCTCCATGGTGCAGGATATCGTTCTGACGATCGTCCGTTCCTGTCAAGATTTTGATATTGCTAATATTGCTTGGTTCGTGAAAGACAATGACAAAGAAGTCTCCGGTAGAGGGAGGTTTCCCCCAAAAGTATTCGTCCACACTGCTATAAGCCTTTGTGGCGTCATAGTTTTCAAATACATTAATGTTTGTGTACAGGCTGGCAGGAGGGTTGTCAGGGATGTCAATAAAGTCTTCTTCGAAGTCATCATCCTTCAACTTGTTCTCTGCTCCCTTATATGAGGAGTAGTAGCCCATGTGCTGGAACAGAGAGGGCTTGAAGCGGATCACATCTTTCTGGGCCAACAGGCCCCGGAAGTGAATAAGGAGCCAGTCGCAAGGCATCTCCTGGTAGAACATGAGCAGGAAGTGAACCAGGCGCGGCAGGTCTCTTGAGTGGTAGAGCTTCCCTATGTAGCCAAGCTTGGAGAACTCCAACATCACCCAGTACGAGCCTTCCCTGGAGGTGACCACCTTCTTCAGGGATGTCAGAAAGTTCCGTGAGCAGCGGACATCATCCTCCAGCATCATGTAGAAATCAGAGAGGTTGGTGCAGAAGTTGAGGAGGAAGGCGTAGTCCACGTTCTGCTTGGAGCGGAAGCGTACCCTGTCCTCTGGGTCGTTGTAGTTCCTTTTCAGCCCATCCAGTGATGGGTAGTACTCCTCAGGGGCATGGATCACCAGGAGATGCCCAGTGATGATGTGGTGGGCAAACTTCCTGGAGATGTCCTGCACCAGGTTTTCACACCAGGCCAGGTCAAAGTCCGCCAGGTGAACCACTACCACGATCTCTTTCAGTTCCTCATAACTGGACTGGTCAAAAATGGATTTGATCGTTTCCATGAGGTAATTCCCTTTTTTTCTTTTCACAGATGACAACCCGATGGTTAGATATTCTGTAAACACAAACATTGATATGATTCCAAATCAAATTCTTTTTGAACACATCATTGAGTTTCTGGATAAAATACATACTATGTGTATCTCTACGTATCTAAAATAAAAGGTATATTTACTTTTTCGGGGCAGTGGATTCCCAGCGAGGTAACGGTATGTGACGTTTATGGTTCCAGAGAAATTTGTGAGGTCTCTGAAGTTGTGAACATATCTCTCAGAGTTTGAAGGATGCATCAGCTGTCTTTTACCCGCCTCCTAAAAAAAAAAGACTATATTGTTACTCAAATGTAAAATACAAAATATGTCATAGGAAGGAAGATCCAGAGACAGCCAATAATAACCTACCAAGACGTATCCATCCTCCATGTACAGGTTGAAGAACAGAAGACATGTGATCAGGATCCCCAGGAAGGGGATGGTGGAGCGTTTACGGAAACACCTCATCTTGTCCAAGGACTTCCACACCAGCCTCATGATGGAGACACACTTCAGGTAGGACAGAAAAGAAAAAGGTTTGAACAAATCATCATTATCATTCTCTGTTTACAGTGTAGGTAGGCGATATTGATATCAATCCAGTATTGTCGAATGTACACTGTCTGTGTGAGTGCACATACTGTACAGAACTGCCTGTGCCATAAGTTTGTTGATGTGCTTGTTTGAAGTCAGCAGTATGCATATGAAATGTATATATATAAACTGTGTGTGTGTGTGTGTGTGTGTGTGTGTGTGTGTGTGTGTGTGTGTGTGTGTGTGTGTGTGTGTGTGTGTGTGTGTGTGTGTGTGTGTGTGTGTGCGCGCGCGCGCGCACGTCTGTGTGTGATGGGCACTGAACCATACACACACTTATACGGTGTGTTGCAGAATAAGGCCCTCCATCTCCAGCCCTCCCCAGTGAGCCTCTGGTGGAGCGCTAACCTGGGTCAAAGTGCTAAATGCTGAGAAGGGCCTGGGAGAGGCTCGCTCACACAATCATTTCTCACGCCTCCAGTCTTCATTATTCTCGCCACTGATGGAACCGCAAAGCCTCTGATGTTTCTCTCTGACCTTAAAAGTAAATACCCAGATAACACTCTGGATCAAAAGCCTTATTGAATAGGAACATATCTTTTCCATGTAGCACAGCAGTTGGGAGAGAGAGAGAGAGAGAGAGAGAGAGAGAGAGAGAGAGAGAGAGAGAGAGAGAGAGAGAGAGAGAGAGAGAGAGAGAGAGAGAGAGAGAGAGAGAGAGAGAGAGAGAGAGAGAGAGAGAGAGAGAGAGAGAGAGAGAGAGAGAGAGAGAGAGAGAGAGAGAGAGAGAGAGAGAGAGAGAGAGAGAGAGAGAGAGAGAGAGAGAGAGAGAGAGAGAGAGAGAGAGAGAGAGAGAGAGAGAGAGTGAACCTGGAAGTGTTGCTGAGAGACTTGCGGTATATTTGTAGCAATATGAGCTGTACTATTGCAAGGGTTTCACCTGAAAATGTTCTGTAACGTATAAACAGCCTCTGAGATGAATTTATGCTGACAGGAAGAAATTGATCGTACTCTGCCTATAAAAAAACATAATATTGAAGAGGTGAATATATTCCTTCCAGACAACTAACTGGTCTCTCTTGCCTCGGAGCAGAAGCTCGTGTTTAGAATTCAGCGTGTGCATGCACACCAGCCGAGCTCCACCTTAGGCTCATTTCCTAACAATTTCCAAGCTTCCTTTAAAATTACACTGTTGCCGTGAATCCATTCGCAACACAGAATGATAAAAAGCCATTTAATCGTATGTGAAATGGCAGCTCAATGCGGCTAATGAGACGCCATTTTAATAAGCGGGTATGTTGTACAACAAAGCCATTTGGTAAACAATATTGTTAATTTGTTTGATGACATGCAGACAACATATGTAGCAGCCTAGATGCCTGTCTGTTTCTGCATCAGCCAAGTTGTTGTTGCCTTGTCAGACAAATTACATGGGATACAGGCAACAGAGCCGAGACTGTAAAAAGATTCAGAGAAAATATTGCATTCAATATGCTCAAAGCAAAGAATCAATGTATTCTGTAAACATCATCGATGTTGGTAGATAAGGGGCTATATTTCAGCTACTGTAGGTTATGGTATGGGTGAAGATGCCAAGACAAGTGTACAAATCTTAAGTGTTGAGGGCAAGGAGTTGGGTTCTCATCAACTTTTAAACAGCATTGCTTTCAGAAGAAAACAAATCTGCTTGTGACTGGACGTTTTCCGACTGCATCTCTGCCCTGTTGACTGTGTTTACTTATTAATCAAGGAAGAAGGCTGCTAGGTCTCCGACATAGGACCCCAGCAGTTATCCCCTTCCTGCTTCTGGACAAGAGGGGCCGACCCCATTTAAAGATGCATGGGGACCAGTGAGTTGAGGTTTAACGTTCTCAAAGCTCTCTTCAAATATTCATGCCCAACACTATGTATGCGGTCGCCAGCACACGGAGTTAATGTATCGCTATCCACTGATGCATTGGAGGTTGGAACACTGAAGACGATGCCAACCAAGGAGAGAAGAGCTTCCCTGCTGTGTTGAATCTCCAGTTTGATCACTAAACCCATCATTTAAAAAAAACAAGATATTCCAAGTGACAGTTACATCATCTCTGTAACAACGACAAGTAGCCAATACACAACCCCTCTCTTCAACCAACCCGCTCAGCTCCTTGATATAAGAGGGCTTTTATTGGAAGTACGATGACATATACCATCCATAGCCTATGATATCCAACGTACTGTATGATCATAAAATAGGAGCATCCTGTCCATAAGTCACTTATTCACTTAGCTGTGGTTCATCAAAATGTCCACATCTCTCCCCTTTCATCTCACCACATTCTAATGGCAGTGATGCTGAAAGTGGTTACTGTGTCATTGAGTGTCCTCGGTGCTGCTGGGCTGTGACTGTGGCAGCGTCCATTTTGTCACGTTGTTTTATTGCCGTCTCAGATTGGAAATGCATGGGCGATTATTTCCTTGTGATCAGGATGAGTGATGATGGGCACTGAGCCTAGCCCGGCCTGCTCTTTCTCTACTCTCGTTTGTGTGGGCTGTCAAAGCTCAGCTGGCGGAAGGAGAAATCGATGATCTGGGTTAGGGGACATGTCATTTTGTGTTATTGTGTCTTGGGGAAAGCTTCCATATGTCACTAATAATAATAGGAGTGACTATTGAGACAACAAAGATGATGAAATAGGGAAGGAAGATGGGGTACTTCTTCCAAATGGTATGTATATCATTATATCCCTCAGACATGCACACTGGTATGAGGAATTGGAAATGAAGCTGAGATTGGCTGGCCAATATGTACAGTACCAGTCAAAAGTTTGGACACACCTATTCATTCCAGGGTTTTTCTTAATTTTTACTATTTTCTACATTGTAGAATAATAGTGAAGACATCAAAACTATGAAATAACACATATTGAAACATGTAGTAACCAAAAAACTGTTAATCAAATCAAAATAGATTTTATATTTGAGATTCTTCAAAGTAGCCACCCTTTGCCTTGATGACAGCTTTGCACACACTTGGCATTCTCTCAACCAGCTTCATGAGGTAGTCACCTGAAATGCATTTCAATTAACAGGTGTGCCTTGTTAAACGTTAATTTGTGGAATTTGTTTCCTTAATGCGTTTGAGCTAATAATTTGTGTTCTGACAAGGTAGGGGTGGTATACAGAAGATAGCCCTATTTGGTAAAATACCAAGTCCATATTATGGCAAGAACAGCTCAAATAATCAAAGAGAAACGACAAAATTCATTACTTGAAGGTCAGTCAATCTGGAAAAAACATCAAGCGCTATGAGGAAACTGTCTCTCATGAGGACCGCCACAGGAAAGGAAGACCCAGAGTTACCTCTGCTGCAGAGGACAATTACAATTAGAGTCATTAGAGTTAACTGCACCTCAGATTGCAGCCCAAATAAATGCTTCACAGAGTTCAAGTAACAGACACATCTCAACATCATATGTTCAGAAAATACTGAGTGAATCAGGCCTTCATGGTTGAATTGCTGCAAAGAAACCACTACTAAAGGACATCAATGAGAAGAAGAGACTTGCTTGGGCAAGAAACACGAACAATGGCATTTAGACCAGTGGAAATCTGTCCTTTGGTCTGATGAGTCCAAATTTGAGGTTTTCGGTTCCAACCGCCATGTCTTTTTGTTAGATACAGGGTAGGTGAACAGATGATGTCTGCATGTGTGGTTCCAACCATGAAGCATGGAGTAGGAGGTGTGATGGTGTGGGGGTGCTTTACTGGTGACACTGTCTGTGATTTATTTAGAATTCAAGGAACACTTAACCAGCATGGCTACCACAGCATTCTGCAGCGATACACCAACCCATCTGGTTTGTGCTTAGTGGGACTATCATTTTGTTTTTCAACAGGACAATGACCCAACACACCTCCAGGCTGTGTAAGAGCTATTTGACCAAGAAGGAGAGAGTGGAGTGTTGCATCAGATGACCTGGCCTCCTAAATCACCCGACCTCAACCCAGTTGAGATGGTTTGGGATGTGTTTGACCACAGAGTGAAGGAAAAGCAGCCAACCAGTGTTCAGCATATGTGGGAACTCCTTCAAGACTGTTGGAAAGGCCTTCCACGTGAAGGTGGTTGAGATAATGCCAAGAGTGTGCAAAGCTGTCATCAAGGTAAAAAAAATTAAGAAAAACCCTTGAATGAGTAGGTGTATCTAAACTTTTGACTGGTACTGTATGTATGTTCTGATAACGTTATTGCACCTGAATGTTTCCAGTGCAGCTGTTGATATTTGACAATAGATCAACTTTCAGTTCCTAGGGCTGATCCCTTGGCTACTTTACGTTATTCTATCATTTAGATGCTAGTTCTAGAACTAGTGGACCAGTGGGAGGGGGTGGCAGTACACTACACACTAACGTATTTGACTGAGGTCACTGTTCAGTCTGGTCCCCAGCGCAGATATAATCAATTCCCTTTTATTGCATTATTATTCCAGTGGCTTGAGACCCTGGGCCATCAGGCTGTGGAATGTGATGATACTTACCCAGCATGTGATGACTTTCAAATCAGCGGTGCACCAGGGCAGTATCGGGAACTTTCCAGCTATTCCGAGTTACATTTCCAATAACGAATGGCCCTCTTGTGCCCCGAGGGACCACACTTGCAATAATGCAACAATGCCCCGAGGGACCACACTTGCCATAGATCATTCTGGAGACATGACAATGTGTGTTGTTGCTCAAATGCCAAGAAGAGAATAGTGATGATATCAGACTGTCAGAAAAGCAGTTATTTTGATTTCGGATTTTATATTACATGTGAGAGAATGGTTGTGGACACACAACAGGAAAGCACGTTAGTAGGTAGGATATTATTGCGGATTATTACGGACGAATATGGTATTGTGCTAACTCCAGCACATTTACATTGATGTGAACACTGACATGTTGAGTAATTTGCCCTGTCCATGTCAAATCTGTATTCACAAGCCTCGCGTCACTTCCCTCCCTTACACAATCCAGTAGTCAACTTGTGTTTACAACCCAAAGACCACCAATACAAAACACTGCAGTCTTTCAGGAGTCTTTCGGGAGATAGTAGGAGAAGATTGAAAGATGCAATATACAGGCCTCGATTAGATGTTGGTCTCCAGTGACCGCCGGTGTAATGGTGTGGTAACATCAGAGGGTCCTGCAGGTCTGATCTCAGTGAGGCAAAGGAAAACAATTGTAATGACTGATTAACACAGTTGTATTAACAACTGTTCGCAACAGACAGTGTCGATTTAATGACACAGGGGGTTCGTGACACCAGACACAAACCCTCTAATGGAGCTGTAGTTAGAGGCTGCAGGGCAGCGTTGTAATCTAAACCAACGTGACACGTAGTGGCTCAACTGACATGAAGAGTGGAAATGTCATCTTTCCAGGAAACCTAGGAAGAGTCAGAATGACAGGCTGAGAGATGTGAAGGAATGTAATAGCAGAAGTGTCTGAGTTGGGTTCAGGATCAGGAGCAGAGTACGTCAGGCAGCTTACATGATCCAGCAGCAGCTATCGGTGACACTCTGTCATCAAAGACGAACACTGATGAAGGCGTGTTATTCCCCCTAGTACTCGTCCTGTATCCACATAACTAACAATGTCTGCTTTGCCGTCACAAACACAGCTTGTGTTTTGTATTATCAGCTTGTGAAATAAGTGTGGAAATCCAATCACTGTTCATTCCACAAGGACTACATGCAGAAAGTTCTGCAGTGAATGAGGAGGCAAGCTTAAACTCTGCCACAACGACACCGCCAACAACTAACTAAAATGCCACTGAACAGCCGGACTCAACTAATCCGAGTCATTATATTATGGTCGGTGTCACATACCCAGACGAAATCTCACTAAACAAGAATCCCTCTCTCTTCAACCCAACTGTCTGTTGGGGGCATTGAGGAGAGGCTGAATCTTAATACAGCCTGATGTCTGTCGAGTTTCCAATCTGCTCCTCTGCAGGCCTGTCTGTCTGACAGAGTAATGAGAGACCAGTTCTGCCACCGACATTTCCTCAAAGACTGCTGGATTACAAATTCACTGCAGGCGGTTGGAAAGTCTCTTCCCTGTTCTCACCAAATCCATTCTAAGTGTGTTCCTCCGGTCGATAACTTGCACGCTGCTCTGCTGTTTCAGCTCTTTTGCATCCATCAACAGGTTATGTGATTAAATCAAGTGTAAGTCTTTTCAAAGTTTCACGCACAGTTTCACCCTGTTTAAAACAACAGCACTCAGATGAATAAAAGCATCACTGAAGGTTCAGCTCTGGTACACCTGAGGCCAGACCACAGAAAACGGACCGGGGATGGGGGTCCATTCTCTGTAAGTAACAGCTGGTAGACTGTCTGGAACCTGTTTTCTTTTCCCATTTAGAAATCACATCTGAAATGTCTGTGATTCACTAAAGCTGGCACGTAGGAGTTACAGCCCGTCTAGCATTTCCTCCCACAAATCTCAGTCGGTAATGACTCCAGAGAATGTGTGCATGAATGCTATGAGTCAGTCGTATATAATTCCAGCTAAGCCAAAGGTGCGATGCTGGGGAGGGGCCAGACAATAAAGCTCAGTCAGGATCAGTAGAGCTGGTCTCCACTGACTCTCTCTGTATTGTCGGATGCTTCGCTCCCTCTTGCCTATGTTAGCAGTGATCATCAAAGGCACTGTCAAGATAATGTGAAACTGGGGCTTCTAGAGACTGCCTGCAACGCTCGACACATTCAAATAAGGCAGGCTTATTAATTCTTCAAAAGCCACACAGCTTCCTTAAAAGTGTAGAAGCTCGGTTGTGCATTCTGACTTGAGGTAAACCTGGGTCAAGGAAAGAGCCTTCCACAATGCACATCTACATCTACACTGTATGTAGTGTTACATCTACATCTCGGACGCTATTGTAGGTAAACCTAACAAAATGGTAAATCTTAGCAATGGCGGTAATGGTATATATTGAATTTTACTCCATTATATCGTAGTTTGTTAAATTAAATAGCCCAAAATAAAATGTATATAGGCCTATCCAATCTTTGCTAAATATGTTGAACATGTTTGCAGTCCACATTGTAAGAAGTCTAATTGCATGGCTTCAATATGGAAATATATTGTTAAACATGGCATTCACACTGATATAGGGGCTAGACCTACTGTAAATTGCATTATGTTAATAAGCAAGATTAAATTCACTATTGACAAGGCTTAAAAAGAGTGAATAATTATATTCTAATCAAAACTAAACAACAACTTGTTTTAAATAGGTTATGTTAAAATACAGTTACAGGCACCATAATTGCTCCCCGTGGGCATATAATATAATGTAGAATATGGAGGCTTTATGCACATCCAAACTTTTCACAGGACCTGGACAAAGATCTAACGCTGCTTCCTAACTTGATTTTTGAATAAAGCTTTGGTGATTCATATTTATTTCAAAGCAGTCTCACGGGTCAAACCTTTTGTTGATATGCTGCATTTGCCAGGACAAAAAAAACAGCCCTTATTGAGGGGTGTGGAGGCTATGCTTGGTTTTTGATTGGTTTTTAATTTGAATAAAAACGGAAAACAAGCAATCTTTTTTTTAAGTATAAATAGCTGTGCCGTTCAGAATTGTTATGGTATTTCCTCATAATTTGCAGGGATGGAATTTGGAGACCAAAGCGATAGGCTTCTGTAGTGCCGGACCTACCGAGTTAATTTATGCGCTCTAGAATGTTTTAATTATGTATATGCCCAGGCTTTTCTTCTTCTTTTTTTTTTTAAACATTTGTATCATGTTAAATATTAGCCACTATTGGTAGCCACCGTCAGTAATTCCCACATACATTTATAACTGTCACTTTAGTGAGTTTTCTCCAATTCGTAGCCTAAATTTTGCATCATTCCATTACACTCCGTTTACCTTCCTTTCCTCTGTCACATCCTTGTAGTTGCTCCTGAGGGTTGCTAGCTATAGTAGACGATATTAGGCTAACATTGTGCAATGATTTGGGACATGTAGCCTATTTGAATCATGATGGAACTCAGACCAGACATAGCTGTTTAAACCTGGAGCCTGTGGCACGGTTCATGGCGACTGGGCCGTTGTCATCACAGTTCTATGATTAGTAGGGTAGATTTAAAGGACTATTTATCAAACCCTATTGTACACTTTTCTCACCTTCCAATATTTAATGGTTTGAACAATTGAATATGGCAACTTTTAGAATGAATTAAACCGTTTTTTTTTAATTCAGCAATATATTTTGTGTGTAAGGCTCTCCAAACCTGTTTCTTTATGATTCATAACTACTTTGCTAACCCTAAATGCTAAATGATCTACAAGATGAGAGTATTTTTACATCTACCAATTGGTACTGAAACAAAAATGAATATACAAATATTTCAATGGATTTCTTTCATTGATCCCTAATATTCAGAACCCGTTCTCTCTATATATTATATTGAGTCTGTTGGGGAAATTCAAATTAAGGTACACAGTATTTAAAGGGATGGCTTTAGATAAATGTACTGAAAACTCCCATAAGAAAGGCATACATTTCCTATGTCTGAATCGGGCCCCAAAAGCATAGATGGAAATAAAATGTGTCCTGATGACTGAAGAAGCATCTTCAATGCTCTTAAACAATAACTTCATAATATAATATTCGTAATCATCTACAGTGTTGCGGGTAATACATTACAAAAGCAACATGCTAAGTAGTCAGATCACTCTTATGAGTAACAGAGTAAATCAACTTTTTCCCACTGTCTCAATCTCCTCCTGACTGGTACAGTCAGTATCTGGATAACATGTGTGAAATGCTTGATCATGTATGGGATATCAACAGAGAGGTATATCTTCTGGGTGATTTAAATATTGACTGGCTTTCATCAAGCTGCCCACTCAAGAAAAAGCTTCCAACTGTAACCAGTGCCTGCAACCAGGTTCAGATTATCAGTCAACCTACCAGGGTAGTTACAAACATCACAGGAATGAAATCATCAACATGTATCGACCACATCTTTACTGATGCTGCATAAATTAGCTTGAAAGCAGTATCCAGATCCATTGTGTGACATGGTGGGGTTGGAACCAGGCGCAGAGAAGAGACCAGACGAGGAATCAGTGGTTAAGGACAACAAACACTAAGTCTCAAACTCACTCAGGAAACAACCGCACAGAGTAAACAATTCAAGCTTCTGCAAAGCACAACAGAAAACACACCATGAGTAATAGAGCACACCTGAGTGCCATAATTGCCTCTAGGATGATCTCTGCCACCCTCTGGTGACAGGTGGAACCATGACAGTACCCCCCCTTCTAAGAGTGGCTCCAGCCGCGGAGCCAAGGGCGACCACCACGTAGTTGGTTGAAATCCCGAACAAGTCCCAGATCCAGGATGTCCCAGGCAGGCACCCACGCCTGCTCCTCGGGGCCGTAGCCCTCCCAGTCCACCAGGTACTGCAGGGTACCTCGGACAATACGAGCCTCCAACAGACGCTGGACAGTGTAGGGCGGACGACCATCAACAAGTCGTGGAACCCAGAGGAGAGACTCACCAACGCCCCCAACAGGGAGCAGAAGGCTTTCGTATACCGTGCAACGAACTGGGGCCCACGATCCGAGACAATGTCCTGAGGAAATCCGTGTAGGTTAATCAGATCTTACTGAAGGCCTACTGGAGGTCGAAGTATTTGGGAGGGAGAGCGGAGAAGTCTTGGTCTTCAATGGATGCAGGAAGACACGGCGAGGCTCTTGGTGGGCGTCTTTGACATTTAGTCTGGTAGTTCTTACCCCAGTCTAGCAGGTGTCCCATGGACCAGGAGAATAGTGGGTTATGTAGCGCTAGCCAGGGGTACCCTAGGATAAGGGAGTTCTCCCGGGAGCAGTGATCAAAAGAAAACTAATAGTCTGAGTGGTTCAGCCCAACCTGCAGTAGAATGGGCTTGGTCTGATATTCCACCTGACCGGAGCCAATGGGCCGTCCATTGAGGCCTTGAATCTGCAGAGGAATGGGACACTTCACGCAGGGATCTGAAATTCTATGGCGAAGTCCTGATCAATGAAATTATCTGCGGCCCCGGAGTCCACGAAGGCTTGAATCTGGTGCTGACGGTTGTCCCAGTGGAGTGTTGCAGGTAGTGACAGATGGTGACTGGGTTGCCAGGAGGTAACTGCACAGCTCGTCATGGTCTCTCCCAGTCCTGGCGAGCTCTGGCGTTTCCCGTCAGCTCTGGGCATGTAGCACGGAGATGGCCAAGACCTCTGCAGTAGAGGCAGCAGCCTTCGCTCATGCGCCTGTCACGCTCCTGTGGGCTCAGATGTGTGCGTCCCATCTGCATGTCAATCTCTCCTGGCTCAAAGTGGAGGAGAGATTGACTTAATCACTACTTCCGAAGTCTCCTTTACATAAAGAACCGCCCCAAATGAACATTTATGGTCACAAACCTTCCCTTTAAAGCTACAAGAAATGTCACAAATTTCTGTCCGCCAACATGGAGAAATCATAGAAGACAAAGAAAAGAAGAATGTCCTCTTTGGCAAGCGCTTCAGCTGCGCCACATGTTTTAACTGACACAGTCCTGAAACAACAAGAAGAGATCAACACATCAATTCTTGGACTCCAACAGCAGCTGGAGGACGTACGCAATGGCCTGAGAGGGAGAGAGAAATCAATCATTGAAAGAACTTGTTGATTGTGTCAAACATGTGAGACAATAAATTCTGGTGCAATGTAAATGTGTTTTCCTTGTCTATTTGATTACAATATTTGGAAGAACAGATACCTAAAACAGTTGTATGATATTGACTCTTGTCCTCAGTGCCAGAGCTATAGGTGGTGGGAAACACACCCTGTCAGGCATGGGTCTCATGGATCATGGTGGATCATTCAGTGGAATGCCATTTTTGATTGCAATGTCGTGGAGCACACTGCAAGCCTTGACAATGTAGCAAACCTAAAAAGGAATTTGCACAATGTATTACATTCACGTAATGGTATTTGAAGGAATGTCATTTCCGAGGCAAACCTTGCTAGGCTGATATTGCAGTGTGCCTCCTGTCCCAGACAAGCACAGCCAACGCCCTTTCAGCAGGCCTATGGTGCGCTCCAATGTTGTTCTTGTGCATGCATGGGCTTGGTTGTACCTTGCCTCTTGTTGGTTTGAGGGGTTTGTGAGGGGAGTAATCAGCCATGTTTTTAATGGGTAGCCCCAGTCTCCTGCAGTTATGATATTCAGATATTGTTTCCCAGTAGAGGTCTAACATGGCAAATAAAACCTTGCAAATAAAACAAGTCACTTACCAATAAGCCATCCATCCTCAACAGCTCCTTCCTGGAGGTTAAGGCCGACTGAACGGTTCTCCACCATGAATGAATCGTGTGTCCCCCCCCTGGCCATTTGGCCACTACATTCAACAAAGCCAAATGTGAATCCCAGATGACCTGCACATTGCCAGAATGGAAACCTTTTCTGTTGATGAAGTTGAATTTGTTAAATGATGGTGCTTTTATTGTGATGTGGGTGCAGTCAACATTGGGAAATCCAGCTATGGTATGGAAATCCCTTTTCACTCTGGCCTGTTGCACGGCAGTGTACGGAAACTGTATGTATTGTGGGGTCAATGAAATAAAGCCATGAAGGACTGCAGGCAATATTCGGCACATGGTTGGTTGTGAAATGCCTGACCGATCCGCAATCTCGCATGGAATGTTCCAGTGGCCAAAAATCCCAGGGTGGAGACGACTTGGGTAATGCACTGGGACGGCATTGCTGTATTTCGTCTCCCTTACTCATACTGGAGAGAGTTGATTGCAGAGATACAATAAAATATGCCTTGGAAAATGAAATCTACTAATAAGCCAAGCGTCGCTCTCAGCAAAAGAAATCTGCACGCGCATTGAAAACACGCTCCCTGCGTAATGCAGCTTGTGCCGGATCCTCCAGCAATGCAAGATTTGCCATTTTGGACAAGTCACAACAGTGTTGCCTTTAATATTATTCAACTGGTTTAACTAAATTGCCTCCAACCTTACATTCCACTCTCTTTCAGATTGACTTTATTATTCAATTAGGCTTAAATGGTTTCATGTATATAAATTCAATAGCACCCTGAGAAAACTTTAAGTAGCTTAAGTGTCAATAAAAGAAATGCATGAATAAACTATTAATGTACTATCTTTTTTCTTTCATGGTTTATGATTCGGTCCAGTATGTCAATCCTTTCTCCATTTGGTGGGTGGTATTTCATAAGCAGTTTAACTTTTCTACCACAAGGTGCTGTGCAAAAATAGCATGGTCAGAGGTGTGCTAAATTTACGCACATTCTCAAGTATCAGTACAAATTGATAAATCCCACACTTTGCTTAGAAATGATCGCACGTATGGTTTACGAACACTGCTGTTCGTACGCAACATTGAGAGATGAGGGTCCTGAATAATATATGCCACACAGCACTTTAACCGGACCCTGTCTCCACAATCCCCATATTCATCTTCTCACCCACATAACGCTGCCACATGCCCAAACCTTTGACAGTTATAGCAACGCAATGGTTTCGGGAAAACATAAATTCGCACATAGTAACTCATATACCCAATCCTAACTTTTTCTGGCAGTACCAGATCCTCAAAGTTTAGTAGCACTGACAGGCTATCCAC
The DNA here is from genome assembly GCF_045679555.1 of Salvelinus alpinus. NCBI lineage: Eukaryota > Metazoa > Chordata > Actinopteri > Salmoniformes > Salmonidae > Salvelinus > Salvelinus alpinus. The sequence goes on from NC_092100.1 coordinate 53,049,368, forward strand.
CTCCTTACCATCTCGTGTCATCTGGAGGCGCTTTGCCTCAACAAGAGAGCCTCCCTTCAAGTGGTCCTTTATTTACTTCACGTTAAGAATTTCTGGAACTCCCTTTACCCAATTCCATCCGGTTTGATCCGGCATGCTACTATCAACCACACGTTTACATACCTGCTTGAGTTTGAGAGCCAACCCATGCTGTTTAGCATCGATACACAACACCACCAAACTTCCACCACAAAGACTTTAGCAGACGCAACCTCCCCGAATTGACTCTTCAAATGACTGGCCAACGCGATCGGACTCACTTCACCAACACGTAGAACTCCACTTTTCTCCATGCAACACTGCGAACTGGACCTCCCTCGTCACTACTCTCCCCCGACGAGACCTGCAAAAGATCCTCCATCTTCCTCTTCTGCACATCTACTCGCACAACTCTTCCTCCACCTTTCCCCCCCTCCGTCGCTACACTCCATCCCATCCTCCTCAACCGCTAACCCCCCCTACCTTTCCATCCATCTCTGTTCCAGTCACAGCCCAGGGTTGCTCAACCACCTCTACTTCAACACTCAAACACTACGCCTTCCCCTTCGGAACGTTTTTTCTCCGCCGAATAGCGGTGATCAAACCTGAGTTAGTAAGTGTCCTGTCTTTGGTAGAGCCCATGCAGCTCGCCTGGCTCCCTGTGACAGTCAAACAAACGGTGCAATTTAGAGATTCATTTTTTTTGATGAAAGTAACGCAATGTGATCTCACTAGTAATATAACGCATTTATTTTGTTCAATGCAATGAGAAGTATGTAATATATTACTTTTCCAAGTAACTCATCCCAAAACTGATCTTCTAACTCATGATAGTGGCTTGTGTGGATATTTTTGTATATGGTGGTTATTTAGTGTCTAGACTACCTGCGTTACTGCTGGCCTGACATATGTGCACCTCCCAACTGAAGAACGAATGGAGTTAGGTCGTAGATACAGCCGCTCCTCCCTCTTTCTGCCTCTCTCTGCTATGTGCAGGCTATCAGCCAATCAGACCGTATATTGATGATGATGTAAATCAAGTCTTATCAAGTGTTAATAAAAGGTTATGCTGCTGTGGCAGTACTGTTGATACAATGAGCTCCAAAAGTATTGGGACAGTGACAAATGTTTTGTTGTTTAGGCTCTACTCCAGCACTTTGGATTTGAAATGACTACGAGGTTAAAGTGCCAACTGTCAGCTTTAATTTGATGGTGTTTTCATCCATATTCATAGCACCCAATGATTACATCAAGCTTGTGACTCTTTACTGTTTACTGTTTGAGATCATTTTGTGCCCAATAGAAATTAATGGTGAACAATGTATTGTGTCATTTTGAAGTCACTTTTATTGTAAAGACGAATAGAATAGGTTTCTAAACACTTCTACATGAATGTGGATGCTACCATGATTACGGATAGAACTGAATGAATCGTGAATAATGATGAGTGAGAAAGTTACAGACGCACAAATATCATACCCCCAAGACAACCTCTCACCATTACAAAAATAGGATAGTTAGCATTTTTTCACTCATCATTATTCACAATTCATTCAGGATTATCTGTAATCATTATAGCATCCACATTAATGTATAAGTGTTTAGAAAAGTATTATATTCTGCATGACCAAAGATTTTATATAATGGACTTTGGCCAAAACAAAGAGGGAAATGTGGAATAAACTAGATATAAACTGGTTAATGACTTGGTAGAGACTCTTTATCCACATTATCTTATAAACTCAGCAAAAAAATGAACGCCCTCTCACTGTCAACCGAGTTTATTTTCAGCAAACTTAACGTGTAAATATTTGTATGAACATAACAAGATTCAACAACTGAGACATAAACTGAACAAGTTCCATAGACATGTGACTAACAGAAATGGAATAATGTGTCCCTGAACAAAGGAGGGGTCAAAATCAAAAGTAACAGTCAGTATCTGGTGTGGTACATTAAGTACTGCAGTGCATCTCCTCCTCATGGACTGCACCAGATTTGCCAGTTCTTGCTGTGAGATGTTACCCCACTCTTCCACCAAGGCACCTGCAAGTTCTTTGACATTTCTCGGGGGAATGGCCCTAGCCCTCACCCTCCGATCCAACAGGTCCCAGGCGTGCTCAATGGGATTGAGATCCGGGCTCTTCGCTGGCCATGGCAGAACACTGACATTCCTGTCTTGCAGGAGATCACGCACAGAACGAGCAGTATGGCTGGTGGCATTGTCATGCTGGAGGGTCATGTCAGGATGAGCCTGCAGGAAGGGTACCACATGAGGGAGGAGGATGTCTTCCCTGTAACGCACAGCGTTGAGATTGCCTGCAATGACATCAAGCTCAGTCCGATGATGCTGTGACACACCACCCCAGACCATGATGGACCCTCCACCTCCAAATCGATCCCGCTCCAGAGTACAGGCCTGGGTGAATCCGACCATCACCCCTGGTGAGACAAAACCTGACTCGTCAGTGAAGAGCACTTTTTGCCAGTCCTGTCTGGTCCATCGACGGTGGGTTTGTGCCCGTTGTTGCTGGTGATGTCTGGTGAGGACCTGCCTTACAACAGGCCTAAAAGCCCTCAGTCCAGCCTCACTCAGCCTATTGCGGACAGTCTGAGCGCTGATGGCGGGATTGTGCTTTCCTGGTGTAACTCGGGCAGTTGTTGTTGCCACCCTGTACCTGTCCCGCAGGTGTGATGTTCGGATGTACAGATCCTGTGCAGGTGTTGTTACACGTGGCCTGCCGCTGCGAGGACAGTCAGCTCTCCGTCCTGTCTCCCTGTAGCGCTGTCTTAGGCGTCTCACAGTACGGACATTGCAATTTATTGCCCTGGCAACATCTACAGTCCTCATGCCTCCTTGTAGCATGCCTAAGGCACGTTCACGCAGATGAGCAGGGGCCCTGGGCATCTTTCTTTGGGTGTTTTTCAGAGTCAGTAGAAAGACCAATTTAGTGTCATAAGTTTTCATAACTGTGACTTTAATTGCCTACCGTCTGTAAGCTGTTAGTGTTGCCTACCGTCTGTAAGCTGTTAGTGTCTTAACGACCGTTCCACATGTGCATGTTCATTAATTGTTTATGGTTCATTGAACAAGCATGGGAAACAGTGTTTAAACCCTTTTACAATGAAGATCTGTGAAGATATTTGGATTTTTACGAATTATCTTTGAAAGACGGGGTCCTGAAAAAGGGACGTTTCTTCTCTTGCTGAGTTTACAAACACACAGTAGAACATTTCACTTACGGTAATAGGCCTATACTTTAGGCTGAAAAGACAGTAAGTGCTCAGCCTAATTCTTGAGTTGTTGTTTGTTTCCACAAAAAGATAGGCTACTTCAGATTGCTTGATAAAATGACAGTCTCTGCCACCCATTAGTGAACATGATTGGCTTGTAGCTCTGGATGTCTCTTCACTACATTTCTATTCCTCACAAAGGAATCCTTTTAAAATCTTAATAGGATCTGTGTCTTCAGAGCTTACTGAGTGAAACACATGATCGATCAGAGGAGATTGTATTGAAATAAGAGGATTGAAAAATACATCAAGAAGCTCTTACTTTGACAGCTTAACCTTTGTGCCAATATGTTTAACCGGCTAGCCACTCTTTCACAGATCAAAAAGGCATGCATCTGAAAATTGAAATAAAACAAACATTCACGTTAGCCTAAAAGCCACAGACACAATATTGTCTGGGATCTATGTACAATGAGTGTACAACACATTAGGAACACCTTCTTAATGTTGAGTTGCACCCCCTTTGGCCCTCAGAACAGCCTCAGTTCGTCGGGCCATGGACTCTACAAGGTGTCAAAAGCGTCCCACAGGGATGCTGGCCCATGCTGACTCCAATGCTTCCAACAGTTGTGTCAAGTTGGCTCTCAGCCGGCTCGTCGGGCTTCTAAGCCTCAGCCGGCTTGTCCAGCGCCCATGTCATGCCTGCTCCTGCTTCCGTTCCCCCTCTCTGGTGCTCGAGAGCGCCAGGCTGCCCTTCATTACGCACACCTGTCACCATCATTACACACATCAGCGCTCATTGGACTCACCTGGACCCCTCTATATCTGTCTGTTCCTCAGTTTTGTTCCCCGTGTCAGCATTATTGTCGTAATGTCGTTTGGTTCCCTCTGTCCAGACACTGTTCTTGTTTTGTTTGATGTCCGTTTTCCAATAAATGTTCAATCTCTGTACTTGTTTCTCGTCTCCAGCGTTGGCCCTTACACTTCTACCCCCAAACTACAAGAATGCTGAACAATTGATCAAATGCCACCCCCCTTTGTTTTTACACTGCTGCTACTCGCTGGTTATTATCTATGCATAGTCACTTTACCCCTACCTACATGTACAAATGACCTCGACTAACCTGTACCCCGGCACATTGACTCGGTACCGGTATCCCCTGTACAGTATATAGCATCGTTATTGTTATGTAATTTTATTGTGTTACTTTTTATTTTTCAATTTAGTTTATTCAGTAGATATTTTCTTAACTCTATTTCTTGAACTGCATTGTTGGTTAGGGGCTTGTAAATAAGCATTTCATGATAAGGTCTACGAATACACCTGTTGTATTCGGCGCATGTGACAAATAAAATGAGATTTTATTTGATTTAACAAGTGACATCAATAAGGGATCATAGCTTTCACCTTGATTCACCTGGTCAGTGTATGTCATGGAAAGAGCAGGTGTACCTTATGTTTTGTACATTGGTGGGGTGGAGTAATGTGTTTATTTTTGGACTAAACAGGTGAAACACAGATACTGGTCACCTGTTCAGCTTGTTCAACCTGAGGTCTTCTAGCCCTACTCCCCAGTTTGTTTTTCAAATTTGACACACTCATTAGCTGCATCTCAAAAACCCTGTGGTCATGACTGCAACATATTTACACTCCGACTTCAATTATTAATCACCCTACATTCCATGGCAGTCAGTTGACACAACAGACTTAATGCAAATCAGAAATGTTTAAATAATCTGTGCAACACTGTGAAACTTTCTCCTGTAAGAGTTGCCAGGTAGATACTGTAATTTTGCTTTACAGCAGGGATGCTGTATAATGTTTTACATTAAGAAAAATTGTGCGGTATTATACAATTACAGTAATTTGCTGGCAACTCTGCTGCTACTATAATGCTGTACATTTACAGTACAGCATGTTACCATAATCAGTTTTATGGTACAGATACTCTTACTGTAATATTTTATTCCGTAATTGTAATGAATGAATAAATGGATGAATTAGTAAAGGAATTCATTAAATTCATTGAGGGAAGGCAGGGTTTGTATTTTACAGTATTTTACGGTAATTGCATGGGATTGGTGCAAGAAGGTTTGTTGCCAGGTAATGTGTTTACATCAGAGATGTTCACAAGTCTTTGAGGTAGAGTCCAAGTCAAGTCTCAAGTCTTTTAGGGTCAAGTCTCAGTCAAATCTCAAGTCCCTTTTGGCAATGGCTTTCTGCCTGCTGTGGGTTAGGTCTATAAACCTTGTAAATTATTTGAAGAGACTCCCTTGGTCATTAGTCCATACTCGTATGAAAGAAAGCACATCAGGAACTATTTAAATAAAAATAAATGTAATTTTAAAATGTAGACAGTTTACATTAATAAAAGTAATTGTACCGGATATGAAAAAAAGCAAACATAACATTTTAAAGTGCATGGTATTTTGTGGCAGACATTATCTATATTTCACTTCATTTCATGTCACACAAACAGAAAATCTGTAGGTGAGGGCAGATAAATGACAAGTATGAAAGTAAACCAAAATGACTGACAACTGTTCAATAACTGCACTACTAAAATGTCCTATATATCAAACGTAATGAGCTTTATCCCTAAAATATACTTACAGACCTGGACACTTAAGAACAGAAATACAATTTCCTCTAACAAGTAGCAAATTACATCCTGTGCCCTAAGACAGAGAACATTTCTGTTGCAGGCAGGTTACATTTCAGAAAGGTCAAGTTGTCAGCGTTCTTGCACTGAGCCCGGCACGATGAGCGCGCATGACTAAAAACTCTCCCCACTGGGACACTGGTGGCAGGCACAGCCAACGCTGTCATTGCTACCTGCTTGAGCCTTGGAAAGTCTTTTGCATATATTCTCCAAAATTCCAAGCAATCAACTTCCTTTTCATCAGAAGATACTTGAATGTAGCAAATAATCTCTGCTCTGACAGATGATTTTATGTTTCCTTTCTTCTTGCTGATCTTGTTGCGGTAGCCAGAGAACATTCTGGAGGTTTTGGCAGGTGGTTGTTCTTCTTCTTCTCCACTACTGCTCTCCGTAACGGTGACTTTCCATGCCTCAGCCAAAACTAGGTCTGTATATGATGTACAGTATATGATCAAGAATATAACAGTGTACATTATACATTAAAAAATATATATTATTTGAATGCCAGTGACATAGAAAACGTTGCATGTTGCAATGCATTGTACCTACCACTCAGACTCTCCTTCAATTCAGCTTTATCTTCATGTGGTTTGAGGACATCATGATCAAGCCAGAACAGGCAGAATGATGGGTCCAGAAGTGCAGCAATTATGTATACATTGTCACCAAATGGAAATTTTGTTGCCTGTTCATCCGAGTGCTCCATTCTGACATTCACAAACACCCCCTGGAATCGGCGTTTGAGTGACTGCTGCAATGCTTTTACTAGACTGACTAGGTGACGGCTTGTGCTCAGTATACTTTGCAGATGATAGTTGAGTGACAGTACACAAGGAAGGGAAGCACTGAGAGTCACCACTTTCTCCCCCTGAGTAAGGTCGTTTGGACAAAAGGGTCCAAAATGTCCACTAGATCCAATAGCTGGCTTCATTCCCTTGGTGATAAGCAGAGCTCCTTATGTCCTTGGACCTCAAGTAGAGTATTGAGGCTTTGTTGATTCAGATTGGTGACTGCTTTAACAAGCCGGAGGATGGAATTCCATCTGGTAGACACAGCAGCAGGGATACTACGATTGGCTCCGAACTCATCTTCAAATGCTTCTTTCAGACCACAGGTAGTATGTAGTGAGCTGCAAAGTTGAGTTACCTTAGCCATCACACTGTTTATGATTTTTTGTTTCCTTTAGTCCATCTCTAATCACCAGTTGTAATGAATGGGAAAAGCACTGTAAGATCTGTTGCCTGCTGTTGGTTTGGATAGCTTCAACATCAGCATTGTACTCTTCAACCAATTCTTCCCACAGGCTGGAGTTATCCACATCGTCATCATCATCATCATTGCTTGCTTTGGGGAAACAAACTGGGAAGGCCTTTTTCTTATTTGCAGCATTATCACATAAGATATCAAATTCATGTTTTATGCCAAAATGATCACATATTACTTCACATTTATCAGTGATTCTTTTCCCAATGTGTGAACCTGTGAATCTATCACAGCTCAACAGAACTGACTCCAGTCTGGGTGTTGTTTTTTTCTCTTCCGTGGACCATGTCATGGGCCCTTTCTCCCATGAAGCCCCTCATGGTCCTGTCAGTCCATATATCTACAGTGACAGACACTGATTCTGTCTTCTCTAGGGCACTTTTGATTGTAGCCTCTTTGTTCAGTGTTAAGTCATGTAGGCGCCTGGTCAATGTGGGCCTACTTACTGGTCTATATTTGTCATCTACCACTGACATGAAATGCCTAAAATGAGAGAAGGTCCACTAAGGACATAGGCAGGTTGCAGGAAATTATCACGTCTTGCATTACAGCCTCTGTTATGGCCTTCTGCCTGGGGTGGCCCTGGCTGTACACATGGACACCTGTGGTGGTCAAGAATGAGTCAATGCTGCTCTGTCCTTCTGTCCCTGCGCTGGCCACCTTTGCTTTGCAGAATTCAGTGAAACTGCAGATGAACAACATGGTGGATAGTTGTTGCCTTCTTGAGATGGAAGTACAAGGACACAAACAAATATATATGGGATTTTTCAGCAGAAATGTCCAAGAAGTTGCATGCTTTGAACTCTCATTTTATACTAAGTTACTTCCTAGGACCAGGCTACAACAGAAAGTATATTACATCTCAGAGTGATATGCCTATCGCCAAGATGTAATTTAATCATCTCTGCTAACATGTAGGCCTAGCTATCTGACAACCCACCTCTTAACCTTTCAATAAATATTTGACAGTAATACATTTCCAGGTATGTAAAAGATGACACACTAGAAAGCTAGCTATATCAAACTGGCATCTGCTAAACAGGCTATTATTAGTCTAACCACATTGTAACGTTGCTGGCTAGCTAGCCTAACTGACCTTTTGCGGTGAGTTTTCAAATGTCGGATGAAGTTAGATGTAGTTGATCCAGCATCTTTAATGTTAATTCCACAAGTTTTGCAAATAGCATTTCGTTTTTTGCCACTGGCATTATACTGCAGGTTCTTGTAATCAAGTTTAATAACAAAACCTGACCTGATGACATTGTTGCTGATTACGATTGTTTAGCTGTAGTACTACAGTGACGTACAAATGACTGCAAAAATTAAAATGGAAGATTCTTAAAGAGCATCTTGGAAGTTAACACCTACAATTAATTTAAATGTAGTCAATGAAGGTGGAAACGTCATCTGACTTTTTTCCCCCAGCAACAGTCTGCACATAGGCTAAAGTTATCGTTCGTTACTGTACCTAGCTCGCAGTTAACATTATTCATTAACAGGCTCCCGAGTGACGCAGCGGTCTAACGTACTGCATCTCAGTGCTCGAGGCGTTACTACAGACACCCTGGTTCGAATCCAAGCTGTATCACAACCGGCCGTGATTGGGAGTCCCATAGGGCGGCGCACAATTGGCCCCGCATCGTCCGTGTTTGGCCGGTGTAGGCTGTCATGTAAATAAGAATTTACAGTAAATTACAATCTAGTCTAGAAAACTGGGACAAAATGTGAAATTTGCCCGATGATGGGTTGCAAGATTGGTTAACTTTAGCTGGTGGCAAACGAGCTAAACTTTCTTAACTGCCAAGAAGGTTAGGTAGGTAGCACTGTACTCACTCACAGGCAAATTCACAACATACACTCCTCATCTTGTAACGTTAGTTTTCGCACCGCTGGTCGAAGCGGCCTTTCATACGATGGACAAGAGTGCAGATACTGCACCCCTATCTTTGAGGTAGCACCGATCCTTGGTCCTGGATCCTATTTTGTACTCAATCATGTCACCAGCCACACGGAGTGTTTGGGCTGCACGGAAGCAGCAGTGAAGTCAAGCCTCTTCACCTGCACAAATCTCACCCAAGCCTGAAAAGTTGTGCTCTTTTAGCGTGGAAATCTAACCACTCTGTGTCCATACAATTTGGAGCAACCACCACACACACAAAAAAGTTCAACATTATAGCTTGTTAATAACTGAAAGCTAAAGTTAACCGCTCTCTGACATAAGATTTCCGTAGATTCCCGCAAGGCACTAGTCGGATGTCTACCTCCTCCTACGTCATAGGCACACAAAAATGTAACTGTATTTTGGAGGACGCGTGGCTAAACCACTTCAGAGACCTATTCTTTTCATCAAAGTGGCCAGAACATTTTTTATAAAATATTTGTTCATTTTTAATAATGCCACCCTATAACCTAATTTAAAAAAATAAAAACGTAATAGTTGCTCTTTAAGTTTACTAAGACGGTTCACTAGGTCAACAGTCAATGTGAAACCATGTCCGCTTAGAAATACATTTTTTAAATAAACAGACATTTCCGACATTCTTTTTTGGACAATTTCATAAATGTAAAGTTAGTTGCCAAACACTGTCATAATTATATAATTTACAGCATATTATTTAAATATGACATGATTTCACATACTATGATAAACAATAGCTAACTTTTGCTTGTCTTAACAAGCTTAACTTAAGATAAACTTAAGATAAACAATAGCTTAACTTTTGCTTGCGTTTTAATGTTTCCGATCTATATAGCAATAGCATACACAATGTCCGCTCAATCAAATAATGACAAAGTGCAAATATGAGTAACCACTATCCTCCAATTGAAATAGATACGTCGTTGTCTGCATATTTTTTTGCAGAACGCAGACATTCTAGAACGCTTTTCAGCCCTCTGTATTAAACGACTTTCTCTGTGTTACAATGCCGCCTGCTCCATGTTATCTGACAGAATGCACAACAAAAACTGACTTGCCCAGTACTGACTTGCATTGTTCACGAGTCTCCCATCTAGAGTCCAAGTCAAGTCTCAAGTCAATTAATCACGAGTCTAAGTCAAGTCGCAAGTCATTTTCTTTGCGACTTAAGTGCGACTCGAGTCAGACTCACAGACTCGAGTTTCCATCTCTGTTTTACATATTACAGCATATTAAATATATATGAATATGTTTTCTTTAAAATCACTTGCACTTCTAGAGGCCTTAACAAAGGCTTCCAAACCTGCAGTGACTACAGGGTAAAACAGACCAAGGGTTGCTGCCCCTCCAATATGTCCCCTATACACATGTCATTGTTGGGACACTACTACCACGTCTGGCTGCACAACCGATTGGCACAAACGTACTGCAAATTGAGAAATCATGTGACTAACCTGAATAAACAGAAGAAGAACTACACTATGAAACAAAGATAAATGACATAAAGAATGGTAGTAAAAAGCATTGGAGCTCCATTTTTCTGTCAAACCCTGGTCTGTTTCACCTGTCTTTGTGCTTGTCTCCACCCCCTTCCAGGTGTCGCCAATCTTCCAGTGTATTTATACCTGTGTTCTCTGTTTGTCTGTTGCCAGTTCGTTTAGTTTTGTTTTTCCACTTGCGCCTGTCTGTTCTAGTTCCTGTTTTGCCTGCCCTGACCCTGAGCCTGCCTGCCGTTCTGTACCTTGCCCCACCACACTGGATTATTGACAACTGCCTGCTCTGACCCTAAGACTGCCTGCCACTCTGGACCTTTTGCACCCTATCTGGATTACTGCCATCTGCCTTGACCTGTCATTTTGCCTGCCCCTGTATTAGTAATACACTTTTGTTACTTCGACACTGTCTGCATCTGGCTCTTACCTGAAATGTGATACATTCATTGAATCAGATGGCTCATTCATCACAAAACCCACTGATATTGCCAACTACTTAATGATTTTTTCATTGGCAAGATGTGCAATCTAAGGCATGACATGCCAACAACAAACGTTGACACTACACATTGAAGTATATCTAACCAATATATGAAAGACAAGCATTATCTTGGGCTCCCGGGTGGCTCAGCGGTTTAAGGCACTGCATCTCAGTGCTAGAGGTGTCAATACAGACACTGGTTTGATTCCAGGCTGTCTCACAACTGGCCGTGATTGGGAGTCCCATAGGGTGGCGCACAATTGGCCCAGTGTCGTCCGAGTTAGATACAAGGGATGCATGGCTAGATACAATGCTATTTTACAATAAACAAATTGACAACAGACTTTTAGCACACATATGGAAGGGCATTCAACAAGCACAGCACTTACACAAATGACTGATGATTGGCTGAGAGAAATTGATGATAAAAAATATTGTGGGGGCTGTTTTGTTCGACTTCAGTGCGGCTTTTGACATTATCGATCAAAGTCTGCTGCTGGAAAAAACAGATGTGTTATAGCTTTACACCCCCTGCTATATTGTGGATAAAGAGTTACCTGTCTAACAGAACACAGAGGGTGTTCTTTAATGGAAGCCTCTCCAACATAATCCAGGTAGTATCTAGGCCCCTTACTTTTTTCAATCTTTACCAGCGACATACCACTGGCTTTGAGTAAAGTGTCTATGTATGTGGATGACTCGACACTATACACATCAGCTACTACAGCAACTGAAACAACTGCAAAACTCAACAAAGAGCTGCAGTTAGTTTCAGAATGGGTGGCAAGGAATAAGTCAGTCCTAAATATTTCTAAAACTAAAAGCATTGTATTTGGGACAAATCATTCACTAAACCCTAAACCTCAACTACTGCTTGGAGTAACCCTGGATTGTAAACTGTCATGGTCATAACATATTGATACAACATTAGCTAAGATAGGGAGAAGTATGTCCATAATAATGTGCTGCTCTGCCTTCTTAACAGCACTATCAACAAGGCAGGTCCTAAAGGCCCTAGTTTTGCCACACCTGGATTACTGTTCAGTCGTGTGGTCAGGTGCCATAAAAAGGGATTTAGGCAAATTGCAATTGGCACCTAACAGGGCAGCACATCTGGCGCTTAGATGTACACAGAGATCTAATATTAATAATGTCAATCGTTCCTGGCTCAAAGTGTAGGAGAGATTGACTTCATCACTACTTTTATTTCTGAGAGGTGTTGAATGTTGTCCGTCTAAACTACTGGCACACAGCTCGGACACCCATGCAACCCCACAAGACATGCCACAAGAGGTCTCTTCACAGTCCAGAACAGACTATGGGAAGCACACAGTACTACATAGAGCTATGATTACATGGAACTCTATTTGACAACAAGTAACTCAGGCAAGCAGTAAAATTTGATTTAAAAAACAGATAAAAATACACCTTATGGAATGGTGGGGACTGTGAAGAAACACAAACATAGGCACAGACACATGCATACAAACACACAATAACTATGCACACAGGTACATGTGGATTTTGTGTTGTAAATATGTGGTAGTAGTGTAGGGGGCACACACTGAGGGCACACACTTAATGTGTTGTGAAATCTGTTGTGAATGTATTGTAATGTTTTAAAAATGTTATAACTGTTCTTCCTGGACCCCAGGAAGAGTAGCTGCTGCCTTGGCAGCAGCAAATGGGGATCCATAACAAATACAAATACAAAATACAAATACCACCTTAATGGAGAATGTTTTATGTACGAACCGGTCTATGGGGGAAACTAGTGTATAGCCAGCTGAATAGATTCCCTTTGGACAGTAAGATGACACGACTCAATATCGTCATCTGCCAGCCTTTGGGCCAAGTCAACACTGACTGCTGTTACAGTGCAACGGTATCCCAGATTTTAGGGCCAGATTCAATCAGTTCCGCCTTAACCCGCGATAACCGACAGTTGCATAGCAGTTTCATTGTTTTTAGTTAGACGACGTCAGAGGTGTAACTGTGTTGGAGCTATCAAATCGGCAAACGCTCCCGGTGTTCTACCTCTACTGGAATGTGTATGGCTTAGTGACAACCACATGAGCAGCTGCTCACCGATTTGACAGCTCTAATGCAGTTACAACCCCGACATCCGCCCAAACACCGGCTATGGAGATGCCGGCTACCGCCGGTTAACGCTTCATCTGATTGAATCTAGGCCTTAATAAGTTTGTGGTCTATGGTGAGACTAATAGACAGGGATCAATAAAAGAGATAAGCTCCATTTACACTCAGGGCAGCCGTTGATGACTATCCAGCAGTCTGGCCAAAATACATAAAAATAGCCCCAGGGATGTCCTTTACCGAAACAGGGTTGTGTCTCAAATGGCACCCTATTCCATATTAAGTGCACTACATTTGACCAGGACCGATAGGTCTCTGGTCAAAAATAGCACACTATATAGGGAATAGGGTGCCACTTGAGTCGCACACCAAAACTGATGAGCAGAGGTTTCACTGTCTGAAGGTAACTCCAATCTCCAATAAAAGTACTTTAACATTTTAAGGGGTCCATTAATTATTGTCTAGCACCAGAGAGAGAGCTGTATATAAAGATTACTCTAACTGAGGCCCAAATGGCACCCTATTCCCTATGTAGTGTAGAATGGTACTGATTCTACTGTGGCTTTGGTGGGGGGTTCCAGAGTGTCTTGTTCAAACTTTGTATAATTTCTAAAATGGAAACATTTAAAATGAAAGACTCCCTGGGTGGTTGTGTGTGGCACCACAGGGACTCGTTGTGACTGATACATGACATCACGTTGAAAAGACAGTTGCCTTTCTCCTATAGGACACCAAGACATGGCCGTGAGCCGTTAATCACCTGCTGGGTATTGACGAAGTGTGGCCGTTTCAACGTGTTGAATCGTCTGCGAAGTGTTATTGACAACCAATATTCTGGTCAGAGGAGATGCCACCATCTGGTTCTAACCGCTGGACTTCACAGCGTGGTCTGTACCCGCCGAACTTCACAGCGTGGTCTGTACCCGCCGGACTTCACGGCGTGGTCTGTACCCGCCGGACTTCACGGCGTGCTCTGTACCCGCCGGACTTCACGGCGTGGTCTGTACCCGCCGGACTTCACAGCGTGGTTTGTACCCGCCGGACTTCACGGCGTGCTCTGTACCCGCCGGACTTCACGGCGTGGTCTGTACCCGCCGGACTTCACAGCGTGTTCTGTACTCGCCGGACTTCACGGCGTGGTCTGTACCCGCTGGACTTCACGGCGAGGTCCCGTGTGGCTCAGTTGGTAGAGCATGGCGCTTGCAACGCCAGGGTTGTGGGTTCATTCCCCACGGGGGGACCAGGATGAATATGTATGAACTTTCCAATTTGTAAGTCGCTCTGGATAAGAGCGTCTGCTAAATGACTTAAATGTAATGTAAATGTAGTGCACTACAGACACCAGTCATATGTAAGGCGCAATCCATTCTGAGGAACTCCCAGCATCCCTTGTTTGATGAATTTATGTTGCTTCCCCCAGAGCGCAGATACAGTACACACTCCCCAAGTTTAAAATGGCTCAAAACTCTCCTTCATGCCAGCTGCTATCAGCTTTCTCAATAAGCTGAAGGAGTACTGTTAGTTGTGTACATATTGCTGTATAGTTATTTTTCTGTGTTCAATGTGTTTTTACTATGTGTTGCAAAATGAATTGCCCCATGGGTTAATAAAGACTCTACTCTACTCTACTCTACTCTACACTACACTACACTACTTTACTCTGCTCTACTCTACTCTACTCTACTCTACACTACTCTGCTCTACTCTACACTACTCTACTCTACACTACTCTGCTCTACTTTACTTTTGACCAGGGCCAATACGTCCCTCGTCAGAAGTAGTGGACTATATAGGGAATAGGGTACCATTTGGGATGCAGCCTCTGTCTAGCACTTGGGTATGACAGGTGAAGTGGGTCATAAAGGGAACCAACATTAATAGCAACTGGTTTGGCAAGTTACAACATGATGTGCTTAGTGGAAGCCGCTCAAATCTGTTCAGTCTGACAGGGAGAAGAGCCCACAACATATGATACCATTAGATGATGCTATTATAGGTCAAAGTCACAGCCAGAAAAACACCCTGACTGACAGAGAGGAGACCAGTAGTACCCCCAGCTCATTATAAACTGTGAGGGAGAGGAGAGCAAGTTATTCCCACATCACTGAGAGGAAGGGGATTTGTGTCACCAGGCAAAGCCATGATAAATCCTGGGATATACAGCCATTTTCAGGACAGATGAGCTGCAAGTCTCAGTGAGAGAAGAGTGGGTTTTACAACGGAACAGTAGTTCAATATTTAATGCAACCAAAACATACTTGGGTATAAAATACCATACCTGTGGGAGCATTTTACATTACAGCACAGAATAAAATTGTAATAACATGGTAATAGTATAGTAACAAGTGATAGTTACTCAAAAAGAAAGAAAGAAAGCCCATGAAGTGATAGGCACACTCACCTGCCTGCTGTCTGTGTGAATGTGAAGGCGTTCTGACGATGCTCTGTGCTGCACGTTGCCACCAGTCTAAATGATCTCCATGACTCACACAAGAGCAGATCATTAAGCTCTCAAAAAAGTTCCCGTAAACACTAATTATAATGGCAGTCGTCTGGTGAGGCTATTCGCCCCTCTCTCCATCTCTCTCTCGCTCTCTCTGATCTCAGTCTCTCTTTCCCAGCCCTCTTACTCTCTTTCCCTCTGCCTGCCTCACTCCCCCGCTCTGACTCTCCTCACCAAAGGTGTCACTGTGTCTGCACATACACTGCTCCTCATTTGTTGCCAGTTTTTCCCTCTGCTGACTCCCCTCCCCTTTCCAGACGTTTGGTCTTAAAGTGACAGCACATTGAAATGCATCCCTCAGCCTCAACCCGGTGGCTCGAGATACCCATCTGTCAGTTAGACTGAGAGATTTAAACCAATCCAAAACAGTACAGCCTAAGAGCATACTAAGGTCATTAGAGGCAATCAGCAGTTGTTACATCCATTTTTGGACTTAATGATGAATTCAATGAATGATATGTACCCATTTATTCTTGAAGAATATAACCTATAAATGCCTCATGAGCTCAGTTGAACTGTCGTATCCCATCGGAACCCAAAATATAAGCTTGTTTTACTCCAATGTTTGGAAACAAAGTGAATGTATAGCCTCAAAACATGGTTAAAACTATCATTTTGATATCGTGGATGGTCAGTCCTTGCATCCATAGCTCTGTCTATGAATTTGAGAGTATTTACATTTCTCCAGCCCCATTCCTCAGCTTTATACCGAAACAGTGGCGGGGAAGATGCTGTGTTATTGTGTCAACTGCTGATTGGCCCTTTAATGGACAGATTTCAGTAAGTGTTAATCCTCTCTCAACGAGAGCGGGTACAAAGTGTACTGGCCCATTAGTGTTCCCTTTTAAAAATGTGTTACCCCCCCGTATTTATTTGCAATTAAACGAGACTTGCTGCACCTTAAAATGTAGATACATACAGTACATAGTATACTGTGCCAACCACGGTGCTCTCTCTCATGCAATATTTCTAATGCCTAGACATGAATCATAGATTAATGAGTGAATAATAACATTGCCAGTGGTGGAGCTTTGTGGTGTGAAGCGCTTGGTGCCCTGCATAATCATGGTGTTAATAAGGCATTTCAAGGGTGGCTGCTGCAGTTTAAATGGAACACTCTAAATCATCTACACCAACACATCACCTCGTCTTGGTGTGTTGGGGTTCACTGTTCACTGTTGTAAGCATGAACTCAATTCAACTGTGCTCCATTTGATCTGCACAAGAGACCAATGTGATAACCATTCGTACAGCTAGGAACATGCCTTTCCCATCGTTCTGTAAAGAATACTCACTGATCAAATCCAACCCAGAGATGACCGACACAAGTTTGAAAACATCCTGGGTTAAAACACCAGGTTGAGCCCAGGGGCAACTCACCCTGGGGTGAAATTGCCAGCAGAGTCAAAAAAGTATACTTTGACTGCGCTCTGCAGCAATGTCACCCTCCTCTACAGTAGCAAACAAGCTCCAAACAATTCCCATCTCTGATTTTTAGAGACAGTCTGCTCTGTAGTTAATCTGAAGTTAAGTTGTAGTTAAATTGGTTAAACTGGGGGTCTATGTGTGCTTTAGATATTCACATGTACTGTACTTTGGAAGTGAGCTTGGCTAAAGGAATGAATATTAATACAAATGTGCTATCAAGTGCTCTTCCATGGATATCTTCTCCCTTATCTTTCACCAACAACATCATATGGTAGCGGATGGAGGAGGAGAGGAACATTGACAAGAAAGGATGGCTTGGCCAACAAACATGAAACGACTATTACAAAATCTGTACTTCACTGACCTGTGAAGTGCCTTATTATGAGGGTCATATATGATTTTGACAATTCTTACAATGCATTTATAACAGCATCATAATGCATTACACATGCAGCCTAAGCAAAGCCTTGCCAAACACATTGCATTGATTGCTTTACAACCCTGAGTGAACCTTAGCCTTCTTGGCAAACAGGTGGTCGAATAGAGGGTCAGACATGAAAAAGTTGGAGCTATTGGAGAGATTACAAATGCCTCAACTTCTCCACGACACCTGCCTCTGTTGTTCCTGGAATATATTATTAATTCCTGGAATATATTATTAATTCCTGGAATATATTATTAATTCCTGGAATGCATGAATCATTCTCATAGTGTGGAGGGATGTAAACTAATTTACATGCCATTCTCTCTGCCTGAAAGTCTTGCATATCAGCGGGTACAGCAATGTGATAACCTTGGCCACTATCAAATGACGGGTAAGAGTCACTCCTAGAAGAAAATTGCCACGTAGAGAATCAGAGAACAGCTTCAGAGGGCACCCAGGTTGATAGAATAGATTGACAGGTCCTTAAATCTTACCGGCAGAATCATGTAGCATTGTAGGGCCATTCAACTTTTCAGAAAGAGACAAGTTTGTCAAATGAAATGTTTTTAAAAATCGTCCTGCTTCATCCATGTTTCATGAACTGAAATGAAAGATTCCCGAAATGTTCCATATGCACAATAAGCTTATTTCTCTCAAATGTTGTGCACAAATTTGTTTACATCCCTGTTAGTGAGCATTTTATCCTTTGTCAAGATAATCCATCCACCTGACAGGTGTAAACAAATTTGAAGCTGATTAAACAGCATTATCTTTACACAGGTGCACCTTGTGCTGGGGACAATGAAAGGCCACTCTAAAATGTGCAGTTTTGTCACACAACATAATGCCACCGATGTCTCAAGTTCTCAGGGAGCTAGCAATTGCCATGCTGACTGCAGGAATATCCACCAGAGCTGTTGCTAGGGAATTTAATGTTCATATTCTCTACCATAAGCCACCAATTGTATTTATATCTGTAATAATGCCCTTTTGTGGGTAAAAACTCATTCTGATTAGCTGGGACTGGCTCCCCAGTGGCTCACCGTTACTCCCAAGTGTGTGGTTGATGGCTGGACTCCTGCCCATTCATGTGAAATCCATAGATTAGGGCCTAATTTATTTATTTAAATTGACTGATTTCCTTATATGCACTGTAATGTACACAAAGTCAAGGTTATGCTTCCCTGATGCTAATTACTGTCTATTTGCATGCTCTGTGATTACATGCTTGGCTTGACAGGCATCAATGTCATCATTTAATGAGGTTAGTTAAAGGTGAATGTGCGCGTGTGTGTGTGTGTGTGCGCAATGCATTGAGAGCACAGGACTTCTTCTTTCATAGGTCGTCACTCAAATCAGCCTGCCAACCTGCCATGTAGGCTCAGGCTGGCTCTCCCTGTGGAGTTGGAAGAGTCTGAATTTTTCATATCCTCTAATTTGAGGTGTTGTGGATAAATCCCAGTTTCACAGAAAATTCAATGAAGCAGAGCGGCACCCAGATTCAGATTTCACCCAAGTGGAACAAGAAGGGCAGACAAGGGAGAGCAGATGCGAGGAGAAGGAGAAGGCATGAGCTGCATGGTCCTCTCAACTGTCATCGCACAGATCAGATGCCCTCAGTGTGGGGGGTCTGATTCACAGAAATATGGTGAAATATACAACACATAGCACTGATGAGCTAAAACAGTGAGAGTGAATGGGACACCATCCCAAATCACCGCAAAGGAACTGGCAGCAAACCAAGTCGTTAAGCAACACAAGCACCTTGGGACTTGATTGTGTGTGTGTAATAGGAAAGCTTTTCTTGAACCTAATTTTGAAGACAATATCAACAATACTGCCAAAACTGAATTACTTGGCTTGACGTTAGGTTATTTAGCAGGAATGTGTACATTCAATTCAGAGCATGGCTGAACCATCTAGTTGCAGATGTTTGAGGTTTAGCTCAAAAAGGTTACTTGAGGCACTATTCAATCAGAACCCCTTACCCAGTTTCAGCAGGTTTTATTTCAATTATGCAATATCTGTCTGTTGCATAATTCCATTCATTATTACTTCCATTCAAATGCAGATTATTACTCAGTTGTATTATTTCTATGAGTGTATTACTTAGTTTTAGGAGCAGCATTTCCCTCTTAAACAGCCACTCGTGGTCGATGCAAGTTCACATCGTGTTGGTTTGAACACAAATAATACAACTGAGTAATAATCTGCATTTGAAATAATGAAGGAATAATTCATTTTCCAAATCAGGCTTTGTTCAACAGAGCACGCTCCAACTGCAAGTGCTTCAACGTCATTATGGTCGCATTACATTAAGTTGTTCCTCCTACCCGTGTTTTGGGTGTTGTTCTCACTGATGTATTCAAGTCCATCTAAATCCAATTGCTGTGTTAATCATGAATAATAAGGGCAGAGCCCAGTGACAGTTTAATTCTGAAGTGGGGTCAGTAAACGCTCACGACTTCAACTTATGTGTAATGCCGTGTGTCTAGGTGGCAGGGAAGTCAGGCGCAGGAGAATCGAACTTGGTATAAATGGAGTCGTTTAATAGACTTGACAAAACTCCGTAATCAAAATACAAGATAAAATAAAAGTGGGTGCAAGAACCCGTCGCGCACCAATACATAATACACGAATATACAGACAAACAATCTCTGACAAGGACATGAGGGGAAACAGAGGGTTAAATACACAACATGTAATGAATGGGATTGGAACCAGGTGTGTAGGAAGACAAGACAAAACCAATGGAAAATGGAAAATGGATCAATGATGGCTAGAAGACCGGTGACGTCGACCGCCGAGCACCTCCCGAACAAGGAGAGGCATCGACTTCGGCAGAAGTCGTGACATTATGTTATTACAGGGTCAGAACAACCTATATATCAAGACAACCATGACAATCACGTCTGACAGGATGGGCTGCTATTGGCAACACAAAACATATTTTTGTTGTAACACATTGCCTTTTTCATGTATTACTATGGCATATAAAAAAAGTAGAGCTTGGCCTACCATGTGCATGGTTTCGGAAAAATGTTATACTAAAGTAGGCTTACATACCTATTGTATATGTTCTGGTCTTAATAAAACTGACTCAACATTGTCCTGCATTATGTTCAAAATCAAGTAAAAAAAAAAGGTAGACTTTGATTCATCAGAGCTATTCCGTATCACAAGAAGACTTCAGGGGCACTACAGTATTTTGTCAAGTGTCAGTGTGCAGCAGTTAGGACGGAGTCAGGCGCAGGACACAGAACTGAGTAAAAGACGTACTTTACTCAAAAAGAAACAACACTAATTTCCACACAGGGAAAAACACACCAGCTCACAGAAGTCTTGAACACTAAACAAAGACCAAACACGCACAAAACCATGTGGGAACCAGAGGGTTAAATAGGAAATAAATTATAGTGTAATGGGAACCAGGTGTGTACAATCAAGACAAAACAAATGGAAAAAGAACCGCAGATCGGTGGCAGCTAGAAAGCCGGTGACGTCGACTGCCGAACGGCGCCCGAACAAGGAGAGGCACCAACTTCGGCGGAAGTCATGACATATTTAAACATCAGAGACCACTGACCTCCAATAGAACATCTCCTGCTGGCTAGACTAACTCCGTTGTCTTGGTGAATAATACAAAGAGACACTGCCAGACATGAGTCCTGTCATGTGGAGCTTCTTCCATTCTCCTCCTACAGTAAAGTGATAGTTCATGCACTGAATTCAGCCTAACATGGCCTTCACAGAAAAGAGCAGTGGAGACAATGCACAGTATATGCAGTGGGCATTGCGTAACCTACACTCACTTTCTTAAAGGCGCTGCATGGTCAATCCGTCCACTGCATTGGCAGTGCAGAATTTACGATCATACGACCTCTGCAGAAGTGAGGGCATTAGCAGCGCAGAGCTGTTGTGAAGGAAGTTGTTAAGGAAGTGAGTTTGTGTTTATACAGCACCTCCCGCCCTCACCTACCATCAACCAAATGTCAAAGCAGAGCTATACAAAGCCCTCCACATTGTTACAAAATTCAAGAGGTGCACAGCGATGCGGTACGTTGTTTGATTTGGCCTCTGCATGCCTCCAGAGGCTCCTCAATTAAGTCACACCCTCCATAGGAAACCTCCAACCACATTTTCGGATCAAGTATAAATTGGCTTTTGATCCCCACTGATGCATTTCAAAGTAGTGTAGTGGAGGTATACGCCATATCAATTATGTAGTATGATAGAGAAATCATGCACAAATTAGACTACACAAACGCAAAGCAAATATTCAGCGGAATTTCATCTGCCAGGCGTCAAGAGCATGCAGCTCTCAATGTTGTCATACGGAGCAGCTCACAGAAGAACGACATCGGTAGCATAGGAAAGACGTTTCTTATGTCTACCAGTAAATAATAACTTAGGTAACAACGGGTAGGCATGCCGACCAGGTATTGAAAAAGTATGGTCCGAATTCTTGCTTGAATCTTTGCGATGTGCAATTCAGTCATCATGTGCAGTTTGAACGAACACTTCTAAAGGCTTTCCCAAAAAAACCTTCCCAAATAAATGTTGACGGCAAAGTAGGCCTACCTGGCAGAAGGATATACACTATATATACACAAGTATGTGGACAACCTTACAAATTAGTGTACTTGGCTCTTTCAGCCACACCGGTTGCTGACAGGTGTATAAAATTGAACAGCCTTGCAATCTCCAAAGACAAACATTGGCAGTAGAATGGCCTTACTGAAGAACTCAGTGACTTTCAACGTAGCACCGTCATAGTATGCCACCTATCCGACAAGTCAGTTCAAGTCACTTCAAATTTCTGCCCTCCTAGAGCTGCCCCGGTCAACTGTAAGTGCTGTTATTGTGAAATGGAAACGTCAAGGAGCAACAACAGCTCAACCAGGAAGTGGTAGGCCACACAAGCTCACAGAACGCTGAAGTGTGTAACTTGTAAAAATTGTCTGCCCTTGGTTGCAACACTCACTACCGAGTTCCAAACTGCCTCCGGAAGCAACATCAACACAAGAACTGTTAGTCGGGATCTTCATGAAATGGGTTTCCATGGCAGAGCAGCCGCACACAAGCCTAAGATCACCATGCGCAATGCCAAGCGTCGGCTGGAGCGGTGTAAAGCTCGCCGCCATTGGACTCCGGAGCAGTGGAAACGCGTTCTCTGGAGTGATGAATCATGCTTCACCATCTGGCAGTCCAATGGACAAATCTGGGCTACCTGCCGCCTCAGTTTGGGGAACGCCATTTCCACTTTCAGCATGACAATGCCCCTGTACACAAAGCGAGGTCCATACAGAAATGGTTTGTCGAGATCGATGTGGAAGAACTTGACTGGCCTGCACAGAGCCCTGACCTCAACTCCATCAAACAACTTTGGATGAATTGTAACCCGGACCGCGAGCCAGGCCTAATCGCCCAACATCAGTGCCCGACCTCACAAATGCTCTTGTGGCTGAATTGAAGTAAGTCTCCGCAGCAATGTTCCAACATCTAGTGGAAAGCCTTCCCAGAAGAGTGGAGGATGTTATAGCGGCAAAGGGGGATGAACTCCATATTAGTGCACATGATTTTGGAATGAGATGTTTGATGAGCAGGTGTCCACATACTTTTGGTCATGTCGTGTACATCGTGATGATTTGTATCAATCGGAAGTGCATTTGTTTTGCAAACTCTGCCATCACATGTAGAACATTGTACAGTACAGAAACACCGGTAGCCAAATGGTCTCTTGCTAGGTGTACAATTGAATTAAAATGTAACTACACCTTCCCAAATGATTCTTAAAAAAAAAAATCTAAAACATGGTCCTGGTGTGTTTTAAGCATTGTTGTGGACTTTAAAACATCAACTATTGAGAGTGAAAACCTGAAAATTCTATATGAAAACCCATAAAAAATACTTGTCCCGCTTTATTTGAAGTGCATCTTATGAAGAGTTCATAAAGCATTCATATACAGTTGAAGTCTGAAGTTTACATACACCTTAGCCAAATACATTTAAACTCAGTTATTCACAATTCCTGACATGTAATCCTAGTAAACAATCCCTGTCTTAGGTCAGTTAGGATCACCACTTTATTTTAAGAATGTGAAATAATAATAATAGTAGAGAGAATTATTTATTTCAGCTTTTATTTCTTTCAACACATTCCCAGTGGGTCAGAAGTTTACATACACTCAATTAGAATTTGGTAGCATTGCCTTTAAATTGTTAAACTTAGGTCAAATGTTTCGGGCAGCCTTCCACAAGCTTCCCACAATAAGTTGGGTGAATTTTGGCCCATTCCTCCAGACAGAGCTGGTGTAACTGAGTCAGGTTGGTAGGCCTCATTGCTCACACACGCTTTTTCAGTTCTGCCCACAAATGTTCTATAGGATTGAGGTCAGGGCTTTGTGATGGCCACTCCAATACCTTGACTTTGTTGTCCTTAAGCCATTTTGCCACAACTTTGGAAGTATGCTTGGGGTCATTGTCCATTTGGAAGACCCATTTGCGACCAAGCTTTAACTTCCTGACTGATGTCTTGAGATGTTGCTTCAATATATCCACATAATATTCCTGCCTCAAGATGCCATCTACTTTGTGAAGTGCACCAGTCCCTCCTGCAGCAAAGCACCCCGACAACATGATGCTGCCACCCCCGTGCTTCACGATTGGGATGGTGTTCTTCGGCTTGCAAGCCTCCCCTTTTTTCCCATCCGGGGGTTTCATCGGATGGGGCCACAGTGTCTCCTGACCCCTCCTGTCTCAGCCTCCAGTATTTATGCTGCAGTAGTTTATGTGTCGGGGGGCTAGGGTCAGTCTGTTATATCTGGAGTATTTCTCCTGTCTTATCCTGTGTCCTGTGTGAATTTAAGTATGCTCTCTCTAATTCTCTCTTTCTTTCTTTCTCTCTCTCGGAGGACCTGAGCCCTAGGACCATGCCTCTGGACTACCTGGCATAATAACTCCTTGTTGTCCTAAGTCCAAATGGCCGTGCTGCTGCTCCAGTTTCAACTGTTCGGCCTGCGGCTATGGAACCCTGACCTGTTCACTGTGATTACTATTATTTGACCATGCTGGTCATTTATGAACATTTGAACATCTTGGCCATGTTCTGTTATAATCTCCACCCGGCACAGCCAGAAGAGGACTGGCCACCCCTCATAGCCTGGTTCCTCTCTAGGTTTCTTCCTAGGTTTTGGCCTTTCTAGGGAGTTTTTCCTAGCCACCGTGCTTCTACACCTGCATTGCTTGCTGTTTGGGGTTTAAGGCTGGGTTTCTGTACAGCACTTTGATATATCAGCTGATGTAAGAAGGGCTATATAAATAAATTTGATTTGATTAGATTTTTCCTCCAAACATAACGATGGTCATTATGGCCAAACAGTTCTATTTTTGTTTCATCAGACCAGAGGAGATTTCTCCGGAAAGTATGATCTTTGTCCCCATGTGCATTTGCAAACCGTAGTCTGGCTTTTTTATGGCGGTTTTGGAGCAGTGGCTTCTTCCTTGCTGAGCTGCCTTTCAGGTTATGTCGATATAGGACTCGTTTTACTGTGGATATAGATCCTTTTGTACCTGTTTCCTCCAGCATCTTCACAAGGTCCTTTGCTGTTGTTCTGGGATTGATTTGCACTTTTCGCACCAAAGTATGTTCATCTCTAGGAGACAGAACGCGTCTCCTTCCTGAGCGGTATGACGGCGGTGTGGTCCCATGGTGTTTAGACTTGCCTACTATTGTTTGTACAGATGAACGTGGTACCTTCAGACATTTGGAAATTGCTCCCAAGGATGAACCAGACCTGTGGAGGTCTACAATAGTTTTTCTGGGGTCTTGGCTGATTTCTTTAGATTTCAAGCAAAGAGACACTGAGTTTAAAGGTAGGCCTTGAAATACATCCACAGGTACACCTCCAATTGACTCAAATGATGTCAATTAGCCTAAAAGAAGCTTCTAAAGCCATGACATCATTTTCTGGAATTTTCCAAGCTGTTTAAAGGCACAGTCAACTTAGTGTATGTAAACTTCTGACCCACTGGAATTGTGATACAGTGAATTATAAGTGAAATAATCTGCCTGTAAACAATTGTTGGAAAAATGACTTGTGTCATGCACAAAGTAGATGTCCTAACCGACTTGCCAAAACTATAGTTTGTAAACAAGAAATTTCTGGAGTGGTTGAAAAACAAGTTTTAATGACTCCAACCTAAGTGTATGTAAACTTCCAACTTCAACTGTAGGCTTTATAAGCACTAAATAAATTGGTCACAAATCATCTATAACTGTATTTTATTGCTCTATAAAGGATTAACAAATGTGAACAAATAAATTGATGGTTCTGTCACACAGTTATACCACATTATGTATAGGAAATAGGAAAACATAATTTTTCACACAGGGCGCCTTTCTTTTGCCTGGCAGGCCATTTGGGAAGTTTTTGGGCAAAATTAGAGTATACCCACTTTTCCAGGCACCACTACACCACTGAAAAAAAGAAGAAAAAAAGAAGATTACAAAAGAAGACTGCCGAGCAGTAATTAATAAATATTTTGTGACTAAAAATAATCATTGAAGATTGGCCTACGTGGATGGTTCTTGTGACCTGGTATCACGACGATCCCACTTCAAATGTAAGAATTCTAGGAATTGTAACTGAATTTTAGTGAACATTAATAAATTAACTGCAAGATGGAAATTAGATTCATTTCCATTCTGGCCCATAATGTCACCTTGCTCTCCAACGGAATAAACACACAAAGCCGAGCAGAGCCCTAATGAGGTGCTGTTTGGGCCACATGCTTTTAGATGAGCAATGATGTTGTCACTCTGCCGTCATGACAACTGCCCTGTGGCACTGAGTCACTGAGTTGCCCTCAACATCCTGTACATTATTTAGGGCAAGGAGGAACTGCAGTGAGCTCAAAGTATTGGGACAGTGACAATTTTGTTGTTGTTTTGGCTCTGTACTCTAGCACTTTGGATTTGAAATGATACAGTAACTATGAGGTTAAAGAAGTGCAGACTGTACGCTTTAATTTGAGGGTATTTACATCCATATAAGATGAACAGTTTAGAAATTGCAGCACTTTTTGTACATAGACCTCCTATTTTAGGGGACCAAGAGTATTGGGACAAAACAATTCACTTATATATGTAGTAAAACGTTAGGTATTTGGTCCCATATTCATTGCACTCAATGGTTACATCAAACGTGTGGCTCTACAAATTGTTTTTGGATGCATTTGCTGTTTGTTTTGGTTGTGTTTCAGATTATTTTGCGCCCAATAGAAATTCAGGGTAAATAATTTTGGAGTCACATTTTAAATAGGAATATAATATGTTTATAAACACTTCTACATTAATATGGATACTACCATGATAACGCATAATCCTGAATGTATTGTGTATGATGAGTGAGAAAGTTACAGAGGCATAAATATCATACCCCCCCCCCAAAAAATCATACCTCCCGTTATTGTAATAGTGAAAGGTTAGCATGTTGTTGTGACTTGACTTTAACATTCATATGAAGACTGTTATTTATCTCATTAACTAACTATGTTTAATTACTAACATCAAGGCGGTGACCCGTTCCTGTAGGTTCATGCTCTACAACATTCGCAGAGTACGACCCTGCCTCACGCAGGAAGCGGCGCAGGTCCTAATCCAGGCACTTGTCATCTCCCGTCTGGATTACTGCAACTCGCTGTTGGCTGGGCTCCCTGCCTGTGCCATTAAACCCCTACAACTCATCCAGAACGCCGCAGCCCGTCTGGTGTTCAACTTTCCCAAGTTCTCTCACGTCACCCCGCTCCTCCGCTCTCTCCACTGGCTTCCAGTTGAAGCTCGCATCCGCTACAAGACCATGGTGCTTGCCTACGGAGCTGTGAGGGGAACGGCACCTCCGTACCTTCAGGCTCTGATCAGGCCCTACACCCAAACAAGGGCACTGCGTTCATCCACCTCTGGCCTGCTCGCCTCCCTACCTCTGAGGAAGTACAGTTCCCGCTCAGCCCAGTCAAAACTGTTCGCTGCTCTGGCACCCCAATGGTGGAACAAACTCCCTCACGACGCCAGGTCAGCGGAGTCAATTACCACCTTCCGGAGACACCTGAAACCCCACCTCTTTAAGGAATACCTAGGATAGGATAAAGTAATCCTTCTAACCCCCCCCCCCCTTAAAAGAGTTAGATGCACTATTGTAAAGTGGTTGTTCCACTGGATATCATAAGGTGAATGCACCAATTTGTAAGTCGCTCTGGATAAGAGCGTCTGCTAAATGACTTAAATGTAAATGTAAATGTAAATGTAATTGTTACCCGATTAAATGAATCATGTAACAATTAACTCATTAAGATCTGGGGCACCACGAGAGCTGTTCTTTAAAGACTTACCATTTCCCGAATTAAACTCTGAAAGGGCTTTACCTATCACATCTATAAACAATCAACGTATTTTCTCATAACCACATATCATATCATCATTCTGAACAGTCGTAAACTCCTTGCATCTGCAAAAGCTTGAGTCTTACTTATGATTCAGTACTACACAAATTGGTTTAAATATTTATTTACTAGCTAATTAAATGGGAAAAACAGGATAAACATACACACTGCACCGGTTATTGACTGAAGACGTAATACGCTGAAAACAGGTCCCTAGCGGAATGACAACAACATTTATGCTTGTTAAAGAAGAGATAGGGAGAGAGAGGAACAGAGACACTTAACATTGGTACATTCAGAAACTACTCTCACCTTCAGTAACCATATACTTTGCACATGAACCGTCGCCCACATTGAATAAGAAATGATGAATGTATTTACGTGAAATGCCCTTCACAACCTGAAGGATCTGGAGAAGGTCTGTATGGAGGAGTGGGCCAAAATCCCTGCTGCAGTGTGTGCAAACCTGGAAACGTATTATCTCTGTAATTGCAAACAAAGGTTTCTGTACCAAATATTAAGTTCTGCTTTTCTGATTTATCAAATACTTATGTCATGCAATAAAATGCAAATTAATTACTTAAAAATCATACAACGTGATTTTCTGGAATTTTGTTTTAGATTCCGTCTCTCACAGTTGAAGTGTACCTATGATAAAAATGACAGACCTCTACATGCTTTGTAAGTAGGAAAACCTGCAAAATCGGCAGTGTATCAAATACTTGTTCTCCCCACTGTATTTGAGTTAATAAAGCCGGATACAAACTTGGTCTCTTTTTTGCTTTCTTGAGTAAGTCAGCCCCAAAATGCAGGTGTTTCAGTCTAGCTCAGTGCTTTCTGTGGTGGTGGGGCAGCCAGTGGAAAATACGGAGTGTAGCGGTTGGTAATGTTCTCTAGTTGCGCCGTGATTGGCTCAGTGTTCTGTCACTCATGGGGACACTACATCACCGCTAAATCTCGAAAATTCAGGCCCCTTGGGTGCTGCCATAGAGTTACATTAGAAGTTACCATCCAAGAAGGCTCAAGGTCATTGGCCACATATAAAATTACATCAAATCATGTTATATCTACAGCAGCTTTGATTGGACTGATCATGTCAACATCATGCTTTCAAAATCTTAGCTTGTAAGCTAGCAGTCATCATCATGAATCAAGTCGACAATCTACTGGCAAATCCTTTTTAATCCTTGTCATATGAAGAAAAAATATAGATAAAACGTATCGGTGCTCAACGGCCATTGGACATAAACATTACACAACATTGAGTGGTTTGGAAGGAATCAGTGGCTAACTGCAAGCATTGCAAAGCAATCTCTAGCCTGCTATTCAGTGGAGTGGGTGTGTGGTCCCAAGTCTGGGTTTAAGGGTCTCTTTTACAAGCTTAAAAGAATAAACATTCAACATTGGCCATGGTGTCAATCCAGCATGACTTCTGCCTCGCTCAAAACAACTGGGAGCTCTGAACTGGGAAATCTGATTTCAGTGAGTTCAAGACAACTGGGAACTCGGGAAAAAACGAGATCCGACTGGGAAAATAAATTTTGAACGGTCATCCAACTCGGAATTGCAAGTCGGGAACTCTGGCCTCTTTCTAGAGCTCCGACCTGAAGATTACTGACATCATCATTATTCTACCTTTTTTCAGAGTTCCCAGTTGTCTTGAAAGCACCATAAATCCAGAGAATGTCAGACTTTGATGACAAAGTTTGATGAGAAAATTTGCCCACAAAGGACCGCCGCACCACCTTCCTGTTTAAGTTCAAAAATGTCTTGTATGCTGCTGCATAAACGATGTAATATGCCAGGGAGATATGTACAATGTAGCTAAGAAAGTAATACTAAGTGTATGTTGTGAAGTAAGCTGTTAGTAGCCCATGTGCCTCACCCTAATAATTTAGTCCCGTTTCCCCTCCTAAATTCACCTACTGTTCTGACTTGGTGGTGCACATGTAGCCTATGGCCTGTTTTAGAGAAATGTAATCGAATATTGTAAGAGCTTTCATTGTCTGCTTATATGGCCCTTTATTATCATATGGTTCTGAATTGGTGTAAAAATACTGTAAAAACGGCCCATGTTCTGAATTCTGCCGCTGTACATTTCAAAAGTGCTGAATAAGTAGTTATATTGACTACGTCCATCCTAGCTCGCTCATTAATGTCTTAATCGAAATTACACATTGTCTCTTATCCGCTCGTCGTCCCCTTATGCCATAGTTTGTACATCTCAATTGTCAGTAGAAACCACATTCGTTTAAACAAGTCAGCCACATCAGCAATGTTTTTTTTAAAGGCAGTAAATGAGGCTGAATGAACTGTTTCGCTGCCAGACAAGGCTCCGCTGATAGCCAGGTGTAGCGGTGGTAAGGTGTTGGGACTGCTGTTGGGACAGCTTTATGTAGGCCCTAATAGTGTGTGGGTACCGTTTGTCACTGTTATAGTGCAATTACATTACTATTACCTACATTACTCATCTCATATGTATATACTGTACTCGATACCATCTACTGCATCTTGCCTATGCCGTTCTGTACCATCACTTATTCATATATCTTTATGTACATATTCTTTATCCCTTTACACTTGTGTGTATAAGGTAGTAGTTGTGGAATTGTTAGGTTAGATTACTCGTTGGTTATTACTGCATTGTCAGAACTAGAAGCACAAGCATTTCGCTACACTCGCATTAACATCTGCTAACCATGTGTATGTGACAAATACAATTTGATTTGATTTAATGTATTGTGTTTTATTTTTTTCCCCACCAAGATTTACATGCTAATATTGCCACTGGTCAGGGCGCCCGCACGTCGGCCTCTCTTACACCGTCTTTTCCTTTTCCTAACAACTTAGACAAAAAGTTATACGGTATGACATCTTGGTCTACTTCTCTGCTATTTAAATCTGAAATAATAACAGAAATATCCATTACGGATCTAACAACATGGCTGTTTCAGTTACCCCAAACAGCCCCCGTTTTGACCACTACCCCAACAAGTTAGACAAAAAAAAGTTAGAGGGTATGAAATCTTCCTCTACTTCTCTGCTATTCATATGTTTGTGGAACCAACATTTTCACTTCAGATCTTACATTACAGCTGTTTCAGTAACTGCATTCCCACATTTTCCACAAACTTTTTACAAACAACTGCCATTTGTACCACTAACCCAACAAGTCAGACAAAGACATAGAGGTTATGAAATCTTCCCCTACTTTTCTGCTTGTCAAATTAGGAATAGGGTTTACCAATCTGTAGATGGAGCCGTTTTAGTAACCCATCAACTGCTCTCTTTCTTGATGCAGTAAATCATGTCAGAAACTAGCAGATTAATTATTTACCAACAGTTGTAGATTCCAATAAAACTACATCACGTTTTGAAGTTCACTTTCCGTGCTTTGTCTAACACTATCATGCATCTAGCAAAGACATTGTGGTAGTCAGAGTGCAGTATTTAGTTCATATTAAAAGCACAAACTTACTGTACGTTACCATGCTTCTCACACTTGCTTTAGCCAAAAACGGAGCAGTGTTGCCAAGGCTACTGTTACCTAGCAACGCTTGACTCACAGGTATGAATGTCTTCATAGCTCTTCAAATTCCCATGATTTGTCAGTCTTTTTCAGACCGAACAGCTCGTGCTAAGATTTAGACTACCTTCCCGGTCTGGACGACCTGGAATGAGAAAGATAAGATTTCTAATGCTTACTAGCTTCGTTCTCCTTTTCCAGGATCATGCTCCGTGCTCTAAATAGTTTAACTGGCTAGGTTGCCTGTCTCTAAAGATAAAGGTGGGCTGTACCCCACTGATTGGATAGAGCGGATTAGGAATAACTTCTACCAATAAAACGTTTTGGCTGTTTGTTGAAGTTTAGAGTGACATAACGTGGCTAGCTAACATCTACTAACAGCTCTCTGCATCATCATTGAGCAGCCCAAACAAAGCAATTCTCAGGTCTAACCATGCCATCTGTATCAAGCCGTTGTTGTGACTGTGTGTCAAATAAGAGGAAGCACTGTCTTATTCTCCAACTGAAACCCAAACAGTCGATAGGCCTACTACGGGCACAGTTGTCTAATGTTTCATTCCTCTTCTAGAAATGAATTACAACCCAAGAAATAATACAGAACATGAAGGTACAGCCTGTTCAGAGAAACATTGAATACTTATCCAGTGTGAAATTATAATCATATAACCACAAGGTAGTTGACTTAGAACGGTTCTCTACAACAGCGGAGCGTTTTCAGGCAGCTAATAGCTCTGCTCATTAGTATGCACCTAGTCCAGCCTCAGAGAAAGAGAGAATCAGGGTTCTGTACTTTACAGCAGGACATTTCAACAGATGAGAATCTTCTCACACTCATAATCCTAGCTATGGATCGATTCGGAATACAGAAACAAAAAAGAAGAAAAGTATAAAAACTGTCCATTTGATTTATATTCAAATGAGCAGTAGGCCTATGTGTGGAAATTGGATTTCTCAGAAATGAATTTCCTGATGGCAAATTATATTGGATCATCTTGCTATATTAATATCCAGGCTATGAGGATCATCAGGCTAGGCCTATTCTTCATTTCACAGCACAAAGGTAGGTTGAATAGAACCCTCCAACCACAAAGGAGTTCTGCACAAGAATGAACATTAGCTCTCTGTCTGTGTGCAGACTGACTCACATTTCCATTCCAGTTTCCATGTTCAAACAATTCCCCCTAAGCAATTTTGGGGATTTCGTCCTTGTTCATTTACATGTGAAAGGCGATCATATTTCAAAAGAGTCCCAACATTAGAATTCAAAGGCGCATACATTGAAAGTTACAGAGGCGAGGGAGAGAACTTTTCTCCACAATGCTAATGAAGTATTTACGCTATGATTGAAATTCAACGGCCACATCCTCACTGAATAAGTGAAAACTAAAATGATTGGCACCCTTGATAAAGATGAGCTAAAAAAAGACTGTTTAAAATAAATCATACAAATTCTGCACTATATTGTATGAAAATATACACAGTACCAGTCAATAGTTTGGACACACCTACTCATTCCAATGTTTTTCTTTATTTTTTAAACAATTTTCTACATTGTAGAATAATAGTGAAGATATCAAAACTATGAAATAACCAGTGGTGTAAAGTACTTAACAAAAAATACTTTAAAGTACTACTTTAGTCGTTTTTGGGGGTATCTGTACTTTACTTAACTTTTACTTCACTACATTCCTAAAGAAAAGAATGTACTTTTTACTCCATATATTTTCCATGACACCCAAAAGTACTTACATTTTGACAGGAAAATTATCCAATTCACACAATTAGCAAGAAAACATCCCTGGTCATCCCTACTGCCTCTGATCTGGTGGACTCACTAAACACATGCTTTGTTTGGAAATGAATGTCAGTGTTGTAGTGTACCCCTGGTTATCCATAAATAAATTTAAAAAACAAGATAATTGTGATGTCTGGTATGACTTTTGAGTACTTTTTCCACCACTGGAAATAGCACATATGGAATAATGTATTAAACAACAAAGTATTAAACAAACAAAGAAAAACATTTGTATATTTTTTGTGAGACGCAAAGTAGGAAAACGGAGGATCTTCGCATGTGTGGTTCCCACCATGAAGCATGGAGGAGGAGATGTGACGTTGTGGGGGTGCTTTACTGGTGACACTGTCTGTGATTTATTTAGAATTCAAGGCACACTTAACCAGCATGGCTTCCAGAGCATTCTACAACGATACACCATCCCATCTGGTTTGCACTTAGTGGGACTATCATTTGTTTTTCAACAGGACAATGACCCAACACACCACCTCTTTTGACCAAGAAGGAGAGTGATGGAGTGCTGCATCAGATGACCTGGCCTCCACAATCACCCGACCTCAACCCAATTGAGATGGTTTGGGATGAGTTGGACCACGGAGTGAAGGAAAAGCAGCCAACAAGTGCTCAGCATATGTGGGAACTCCTTCAAGACTGTTGGAAAAGCATTCCAGGTAAAGCTGGTTGAGAGAATGCCAAGAGTGTGCAAAGCTGTCACCAAGTCAAAGGGTGGCTACTTTGAAGAATTTAAATATATTTGATTTGATTAACACTTTTTTGGTAACTACGTGATTCCATATGTGTTATTTCATAGTTTGGATGTCTTCACTATTATTCCACAATGTAGAAAATAGTAAAAAGAAAAGAAAAACCCTGGAATGAGTAGGTGTGTCCAAACTTTTGACTGGTACTGTATATATTATTTTATACAATGGCTCAGAGAAAGAGATATTGTTTAAAGCGGCACTCAGCACTTGAAACAATAGCAAAGCGTTCTCCCCACCACTGTTTATTCTTCAAGAATCAATGGGTACATATTATTAGTTTATAAGTCCAAACATGGATTTAGCAACTACTGATTGCCCCTTTAACAAGTAGTACAAATTATTGGCACCCCTGTTTTCAGTACTCCTGCAGCCTCCCCTTGTGAGGATAACGACACAGACTTTTTCTAAAATGTTTCATGAGATTGGAAAACACATTGTGAGGGATTTTAGCCCATTCCTTCAAACAAAATCTTTCCAGATCCTTGATATCCTTCGTCTTCTCTTATGGACTGCCCTCTTTATTTCAAACCACAGTCCGGTGACTGAGATGGCCATTGCAATTTTTTTACTTTGTGGTCAATTAAACATCTCTTTGTGGATTTTCATGTGTGCTTGGGGTTATTGTCTTGCTGGAAGATCCATTTGCAGCCAAGTTTCAGCCTCCTGGCAGAAGCAACCACGTTTTTGGCAAAAATGTCCAGGTACTTGGTAAAGTTCATGATGCTGTTGACCATAAAGATCCAATATATCTGTTTTTATTTCCATATCAAATCATTTCTGAGTAACAATTCAAGTACCTTACTGTGAATTGTTTAATTAAAATGGTCAAAAAGAAACAAAAAATTACTTCTTAGCAAAGAGCGATTTCTAAAGCAAAGAATTTTGCTAGGACTGTCTGGGAATGGCCTGAGTGGGGAGCAGAACAATTAAAACTAGCTGTTATTGGCAGAGAACTTTGGAACTCACTTTCTTATTGGTTTACTAGATAAGTTACTGCCTGGTGATATCACCAGGCAAGCCAAAACTCCTTCCTTCTAAAAGAGGCTGACATTTCAGGCAGTTTGTTCACACAGCTCTTACACTAAAATCACATTCTTGACTGCACTGAGCCTTAAACAAGAACAGTGGAAGCAAAATAGCTGCATGACATCAAAGATCCACCACCATATTTTGCAGTCGGTATAAGGTACTTTCCTGCTGATGCCTCCATTTTATTTACTCCAAAATGAAAATAAACCTCTTTGGCCATGCAGGCCCGGTTCCACAAGGGGGCAAAGGGGGGCTTAGCACACTCAGTTGAACTTGTACCCCTTCAGTTTCAATTTTATGTCCCTATATAAAAATAGCAAAAAAATTCAAAGGATTACGTGAAAGGTGGCGCAAAATATGTATCTCCTCTGCGCTGTCAGGCCAATGGACAGAGCGTACCGCGGTGTGTAGGGTGGCTATGGAAAGCAAATGAGGTTGCTATGGCTCCTTTGGGTTTCCATAAAAATAATGAAAAAAACACTTCTCATCTGTGATAGGATAAGTGAATAACGTGATACGATTCTGTGTTGAACAGATTTTGATTTAGAAGGGCGGGATCAAGTTTACTGTTGAAGTTGCTTCATTCAACTCTGCCTCACACCACACCACTGAGCTAGCTGTAAAACTCGTTAGTGTTATTAGCCTTTGCCTATTTAGCTAGCTCGAACCAGCTAATCTGCCATGATGGTTATCAGAAATTGGCTTCGCCAAAGTACCAAAACAAAGCCAAAAGGAGGAAAGCAATGAGCAGCAGCAGCATCAAACCATGAGGCCGACGCCAAGCCCAGCAGCGATGATGCTGACGGGCTCCAGCTAGCTCCGAGTGCAGAGCCTACCCACCCTTCCACAAGCTCCGCCAGGATAATGGCTCTACAGCCCCCTCCACCTCCGACTGTTCCTGACGAGGAGCCAGCCCAGGTTAGCCTAGAATCCTACCCTAGCTGCAGGTTCTGTCCAAAAACATTCATTTAATAGCAACTGGTTCATAGGAAGAGTGGGTGGAATATTTGGTTACTGCAGAATTCAATATAATTCCAATGCGGGAATCCAAATGACGCCCCTGGGTATAGCTACATATCGGTATGTTTCATCATAGAAATATAATGAACAAAAATATAAATGCAACATTTTCAACGATTTTAATTCGTTAATTGAAGGAAACAAATAAATTAGGCTCTAATCTATGGATTTCACATGACTGGGCAGGAGCGCAGCCATGGTTGGGCCTGGGAGGGCATAGGCCCACCCACTGGGGAGCCATGCCCAGCAAATCAGAATGAGTTTTTCCCCACAAAAGGGCTTCATTTACAGACAGAAATACTCCTCCTTCATCAGCTGTCCAGGTGGCTGGTCTCCAACGATCCCGCAAGTGAAGAAGCCGGATGTGGAGGTCCTGGGCTGACGTGGTTACACGTTGACTGTGGTTGTGAGGCTGGTTGGACGTACTGTTAAATTATCTAAAACAATGTTGGAGGCGGCTTATGGTAGAGAAATTAACATTCAATTATCTGGCAACAGCTCTGCTGGAAATTCCTGCAGTCAGCATGCCAATTGCACGGTCCCTCAAAACGTGGGACATCTGTGGCATTGCGTTGTGTGTCAAAACGAAGGTTACGTATGTAACCACGGTTATGTGTGCTATATGGATCACTCCAATATATTGGTATTACTCCGCGGTGGAGGGATACATCCGAGGTGTGGATTTACAGATTTACTCCCTTGTACACCTGTGTCACGGCTGAGGTCCGCCCCTATTTATAGACCCCATGGCCGCGACACACGTTCTCTACATCATTTCTGAGGCGCCTCTAGCACCGTAGAGGATTGGAGTGATCCATACAGCTCACATAACCATGGTTACATACGTAACCTTCATTATGTTTCACTATATTGGATCACTCCAATATATTGGTAAACCCATACCAGATTTAGTTGGTGCTAGAGGGACCTGGCCAGCCAGCGGTGAAGTCCCAGCGCGGGACCAAGACGTGGGGGCCGTCAATGTGGAAGGGGGGTCCCGGCACATTCCCAGGAAGGGGAGGCGACGCCCAGGACCATCAAATCAACAGCAGAGGGAGGGAGGTGCCACATTTACCCAATAGTACGTAGCAAAGGTGCAAGAGGAAGCCCAGCTGGCCGCAGCACAGATATCAGCGAGGGGCACTCCACTCAGTAGAGCCCAGGACGCAGCCACACCTCGTGTTGAATGTGCCACCACAGATCCCAGCACTGGCCTGCCAGCCAGGCGATATGCTGTTGTAATCGTGTACACGATCCAGTGAGAGAGCCTCTGCTTGGATAACCCAGCCCCCAGGACTCTTTCTCACTGACTGTGTTCACTCCACATAGGCAGCCAGTGCCCGCACCGGGCTCAGCATGCCGGAGGGAGACATGACATAAGCAGACATGCCTGTCAGACAGAACCTTTGGGAGGAATGAAAGGTTGGGGCTGAGAGATATACTACTCCCACCGGGGTTCATCCAGTAACACTCAGAACTTTCCCGAAAGAGCATGGAGCTCACCCACCCTCTTCATGGAAGTAATCGCTACCTAGAAAGCCACCTGTATATAGAGGAGTTTCAGGAAGGCAGACTCCAATGGTTCGAAAGGCGGCTTGCCAAAGCTGCTAAGACCGCATCCAGATCCCAGCTCGCCATTGAGTGGGTCCTAGCTAGATGGAAGCGACGAACCCCCTTCATAAACCTGGAGACCAAGGGATGGTGCTCCTCTGGCCTGTCCATCCACCCCACACGGCAGGCAGATATAGCTGCCAAATACCCTCTCAGTGTACAGGCTGCCAAGCCTTCATCCAAGCGAGACTGCAGGTATTGGAGGACATACTGCACCCCGCATGACTCGGGCACAACCTCAATACCAGTGCACCAAGAGCAGAACAACCGCCAGCGCAACTGGTATGCTGCGGTTGTAGCCGGTGCCCTTGCGCTCTGCATGGTGTTCATTACGCTCTCCTGTAGTCCTAACATGGACCATTGGTGCCGTTCAGCGGCCAAGCCCACAGACTGAGGCTGTGCGGTCTCGGATGCCACAGAGTTCCCCCAGCCTGAGACTGCAGGTCAGATCTCAGTGGCAGTTGCCAAGGTTTCTCAGACAACAGGAACAGGAGAAGGCTGAACCCGGGTCGTCTGTGCCAGTATGCAGACGATGCTCCGCAATTCTGGTCATGTACAGCAAAGCTTAGATCAGGTGAAAAGGTGTGAATGCGTAACGCTCCAGCCCTGGCCAATAGTGAGCCAGAGCATCCAAGTCCAGAGGCCCTGGTTCTCCGACATGGAGTACCACAGGGGGCAGTGTGCATTGTCCAGGGAGGCAAACAGTCCACTTGCGCCCTCCCGAACTTGTCCCACAGGTGCTGCACCACCTGGGGATGTAGGCTCCAGTTCTAGTGTATTGATGTGCCTGCCGTTCCAAGGGGGTAGCCAACAGGGCTGACCAACCTGCCCTTGGTCTCACACCCTCCCCCCCAGCCGATCTTGGAGGTGTCTGTGCTGACCAGCTCCCGGCAGCACATCCTCAGCATCTCCACCCCACCTGAGAGAAAGGAGTGACAGCGCCACCTCAACAATGCCCTGAGGCACCCGCAGTCACCCGCAGGTGGTGGTGACACTTTGGGTGGAGCTAGTGGGAGTTGAACCACCATTGAAGAGGCCAGAGATGGAGCAGGCCCAGGTGAATCAGCAGGGAGGCCACCGTCAGCAAGCCCAACGGGCATTGGCAGATCAGGGTGGATACCACCTGCCCCTGCCGAAAGTGGTTGAGGCAAGATAAGATCATCTGAACCCTTCTGGTGGACAGGCATGCTCTCATGAGGACTGAGTCCGGTTCCATGCCAATGAAGGCCACCCTCTGGGTGGGCGTCAGACGACTCTTGTTGTTTACAGTAATGCCCAGCCCACCGATGTGGGTCAGGAGCATATCTCTGTCTGACAGGACTTGGGTCCTGGTCGTGGCACAAATCAGCCAATTTGTCAAGGTAATTGAGGATTAACAATCCTCGGGGTGTGAGAGGTGCCAAGACAGCGTCCATGCTATTTGTTAAAGTGTGGGGTGCCAAGGAGAGACCGAAGGGAAGAACCATGAATTCGTAAGCCGTTACTTCGAAAGCGAATCAGAGGTGCTGCCAATGAGCTGGGTGAACAGGAACATGGAAGTACGCATTACTCAGGTCCAGCGTCACAAAGCACTGGTGCCTGGACACGGCCTGCAACACGCAGGTTGGGGGCAGCATGTGGAACATCAGTACCTTCAAGTACCCGTTGAGGTTGCGGAGGTCCAGAACCGGTCAAACCCACCGTCTCTTTTTGGAACCACAAAATAAGTGGAGCAGAACCCACCTAGCCATTCTGATGTCTCGATCCTGCGGATGGCACCCTTGTCCAGGAGTGAGGAGATCTCCAGCCGCAGGGTTTTCTTCAGGGGGTCTGCCACCGTGGTGGCACCATGGCTTCTGTAGGACGGGGACCGGCACCAGAATTGGAGTCGATACCCCTCAAGCATTGTGGACAACACCCAGGGGGACTCCACCTGGGAAGGGAGTGTCAGGGGTCCTGCCGGGGCCCGCCTCCCCTATGGCGCCCCGAGTGCCTGGGTCCCCCAGGCATGTCCCTATGGCAGTGAAGGTTGACAGGTTGTTGCTCCACGGCACACTGTGCCCCTCACCGCTATCGTCCCTCAGCATGAGGCGATGGGGCAGGCGGAAGCACCCCCTGGCAGAGGCCCAGCTCTCCTGGATGAACTTGCGGAACTCAGCAGAGATGGGGACAGATGGAGTCATCACTGTCCACCAGTTTCATGTCCAAGGCAGTGGCTATCCGAGTGAGTAGGCTCCTCATAGCCTCTCGAGCCGCTGGGGGCGATGAAGCCCAGCTGCCGGCTTCTGATGGCCTGTCAGCCTGGTAGCCCCGCTCACGGTGGTGAACAGTGCCAGCATCGTCCCCCAGGAACAGCCTATCACTGGCCAAAAGGGAACAGCTGTCGTCGCCATCGAAGCTATCAACCTCCTGATGCAGTGCATGCGCCCTCCGTTCAAGGTGGTCCCAGCGGTCCGACTCCTGCCCTTGTCCAGGACTGGCAGCAGATGGTCTCTGCCTGGGGTGGCTCCAGCCATGCTTCCTGGGAGGGGTACTGGGCCCAGTAGAAGGACTAACAGCTTGCTGGCGCACCACTGCTGAGGGCGGGAGCTCATCCCCAGCCTGAGCCCGACTGACCCACTCGCGCATGGCCTCCAATCGCGCCAGGCGTGTTGAGTGCACCACACAAAGCAGGCATCCAGTAGGGCGCTCCACTGCCCTCTCCGCGTGGCTAAAAACCAGGCAGTGCATACACGAGGTATGCAGATCCCCAGGGGGATGCCACCATCATACCTGTCACAAAGGGAAGCCATAAGTTCAGCCAAGCCAACAAGGCCACGGAGCAGGGGTCCAACACCCAGGGAGAGCTTATATCGTGACCCGTTTGGAGGAATAGGAACCCGGTGAGGGATAAATTACCCAGTACCTCTGCAAAATAACAGGGAAGACCCGGGTTGGAAACGCAGGCAGACAAAAAAACAGCAACCAGGTAATGGATTAGATTTTTTAGTTTTACGCCAACTGCAATATTACCTAGCCGGTTTGATATCCAAGCAGTAAAAACAGCACCATATAATAGAGTAACTCCGTTAAGGATCTCCAAAGTTAATGTCTCAATGAGGTGGAAAGCCCACCATATACTCTTACACTCCGCAGGGTGAAAGAACAAGAAAAAAACCCTGCAAGGTAATTAGCAGAGAAGCAGCATGTTAAAGCAATTCACAACACACACACACAACTTACCCACTGGCTTGTTCTATGTAAGGTAAATTACAGTTTGTGGCAGAAAGATCCACCATACTAATGGATGCACACGGAGTCGTAATGTAACTCTAACGAAACACAAGTACGACAAACCACGGGCGACAGATTCAGAACAACCGCGCGCAGCGAGTGGAGCACTCAAGACAAGCGGCTGGCCCAGCCAGTGAGGATACTTCCACGCAAGATATTACACTTGCCAGTGACTTATCAAGCGAACTTCAGAAAGTTTGTACCTCAAACCATAATGAAAGAGAACGTGTGTCGCAGCCATGGGGTCTATATATAGGGGCGGACCCCAGCCGTGACAGAGGTGTAAACGAGAGTAAATCTGTAAATCCTCACCTCGGGTGTATCCCTCCGCCGCGGAGTGATACCAATATATTGGAGTGATGCAATATAGTGAAACATAACTGCACATTTTAGAGTGGCCTTTTATTGTCCCAAGCACATCGTGCACCTGTGTAATGATCATGCTGTTTAATAAGCTTATTGATATGCCACATGTCAGGTGGATGGATTATCTTGGCAAAGGAGACATGTTCACTAACAGGGATGTGACCAACGTTGTGCAAAAAATTTAGAGAAATAAGGTTTTTGTGCATTTGGAAAAATTCTGGGATCTTTTATTTCAACTCATGAAACATGGGACGAACACTTTACATTTTGCGTTTATATTTTTGTTCAGTATAGATACGTTCTATTATGGTTTTCGTGGTTGTAAATGAACTGTACGTATTGGAAACATGTTTATGGTAGGCTGGCATTGCTTAATTGATTACGTGGGTCCGAATTTGATCCGTGTTGCTGTACTCATGGTACGCATGGTTTTTCATGTTTGAAGCAGGCCTATGGGCCTATTTGTTTGACAAGACGGCTGTGCACTATAGAAGCCTGTTTTGGTTATTTTTATATTTTTACTGCGTTTGTTTACTGTTATTGTAACGGGCTTAAATACAGATTGTATTTAAAAGCTGGCTGCTTTGTTCTGTTCACATTCATTCGTTTCTTATTCACAGTCGTGTCAGTATTCTAAACCAAACTGCTATTCAGTATTTTTGTTTGCATGCATTAATTAATTACTAGGCTACTACTTT
The DNA here is from genome assembly GCF_045679555.1 of Salvelinus alpinus. Taxonomy (NCBI): domain Eukaryota; kingdom Metazoa; phylum Chordata; class Actinopteri; order Salmoniformes; family Salmonidae; genus Salvelinus; species Salvelinus alpinus. The sequence goes on from NC_092100.1 coordinate 53,091,391, forward strand.
CAGCATTTAGTTTGCATTGTTTTGGTAAGACAGCTGTATTCACATAGGTTGTTTGTAATAGGTGAATAACACTATCTTGTGGCCTATATTCATTACCAACACAGCCTTGCTTTAAAGTGTAGGGCGCTGTTCATTGTGCTGATACAGCAGAGCGCAGATAGCCTACTGATTTCGCACCAACCTGTCACTTCAAAAGCACTTATGGTATAGCGTGAAATAAGCAGAATTCAATATAACTCCAATGCGAGAACCCACCAAAAAAGGTGCCGGCTCACCAATTTCAACCTCCCCCTTAGTCACTTTATCCTGGTGCCGGGTCTGCAACCGTTTGGCATTGGAAAGTATCCCATACCTACTGTAGAATATGGTGGTGGATCTTTGATGTTATGGGGCTATTTTGCTTCCACTGGTCCTATGGCCTTTGTTAAGGTCAACAGCATCATGAACTTTACCAAGTTCCCAGGACGTTTTCTGTCAGAAACCTAGATGCCTCTGCCAGGAGGCTGAAACTTGACCGCAAATGGATCTTCCAGCAAGACAATAACCCCAAGCACACAAGAAAATCCACACCAAAAAAAAAAGTGAATTGAAAACAAAACTCTGAGTCTCCGGACTTTAACCCTATGGAAAATCTGTCGTTGAATTGAAGAGAGCAGTCCATTAGCGCAGATGTAGCATATCAAGGATCTGGAACGATTCTTTATGGAGGAAAGGTTAAAGATCCCTCCCAATGTGTTCTCCAATCTCATAAAACATTTGAGGAAAAGGCTCAGTGCCGTTGTCCTCGCAAGGTGAGTACTGACAAAATCTCTTTCTCTGACCAATTGTAAAGTATAAAATGATTGCCCCCCCCCTTTTTTATGCATACAATATAGCACAGTATTTGTATTATATATTTTAGTCTTTTTTGCTCACCTTTATCAAGGGTGCCAATAAATTTGGACCTGACTATGTGATAACACCAAATGTCAATATCCTATAACCAAACATCACATCCAATTGAGAGGATAAGTATCTGATTCTTTAGTAAACAGAACAGTATAAGCACCTTTATACATTTGGAAAGAAATTCAAATGATTCAAATTCGTAATTTGTTTATTTCTTTCCCAAATAAAACGTCTTTGTTATGCAAATCATTTGAAACTCACAGAGAAACCAAAATATTCAAGCACCTAACACACATAACTTTCACAAAATTCACGCAGATTACTATCGATGGTTTGAAGTGATATCCATAAATGATCTTCCACAAAGCTGTAGCTATGTGTAGGCCTAATTTGCACAATATGCCACATTTGAGACTACTAGGTTTCTCACATGCTGCACAGTGCAACACAGAATCGATAGGTCAGTTGCAAGAGCTGAATAATAAGCTAAAGCTTATTGGCTAATAAGCTAATACGTTAGCTTCTTTTATGGGAGTCTTCTGAGCGCATCTTTGACCAATATTACTTCTAGAGATGCAGTCATTTTTGGAAGTCATTTTGTCGCCACACTTCGTGTGGTGTCTTCAAAGTACCAGTAATCCAAGAAGTTTCCCTTCAGTGCATCATCAAGTAAACTTCTGTTTTGCAGTCTTCCAATTCCTTGACTGAAGGTGGTTAACACTCACTGACATGTAAACCCCAGTGTTGGGTGCAGCTGTCCCTGTACCCCACTGCTTCTGCTGGATGGGGTGGGAAGTGTGTATGGCTTATGGTGAGGGGCGGAGCTAAATGTCCAGGCCTGGTGGGATGGTGAATTGTGGACGTGAAGGGTTCAGGATGGCTTGGGGAGCTGGTAGGGCAGCGTTCTCTTTCTTTTGCTCGCCCCCTCCCTCTCTCTTTCTCTAAATGATTCAATAAAGTGCTTTCAGAAGTCTCTCTGGAGTGGTGGTTGGCAGGGGCATGGGAGGTAAGACTAGAGGTCCATGACAGTGTGTATCAGCGTACCCAGGCAATGCTGCTGCTGCTGCTACTACTACTACTACTACTACTACTACTTGGCTGCAGCGTCCCCCTCCGGCCTCATGCCGAAGGGCTCCAGGCGTTCGCTCTCCGGCAGCAGGTTGTTGAGCCTCTCCATCAGAGGGATGGTCTGGTCGATGCCCATCTGGATACGCCGCAAGATCATGGACATCTCGTTCACCTTCTGGATCTGCTCAGCGTACTTGGCGTAGCGCTTCTGGCGGTCCTGCATGATGCTGAACAAAGTCTCCACCGATAGGTCCATCTGGGAGGAAGAGTGAGGAAAGAATATGCCTTTCTGGCTGTGGCACACAAGTGACAGACGTTCTTGGTGATATGGCATGTATTTCAATAGCCTAAAGTGCCTTCCTCTCCTCCTTTCCTACATCTGTGAGTTCAGTGCAGATGAAGGAAAAGAGACAAGGAGAGGAGGCCACTTTCGTCTATCTATAGTGATGCAGACAGTTAATTACGGCATTAGTTACCTCTTTGATCCTCTTGACCAGGGCGTTCTGGTCGAAGGCCACGGCCTCAGAACACTGGCGTAGGTGGTCCTGATAGCGGATGCAGAGCTGCAGCACCTGGGCATAGTCCAGCCGCTCCAGACACACACTGCTGGGGGATGTCTGGCCACTCAGCACACCTAGAGACATGGACAGACTGACCCTCAAAACACTGTACATTAGCAGTGTTTCTGTAGACTTCATGGTCATAAAGGAATGTCTAGACCTATTCATACTTTTGCACATTCTCACAATGTGATTTTCCTGGACTATTATGTAGCGTATTCAAACTTGTGTCTGCTTTCTCCTCCGAATCTCTGCAATACTGTAGAGGCAGAGAAGAAGTCTAGATCCCGGTTAGAGGCCGTTGAGCTTACCTTTCAACAATGGCTGAAAAGTTGGGATTTCCTGAAGCTTGATGACATCAGGGTCATTGTGGATGTTGCGCAATGACTGTGTCCCCTGGGCCACCACCACAATGTCATCCATTTTAGCCTTCTGCTTTGCTGGTGAGGGCACCACTGCAACAACAAAGCAATAAATTAAAAAATGCCCAACTATAAGTAATACAAATCAAATAAAAAAGTATTTGTCACATGCTCCAAATACAACAAGTACCGTGAAATGCTTACTTACGAGCCCTTTCCCAACAATGCAGAGTTAAAAAGTAAGAATACTTTGCAAATAAAAAAACGGAAATAGTAACACAATAAAATAACAATAACGGAGTTAGAAAGTTGGCTGTCAGAAGTTTTACAATGTAACTTAACTTTTAATCTACATACTGTATTTCAAAACACGGCATATCAGGGTGCGGTGAGATACAATGGGTTGGACCATACTTATCTCAGTCATAAAAAAAATATATATATATACTTAAAAAATTGATTCAAATGATCCTCCATCATTTAGACAGTGGATGAATCAAATACATTATTATTTAAACATTGAAAAAATGTTGGCTACAGAGAGAAACAACATAGTGCAATTTGTGTTACAAGCACTGGAGATATCCAAAAGATGAGAAAAGGAAAGGGATGTTATTGTGAGACGGACACGATGGGTATGAATACGGTGTGAGCATGTGGGTCTAAGCAAGTGTGATGTCATTAATGATTGTTGAAATTTATGTACGTCTGAGTTGGTGTTTTTTGTATTTTTTCTTTATGTTAAAGGTTGCGCATTAAGTCCCAGTCAACGTCATGTCTATTTAGTGGATCTGTTTGTGGAATGTTAAATTGTCTATGTACACTGAGTGTACAAAACATTAGGAGCCCTTGCTCTTTCCTTGACAGACTGACCAGGTGAAAGCTATGATTCCTTATTGATTTCACCTGTTAAATCCACTTCAATCAGTGTAGATGAAGGGGAGGAGACAGGTTAAAGAATCATTTTTAAGCCATGAGACAATTGAGACATGGATATTGTGTGTGCCATTCAGAGGGTGAACGGGCAAGACAAAAGATTTATGTGCCTTTGAATGGGGTATGGTAGCAGGTGTTAGTTTCACGCTCAATAGTTTCCCGTGTGTATCAAGAATGGTCCACCACCCAAAGGACATCCAGCCAACTTGACACAACCGTAGGAAACATTGGAGTCAACATGTGCCAGCATCCCTGTGGAACGCTTTCGACACCTTGTAGAGTCCATGCCCAGATGAATTGAGGCTGTTCTGAGGGCAAAAGGTGGTGCAACTCAATATTAGGAAGGTGTTCCTAATGTTTTATACACAGTGTATATTTGTGTATTGTCTAAAATCCAAAATAAATTACAGAAAAAAAACATTTAAAAAAGAACGAGGCTATATACAAGGAGTACCGGTACCGAGTCAACGTGCAGGGGTATGAGGTAGAATGTACATGTAGCTAGGAGTAAAAGTGACTAGGCAATAAGGATTGTTTTATTATCTGAGTAGCAGAGTGTAAAATAGTGTGAAAGTGTGTATACAGTGTGAGTGTGTGTTTGTGTGGCGTCAATATGCATGTGTGTGTGTGTATGGTGTGTTTGAGTGTATTTGTGTTGGGAGTGTCAGTGTAGTATGTGTGAGTGTGTGGGTAGAGTCCAGTGAGTGAACACAGAGCCAGTGCAAGAGGGGGTCAATGCAAATAGTCTGGCTAGCCATGTGATTAACTAGAGGACCGAGTGGCGCAGCGGTCTAAGGCACTGCATCGCAGTGCTAAAGGTGTCACTACAGACCCGGGTTCGATACCGGGCTGTATCACAACCGGCCGTGATCGGGAGTACCATAGGGCGACGCACAATTGGCCCAGGATCGTCCGGTTTAGGGGAGGGTTTGGCCGGTAGTAGGCCATCATTGTAAATAAGAATTTGTTCTTAATGGACTTGCCTAGTTAATTAAATGTTTTACTGTTCAGCAGTCTTATGGCTTGGGGGTAGAAGCCTTTTGGTCCCAGACTTGGCACTCCGGTCCAAACACACCAACACAGGTGTGAAGAGAGCTCGACAATTCCCTCTTCCCCCTCAGGAGACTGAAAATATTTGGCATGGGCTCTCAGATTGGGCACTTCAGTACCACTTGCTGTGCAGTAGCAGAGAGAACAGTCTAGGACTTGGGTCGCTGGAGTCTTTGACCATTTTTAGGGCCTTCCTCTGACACTGCCTGGTATAGAGGTCCTGGATGCCAGGGAGCTCAGCTCCTGTGATGCATTGGGCCATATGCACTACCCTCTGTAGCGCCTTGAGGTCAGATGCTAAGCAGTTGCCATACGAAGCGGTGCTGCAGGCAGTCAAGATACACTCAATTGTGCAGCTGTAGAACTTTGAGGATCTGAGGTGACATGCCAAATCTTTTCAGCCTCCTGAAGGGGAAGAGGCATTGTCGTGCCCTCTTCATGACTGTGTTGGTGTGTTTGGACCACGATAGGTCCTTAATGATGTGGACACAAAGGAACTTAAACTTGAAGCTCTCGACCCTCTCCACTACTGCCCCGTCGATGTGAATTAAGGTGTGCTCGGTCTTTCGTTTCCTGTAGTCCACGATCAGCTCCCTTGTCTCCTTTGTAATTGTTTTATATGTTGAAAGATTGCTAACTAGAGCTCCTAAACAATGACCTATCACTATGGGCCCTGGTCAAACGTAATGGTCTATATAGCAAAATAGGGTCATTTGGGACACATCATAGGTCACCCTGCTAATATGAAACACTGTCGTTTTGTAGTTTACATCCTGCAACCACCACTTTTTTCAGTATCCTATGTGTAAAAGAGGGCAAGGAATAATGTAGGGTAGGCACTTTGCGCGTCACCTACTAGACTGACGGATGCGTGTTCTCCCTTACCCGAGGTGCTGTAGTCAGAGTGCTTGTGCTCAGAATCACCACTTTGCTCGCCCCCCATCGTGTCGGTTATCCTATGGCTTCAATTCACCACCTCAGGAGACCTAAATCCAAACAGTTAGTTATCAAGCTAACGTTAGCTGTACCACGCAAACAGACGGTTGAATGATAAACAAGCTCCGCTAGCTAATTTAGCTAGCACATCTCTTAGCTTAGTTTGGTTTTTCTTGCTCTAATAGACCGCGTCTGATTTCTATGAAATCTTTACCATCATGATGCTATCATGATTTAGCAAAACGATATTTAAGTAAATTATGCTAACAAACTTAAAGACAGCTAGCATTTCCGAGCTAGCTACTTCTGTAAACAAACGTTCTCTTCTTCACTAGTAGTCTGCCAGCAGCACAAACGATGTTTCTTCTATGGGTTTTATGGCAGACTACAACCCAAAAAGGTGTATTGCCGCCACCATCTGGACGGGTTGAAACCAAAACAAGGTAAAAAGAAAATCCATAGGTGATAGGGAAACTAAAATAATCCGACAAAATAAAACTCCCACTTTTTCCAAGTGTCCATATCTCCCTTCTCAAGAGGGTGATACGGCTTGTGACAATATTCCATGTAACTCCGTCGCGAAAAATCTTTCAGCCCCAGGAACCGCTTCCACAACGATTTCTATCTTCCTGGACCTTCTCTCCACCTTGGCAGTGCCATTTATCACCATAGCTATAAAGGCCACCAAGTCCACCTTCCTAACCTTTAAAGTGTCACGATCCTGCTGGTGAAAGGCAACCCCTGCAGCCTGCAGTGAAGGCCTATCCACCACCATGGACTAGTCAAGTGCACCATTCAAACCCCCAACCCTTTAACAGCTGCTGCATATGATATGCTCTGGCTAGCCCTGACTTTGGCCACCTCATTCTCTTTCACCCATGTTTGGGAATCAAAACACGTAGCTTCATGGTTCCCACCACAATTGCAAAATGTCACATTTTCCTCACTTTTAAAAACACATTACATGATATTTTCCACAACTTGGACATCTCCTTTCTACAAACACTTGAAACATGACCAACAACTTTACAATGATCACACTGCATTGGTCTTGGGATAAATGCTCTGACTGTAGTTTATATACCCCAACTGCACTTGAGTAGAGACTCCATATCAAAAAACAAAAGAACAGATAACGTTACTCTTCACTTTTTCACCATTCACCACACGATTCATCCGACGTGCATCAATCGCAGAAATATTTTTAATCTCTTCAAAATAGACTTCCCACGAGACACCAGATATAACCCCCTTGAGGGGTACCCTGTTCCAAGGAGACACACACGACTCATCAAATCGGGGGAGACGCAACGCACGATCCTTCTGGTCCAAAACAATCTAAACATGCCCGCCTGTCGTGATCCTCACAGCCTTCACTTTACCCAGCACGCTCTCCTTCTTCTTTGGTGGGATTTATCGGCGGTTGGCATCCAACGTTTTGGTGCATTACCGCCCCCTACTGTACTGGCGTGCGGGCCAGAGACAGGGAGAAACGAAATCCTACCTGCTCTTTAAAAATATAAAATATTTGAGACTATATCTAATGACGTTCTACTCAATATACTTTTAAAACAAATTACCTGTGTCCCCTTCTCCCTCATACTGTATCTCAGCCTCTCTCTTGCCCTCTGATACAGCTTACACTGTAGCAATACAGTACATGCTCCATGGTCTGTTTCCTGGCAATAATCACACTTTCCTGTTGGATGCTTTCCTATCACATTTAAGGTCTTAATCAACTGGCCGTGTCCCACCCTTTATCTTGTAAAAAATACCCTCCTCTCTTCTGTCCCTTCCTACTGTCCTCCCCTCCCCGACTTTCCTCTGGACTTTAAATAAATGCCTGCCCTTAATATCTCTATTCCACTGCCATCTCTGTCCATATCAGGCTTTTTGCCTCTGCCTTGCTCATTGAAACTACAACGTCGCCACTACTAAGTGCTTGTTTAGCCAGTACATCAACTGCCTCGTTCCCCTCCACCAGCACTCTCTCCACCAGTTTGGATATCTCAAATGGTTTCTTCGAGATTGGTAATCTGCTCAACTGCTCCTCATTAACAAACCGTACTCCTATTAGATACGGAGGGACATTCTCATCACTGTACACTACTTTGCTCCATGTTCCATTATTTTGGACAATACTCAAATTCTCCTTGATTCTACCGCCATTAGATTCAGAATCCACTTCCTCGTCCGCTTCCGCCATCTTTTTCCTTTCACCGGTAAACACAACTCAGTTTCCCACAAATGAAAGAATACCATGTTAAGACTGGTATGTTGAGAATATTGGGCCGTAGAGAGAACTTTTCTACCTGTCTAAACTAAACTGGGGTTGAAAATACTCAGTAGGTTCTCTGCTAACCAAATATGTGTATTTTTGGAGGGGGAGTGTGTCGTACATACCCAGCAACACTTTGTTCTCCACCATCTCCATAGTCCCCAATGCAATACACTGTAATAGACTGTACATAGGACACATATTGGCTTGTAGACAGAAAACGTTACAACCTTTCTCAGCTAAAGTAGGATGGGAAATACTCAGGATGGTCTCCCGAGTGGCGCAGCGGTCTAAGGCACTGCATCTCAGTGCTAGAGGCATCACTACAGACCCCGGTTTGATTCCAGGCTGTATCACAACCGGCAGTGATTGGGAGTCCCATAGGGCGGTGCACAATTGGCCCAGCGTCGTCCGGGTTAGGGTTTGGCCAGGGTAGGCCGTCATTGTAAATAAGAATTTGTTGCACTGACATTTTTAAAACAAATATATGTGTAGTTTTGGAGGGGGACTGTGGCGCACATATCCAGCAACAAAGCTTTAAATGACTGGGTACTATCCATGGTCCTGAAATAAATACACAGTCATAAAAAAAAGAAATACAAAAGCTAACCTTTTTTTATCAAAACAAAATCAAATTTGAAATTCACCAGGCTATTTGGACACGGTATAATCACACTTTCTGAACAGCAACAGAGAAAATTACTCACAAGTTGTAGGCCGATATATGCTTCTTATCTATCAAGGTTTGCAGTACACAGTAAAGGCATAGGCCTTGTAACCTAGTTTGAAAGAATAATAACAGAGACGAGATTATTTACAAGCTATATTGTCATGATTTATCCAATCAAGGTCAGCAAAACACTTTTGTAGAGTTAGAAATGGCTTACAATAGGCAACAAAGCTACAAGGCTAACAGTACACAGCGTAATCAAGCTTTCAGAACAATAATGGAGAACATTATTTACAAGTTATAGGCCTCCGTGTGTTGCTTTTCTAACAAGGTTAGCAGTATACTGTGAAGTCATACTAACCAAGTTTTCAAAACCAATAACAGAGACGAGATTGAAAGATAATAAACACGTCTCTGTGTTATGTATTATCTATCAAGGTCAGCAAAGGCATTTTCTGTAGCGTTTCAAATGTATTACATAGTATTTTTCTCTCTGATCACTCATATAAAACCTAATCTCGCATGCCATTGTGTAAAAGCGTATTCACATTGCCCTCTAATAAGATTGCTTTTGAGAATAAGCACACACACACCTCAACTACTACCATCTGACTGTTTTCTAAAAATGAGGGCACCAATGAGAAAATTCATAGTTTAGTGTCACATCCACCACAAATCCATGAATTGCCAGATTCTGTCATGCCAGGTATTTCTTAAGTGGAAGTAGTGTATCCTTTAATTCTCTTTCATACTGACTTAAGGAATCCATAATTGTTAGATTTCATCTATAACTGTCCAATGTGACTTTAAGTTCACAGGAACTTTCACACGCTCAAAACCCCATCAATTGTGCACCGTTCCAGGCACATCTGGCATAACCTCTTTGTTTTGTCACAGCAGACTCTGTAATTCCTGACTCGCAAAAGACGCAGGAGACATTAACACATATTGTTCATTAAGATGCGACTTCAAAAGTGCATTATACCCGTCAATTATTCGGTCATTGAACCACTTGTTGCCATTGCTTAATATGTTATCATCTTAAGTAAGTGAAGATGCAAGAGTTTTGGTTGTCTTTAGAATTTGAAGTTTTGACCCAGACGAGTCATTCTTTGTGCATTTGTCAGTGCACAGATGGCTTTTGTCTTTCTGAAGAAAATGTAGTACCTTTTCACAGTATTTATTTTCGTATGATACCATATAGAACACAGCTTGATTCAATAATTACTGGACCTTCTCTAAGGTAAAGCCCACACTTGATTTTGATACTTGAGTGCAGTCGATAGAACAGAGCTCGCTATGTAGTGTGTACAATTTCACAAATACAGTGGGGAGAACAAGTATTTGATACACTGCCGATTTTGCAGGTTTTCCTACTTACAAAGCATGTAGAGGTCTGTAATTTTTATCATAGGTAGTACACTTCAACTGTGAGAGACGGAATCTAAAACAAAAATCCAGAAAATCACATTGTATGATTTTTAAGTAATTCATTTGCATTTTATTGCACAACATAAGTATTTGATCACCTACCAACCAGTAAGAATTCCGGCTCTCACAGACCTGTTAGTTTTTCTTTAAGAAGCCCTCCTGTTCTCCACTCATTACCTGTATTAACTGCACCTGTTTGAACTCGTTACCTGTATAAAAGACACCTGTCCACACACTCAATCAAACAGACTAAAATCTCTCCACAATGGCCAAGACCAGAGAGCTGTGTAAGGACATCAGGAATAAAATTGTAGACCTGCACAAGGCTGGGATGGGCTACAGGACAAAAGGCAAGCAGCTTGGTGAGAAGGCAACAACTGTTGGCGCAATTATTAGAAAATGGAAGAAGTTCAAGATGACGGTCAATCACCCTCGGTCTGGGGCTCCATGCAAGATCTCACCTCCTGGGGCATCAATGATCATAAGGAAGGTGAGACGATCAGCCCAGAACTACACGGCAGGACCTGGTCAATGACCTGAAGAGAGCTGCGACCACAGTCTCAAAGAAAACCATTAGTAACACACTACGCTGTCATGGATTAAAATCCTGCAGCGCACGCAAGGTCCCCCTGCTCAAGCCAGCGCATGTCCAGGCCCGTCTGAAGTTTGCCAATGACCATCTGGATGATCCAGAGGAGGAATGGGAGAAGGTCATGTGGTCTGATGAGACAAAAATAGAGCTTTTTGGTCTAAACTCCACTCGCCGTGTTTGGAGGAAGAAGAAGGATGAGTACAACCTCAAGAACACCATCCCAACCGTGAAGCATGGAGGTGGAAACATCATTCTTTGGGGATGCTTTTCTGCAAAGGGGACAGGACGACTGCACCGTATTGAGGGGAGGATGGATGGGGCCATGTATCGCGAGATCTTAGCCAACAACCTCCTTCCAACAGTAAGAGCATTGAAGATGGGTCGTGGCTGGGTCTTCCAGCATGACAACGACCCGAAATACACAGCCAGGGCAACTAAGGAGTGGCTCCGTAAGAAGCATCTCAAGGTCCTAGAGTGGCCTAGCCAGTCTCCAGACCTGAACCCAATAGAAAATCTTTGGAGGCAGCTGAAAGTCCGTATTGCCCAGCGACAGCCCCGGAACCTGAAGGATCTGGAGAAGGTCTGTATGGAGGAGTGGGGCCAAAATCCCTGCTGCAGTGTGTGCAAACCTTGTCAAGAACTACAGGAAACGTATGATCTCTATAATTGCAAACAAAGGTTTTTGTACCAAATATTAAGTTCTGCTTTTCTGATGTATCAAATACTTATGTCATGCAATAAAATGCAAATTAATTACTTAAAAATCATACAATGTGATTTTCTGGATTTTTGTTTTAGATTCCGTCTCTCACAGTTGAAGTGTACCTATGATAAAAAATTACAGACCTCTACATGCTTTGTAAGTAGGAAAACCTGCAAAATCGGCAGTGTATCAAATACTTCTTCTCCCCACTGTATATATACATGCATTATAAGGTTTAATATTGTTCCACAGTTCTTTTCTATTCTCTGCTTCTTTATAAGAAATGGTCTGAGAGATGTGTGAGTTATTGCAGTCAAAACAGATTGTCTGTGAGAAAGCGCCTCAAGGCTGAAATAGATTCATAGACTCTAGAAGTCGACCGATCAATCGGAATGGCCGATTTAATTAGGGCCGATTTCAAGTGTTCATAACAATCGGTTATCGGCATTTTTGGACACCAATCATGGCCGATTGCATTGCACTCCACGAGGAGACTGCGTGGCAGGCTGACTACCTGTTATGCGCGTGCAGCAAGGAGCCAAGGTAAGGTGCTAGCAAGCATTAAACGTATCTTATAAAAAACAACCAATCTTAACATAATCATTAGTTAACTACACATGGTTGATGATATTACTAGTTTATCTAGCTTGTCCTAAGTTGCATATAATCGATGCGGTGCCTGTTCATTTATCATTGAATCACAGCCTACTTCGCCAAATGGGTGATTTAACAAGCGCATTCGCGAAAAAAGCACTGACGTTGCACCAAGGTGTAGCTAACCATAAACATCAACGCCTTTCTTAAAATCAATACACAAAAGTATATATTTTTTAACCTGCATATTTAGTTAATATTGCCTGCTAACCTGGGTTTCTTTTAACCAGGGAAATTGTGTCACTTCTCTTGCGTTCTGTGCAACAGAGTCAGGGTATATGCAGCAGTTTGGGCCGCTTGGCTCGTTGCAAACTGTGTGAAGACTATTTCCTCCTAACAAAGACAGCCAACTTCGCCAAACGGGGGATGATTTAACAAAAGTGCATTTGCGAAAAAAGCACAATCGTTGCACAAATGTACCTAACCATAAACATCAATGCCTTTCTTAAAATCAATACACAGAAGTATATTTTTTATCCTGCATATTTAGTTAAAAGAAATTAATGTTAGCAGGCAATATTAAACTAGGAAAATTAAGTCACTTCTCTTGCGTTCATTGCACGCAGAGTCAGGGTATATTAAACAGTTTGGGCCGCCTGGCTCGTTGCGAACTAATTTGCCAGAATTTTACATAATTATGACATAACATTGAAGGTTGTGTAATGTAACAGCAATATTTAGAATTATGGACGCCACCCGTTAGATAAAATACGGAACGGTTCCGTATTTCAATGAAAGAATAAACGTTTTGTTTTCGAAATGATAGTTTCCAGATTTGACCGTATTAATGACCAAAGGCTCGTATTTCTGTGTGTTATTATATTATAATTAAGTCTATGATTTGATAGAGCAGTCTGACTGAGCGGTGGTAGGCAGCAGCAGGCTCGTAAGCATTCATTCAAACAGCACTTTTCTGCGTTTGCCAGCAGCTCTTCGCAATGCTTCAGGCATTGCGCTGTTTATGACTTCAAGCCTATCAACTCCCGAGATTAGGCTGGCAATACTAAAGTACCTATTAGAACTTCCAATAGTCAAAGGTATATGAAGTACAAATGGTATAGAGAAAAATAGTCCTATAAACTACAACCTAAAACTTCTTACCTGGGAATATTGAAGACTCATGTTAAAAGGAACCACCAGCTTTCATATGTTCTCATGTTCTGAGCAAGGAACTTAAACGTTAGCTTTTTTACATGGCACATATTGCACTTTTACTTTCTTCTCCAACACTCTGATTTTGCATTATTTAAAACAAATTGAACATGTTTCATTATTTATTTGAGACTAAATTGATTTTATTGATGTACATTTAAGTCATTTAGCAGACGCTCTTATCCAGAGCGACTTACAAATTGGTGCATTCACCTTATGTATTATATTAAGTTAAAATAGAAGTGTTCATTGTTCATTCAATATTGTTGTAATTGTCATTTTAACAAATATATATAAAAATCGGCAGATTAATTGGTATCGGCTTTTTTTGGTCCTCCAATAATCGGTATCGGCGTTGAAAAATCATAATCGGTCGACTTCTAATAGACACAGAATCCTGCAGGGGAGTGAAAGAGATACGAGACTAGTCAGGCATACAACTATAAAGCAACTTGGGGAGTGGAAAATTACTGCTGAGCCCTTAGAAAACACTGGAACCATTGTCTCTCCTGCAAGTTTGTATAACTGTATATGCATGGGATTGGTCTCATGAGTAGAAGGTGTTGACATAGGCAGTTACATCACTAGGGGTTGACTGCAAGCATATTAAAGCAACTTGAACCCTTTCCTATTTTGCAGAACTTACTCGGAAACATGCATGCTATGTTCTCGTTGTCAACTTCTGTCTGCAATTGCATTAATAAAGGTTTTTGATTGATTTACTTAAAGATATTGTCTGATAAGCAAATGATTGACAAGGAACAAGGAACCTACCCCAACATTTGCATGTTGGCTAATAGGATTGATGGTAGAGGGGGATTACTCACTCGCCGTCGGATCCTTACAAGGCACCCGAACTACGTCCCCAATATCTCCATCTCTTCTTCATGTGAATGACGGGGATTTGGGCCTTGTCGGGTGTCTGAAGTAAATCCTTTGCGTCCGACTCGTTAAATAAAAAATCTTCGTCCAGTACGAGGTGAGTAATCGCTGTCCTGATATCCAGAAGCTCTTTTCGGTCATAAGAGACTGTGGCAGAAACATTTCATACAAAGTAAGTTACAAATAACGTGAAAAAACCCACACAATGGCACAATTGGTTAGGAGCCCGTAAAACGGCACCCATCTCTTCCGGCGCCATCATCAGGACTCATCATGGATATAACCCATTTTTGCATGGACATTGCCATTGAGGGCTTCCACCATTTTAAAGTCGTCAACTGGGTGGGGATTCCTATAAGTTGGGAGCAATCAGCCAATGAAGAAGAAGAAAATAGCTGGAGAGGAATTTGTGGAATGGTATCAAATAATGGCTGGAACGGAGCTAATGGAATGGAACGCATGTGTTCAATGCCATTCCATTCAATCCGTTCCAGCCATTATAATGAGCCATCCTCCCCTCAGCGCCTCCACTGATCTCTATGTCCGTTGTGCACATGCATATCTGCCCTTTTATTGTCTAGAATGGTCCCACCTGATCTTGTTTCCTCCCGCCTGCCTTCTATTGTGAAGAACATGTATTTCCATTGTTAGAGCCGTCACTCGAACTTCTTGTCAATATAGTCTTTGAGAAAACACAGGCCGATAGAAAGTAAAACGGAAGCGCGTCACTGCTGAGCTTCTTCTTCTTCGGTGGGGTTCAACGACGGTTGGCATCCAATGTTAATGGTGCATTACTGCCACCAATTGGACGGGTTACTGCTGATCTGACCAATCGACAAGGAGTTATACATTTGGTAGCCAATCACACACGACAACACAGTGTCTTTAAAACATTGGCGGTCGAAGCAAACGACAGTGTAACGTTTGCTTTCAGAATTATCGTTATAACGTTTTGTTTTATGTCACATACATCAGTATGATGCAGGTAAGAGTTTAATTGTTAATTTATCAAGGTTCTTCCCACATTGCTTTTGTCTCTAGCTAATCGCTAGCTAAAGCGTTACTAGCTATCCAGCGTTGTTTGAAAATGGTTTTGGCTAGTTAAAATTAGCTCAATGGTGGAGCTAACTTGAAGTACTTGATAAACTATTCCATCTCTTTGCAGAATAAGGAGAATTGTGATCCTAAAGGGCTACATAGACCGGTAGGTTTTGCCACAAATATATTTTCTCTATTTTTGCTTCCATCATTTCCATCTGAAATTTGAACGCGTTGTGTCTAACGTTAACGTAACTAGCACATAACGTTGGCTAGTTAACGCTAGATGTCCGTTTTAGCTGTCTAGCTAGTTAGCTACCATTTGAATGAATTTATTACATTCAAATGACAATTCAGAACGTTGTACCAGTACTGGGGAGCTGGAGGCAATTGGGTTTAATCCAGGATATTGTTTTCTACACGACAGATGGCAACTCCAATGGATTCTTTGGGTCCTCAGCGAGTTCAGATGCCCTCTGCACCAGACGCTACAGACAAAAAGGCAATTACAGGTAACGTTACATTTCTGTAGGTACTATTTTTGCCTGCGGTGTTAATATAACTTTTCAGATGCCACATCACACCACCTCAATATAATACACTACCACTTCTGTTGCAAAATTCTGTATCCCTATCTCCTTAAGGTCCTGGGAGAGAGCTTGCCACATCTTCATCCAGTGCAGCTCTAGCAAAGTAAATATTCTATCACATAATACATCACCTGACACTAAATATGTTTAATCAAAAATACCAATTTTCGTATGTACAATATTTGTACATTCAAGTTGTGGCTTAGCAGCATCTGTGTCTTTTAAGCAGGAAATTCACCATCAATGACTTTGACATTGGGCGGCCACTCGGAAAAGGCAAGTTTGGGAACGTTTACCTGGCCCGGGATAAGAAGCTGGACTTCATCGTGGCGCTGAAGGTGCTCTTCAAGTCTCAGATGGAGAAAGAGGGTGTGGAGCACCAGCTCAGGAGGGAGATTGAGATTCAGTCCCACCTTAGGTCAATAGTTTTGATTTAGACTTTTATTCTGTTTTTAAAGGGGTGATTTCTCAGACACAGATTGAAACATAATATTGGAATGAAATGTATTTTCAATGGATATTTTGTGTCTGGGAAACCAGCCCTTTTGAATGTATGGGTTGATGTTGCCTTACTATTGTGTTTCTGCGGGCAATGTTGTGGCATGTTGATTAACACCAACATTATGTCTGGAACAATACCAGTATTGTGATACTCGTTAGTATTGTGGCAAGGAAACAAAACAAGGGGATTTAACTTCTTTAGGAAAACGGCCCTGATGTTGGAAACAAACATCATTATGTTGTCATCCAGAGTCACATTTATTTTCCGAGCTATAGCACACAATATTTTACATGTTGTGTGGTCTGCTTTGTGTTTTCATTTTTGCCATGGAAAAAAATAGTCCGTCCAAACCCTAACCAATATCATGCAATGTACTTAATTCGGTTCACTTTTGAAACTGACCATAAATTCCTTTAGTTCATTGTGTTAATTTTTCAGATTATGGAAAACTCTGAGATTAAATCCTTGCTCTCTCCTTTAGACACCCCAACATCCTGCACTTCTACAACTACTTTCATGACCGCACCAGGGTCTTCCTAATCCTGGAGTACGCACCGCGGGGGGAGATGTACAAAGAGCTGCAGAAATGTGGTCGCTTTGATGACCAGCGCACTGCTACGGTAAGACAGGAATCAGTGTTGCAGGCTATTTATTTATAATGGTCGACAAGATAATTCATCTATTCTTACTAATCCTTTGTTTTATTTCACTCTGTATTTGCCTAAGAACACCTCCAATCATAACATTGTGGGACTGAAAGGTGTTTTTTGGCTTATAGATGCGAAAATAATTAACTTGATATGAATATTCACACTATGGACTAGTTTTGGCAGGTAGATTCATGAGGCTGACATGACTTTCATAGCATTTTAAATGCATCACATTGTCGTAATTATCAAATATTTGTAAAATGTTCTTTGTCAGTACATGGAGGAGTTGTCTGATGCGCTGCTGTACTGCCATGAGAGAAAGGTGATCCATCGGGACATCAAGCCTGAGAACCTGCTGCTGGGATTCCGAGGGGAGCTGAAGATAGCAGACTTTGGCTGGTCTGTCCACGCACCATCCCTAAGGTGAGGGAACCCTGAACAGAACCCTCTCCAGCCTAGATGTTTGCCTTCACAGCATTTACTTTTGGTACAATGTGTGTTTATATTGCGCAGAATTGCTAATCTACAAATCACCTTGCGTTCCAAATACCTACTCATTATGTGATCAAGCGATTAGTGATGTGATTCTTAGCCTCGTCTTGCTCAAACGGATCCCAGCAAAACAAACTGAATGTGACCGTACTCAATATGGCTGTCCCCGACAAATCTTGGTCGACTGATAGTCGTCAGTTCTTCCGACCAATTGATTTGTCAATTTTAAAATGTGTATTTTTCCATAGAGAAACTGTTTTTAATAAGAATCAACTCAGCAACAAACAAAAAAAGTCCTCATCTTGACGGTCTATTTTGTACATATGGGTCAGTCTAAAAACCCTATCACACATGTATTTTTTGACTTGCCCCTCTAGGCGCCATACAATGTGTGGAACACTGGACTACCTGCCCCCAGAGATGATTGAGGGAAAGGCCCACGATGAGAATGTGGACCTGTGGTGCATCGGGGTGCTCTGCTATGAGTGCTTAGTTGGAAAACCCCCGTTTGAAACCGCCAGCAACTCTGAAACGTACAAGCGCATCACAAAGGTTTGCATTTTTAGATGGTCATTAACTTGTTGGCAGAGGCCGCGAATCTGCATTTTCTGGACCCCTCTTCCTAACAGCTAAAGATCCCGAAGCTTCTGTGCATGTGCGCGATTCTCTACTTTACACACAAACTCTGCTCTACCCTGTCAAGAACCTGCCTTCACATTTCTCACTGTCAATCGTGAATGCTAATTTAGGTTTTACCGGTGAATCGTCCATGCAGCATCTGCATACCAACCATTTGATCTTAATCAATTTTGTGGGGATATGCATTTAGATCTTGAGTTATAGTGTTTTTGAAGTAGCCTACAGTGTTTTGAATGATGTACAGCGAGCAACCATAGAGTAGCCTGTTCTCTACAAGTAGAGCAGAGACTGTGCGTAAAGAATCGTGCACAGAACTTCAGGGCCCATAGCTGTCTAGATTGCTGTGACCATATATTTTTCATTAACAAAAAATATAGTTTTTACTACTGTTTTTGAAGCTGGTGGACCAAAACCGAAAGTATCTTTTGGTTTGGTCCACCAGCTTCAAACAGTTGTAAAAATGATACTTCACAAAAGTTATGGGTCGAGTTAAAAAGTATTACAATATAAATGTACTTTTAATCTGTGCATATTTCAAGAATTGGCATATACTGTACATTGAGATACTTTTCTTGTATATCATCTTGCAAAAACGTATACTTAACTGGAAATCAACCAATCCTCCATCGTTAACATGATGGAAAGGTAAAATCTCCAAATGCAGGTGTGCCAAGAAGACTCAATGCTCTAATCGCTGCCAAAGGTGCTTCAACAAAGTACTGAGTAAAGGGTCAGAATTTTTTTACATTATTTAAAAAAAACATTTTACTACAATTTATAAACCTAGTTTTGCTTTGTCATTATGGGGTATTGTGTGTAGATTAATGAAGGGAAATTATTTAATCACGTTTAGAATAAGGCTGCAATGTAACAAGGTGTCAAGGGTTCTGAATAATATACAGTACTGTGCAAAAGTTTTAGGCAGGTGTGAAAAAATGCTGTAAAGTAAGAATGCTTTCAAAAATAGACATGGATGATATTAATCAATTAACTAAATGCAGTGAGTGAGCAAATCTAAATCAAATCCATATTTGGTGTGACCACCCTTTGCCTTAAACAGCATAAATTCTTCTAGGTACACTTGCACAAAGTCAGGGATTTTCTAGGCATATAGTCAGGTGTATGATTTAAACAATTATGCCAAACCGGTGCTAATGATCATGAATTCAATATGTAGGTTGAAACACAATCATTAACTGAAACAAACAGCTGTGTAGGAGGAATAAAACTGGTTGAGGAACAGCCAAACAAGGTGAGGTTGCTGTAGACAGTTTACTGTCAAAAGTCATACACCACGGCAAGACATGGTAGTTATACTGCATCAGCAAGGTCTCTCCCAGGCAGAAATTTCAAGGCAGACAAGGATTTCCAGATGTGCTGTCCAAGCTCTTTTGAAGAAGCACAAAGAAACGGGCAACGTTTAGGGCCGTCGACACAGTGGTCAGCCAAGGAAACTTACTGCAGCCGATGAGAGCCCATGCTTACTTCCCTTCGCAATCGGAAGATGTCCAGCATTGCCATTAGCTCAGAATTGACAGAAAACAGTGGGACCCTGGTACACCATCTACTGTCCAGAGAAGTCTGGTCAGAAGTGGCCTTCATGGAAGACATGCGGCCAAAAAGCCATACCTCCAATGTGGAAATGAGGCCAAGTGACTCAACTATGCACGAAAACACAGGAACTGGGATACAGAAAAATGGCAACAGGTGCTCTGGCCTGATGAGTCAATTTGAAACCGTTCAGTAAACAAACTGCCTTCTGCTACAGCCAAAGGGCTGGACAGCGGTACACAAATGAATGTCTGCAGACAATAGTGAAGCATGGTGGAGGTTCCTTGCAAGTTTGGGGCTGCATTTCTGTTTACATACACCTTAGCAAAATACATTTAAACTCAGTTTTTCACAATTCCTGACATTTAATCGAAGTAAAAAATCCCCTGTCTTAGGTCAGTTAGGATCACCACTTTATTTTAAGAATCTGAAATGTCAGAATAGGTGATTTATTTCAGCTTTTCTTTCTTTATCACATGCACTCGATTAGTATTTGGTAGCATTGCCTTTAAATTGTTTAACTTGGGTCAAATGTTTTGAGTAGCCTTCCACAAGCTTCCCACAATAAGTTGGGTGAATTTTGTCCCATTCCTCTTGACAGATATGGTGTAACTGAGTCAGGTTTGTAGGCCTCCTTGCTCGCACATGCTTTTTCAGTTCTGCCCACAAATGTTCTATGGGATTGAGGTCAGGGCTTTGTGGTGGCCACTCCAATACCTTGACTTTGTTGTCCTTAAGCCATTTTGCCACAACTTTGGAAGTATGCTTGGGGTCATTGTCCATTTGGAAGACCCATTTGCGACCAAGCTTTAACTTCCTGACTGATGTCTTAAGATGTTGCTAAAATATATCCACATAATTTTCCTGCATCATGATGCCATCTATTTTGTGAAGTGCACCAGTCCCTCCTGCAGCAAAGCACACCCACAACATGATGCTGCCACCCCCGTGCTTCACGGTTGGGATGGTGTTCGTCAGCTTGCAAGCCTCCCCCTTTTTCCTCCAAACATAATGGTCATTATGGCCAAACAGTTCTATTTTTGTTTCATCAGACCAGAGGACATTTCTCCAGAAAGTATGATCTTTGTCCCCATGTGCAGTTGCAAACCGTAGTCTTGCTTTTTTATGGTGGTTTTGAAGCATTGGCTTCTTCCTTGCTGAGCGTCCTTTCAGATTATGTCGATATAGGACTTGTTTTACTGTGGATCTAGATACTTTTGTACCCGTTTCCTCCAGCATCTTCACAAGGTCCTTTGCTGTTGTTCTGGGATTGATTTGCACCTTTCGCACCAAAGTACGTTCATCTCTAGGAGACAGAACGCGTCTCCTTCCTGAGCGGTATGACGGCTATGTGGTCCCATGGTGTTTATACTTGCGTACTATTGTTTGTACAGATGAGTGTGGTACCTTCAGTCGTTTGGAAATTCCTCCCAAGGATGAACCAGACTTTTGGAGGTCTACAATTGTTTTTCTGATGTCTTGGCTGATTTCTTTTGGTTTTCCCATGATGTCAAGCAAAGATGCACAGAGTTTAAAGGTAGGCCTTGTAATACATCCACAGGTACACCTCCAATTGACTCAAATTATGTAAATTAGTCTAACAGAAGCTTCTAAAGCCATGACATTTTTTGGGAATTTTACAAGCTGTTTAAAGGCACAATCAATTTAAGAGTATGTAAACTTTTGACCCACTGGAATTGTGATACAGTGAAATAATCTGTCTGTAAACAATTGTTGGAAAAATGACTTGTCATGCACAAAGTAGATGTCCTAACCGACTTGCCAAATCTATGGTTTGTTAACAAGAAATGTGTGGAGTGGTTGAAGAACGAGGATTAATGACTCCAACCTATGTAAACTTCCGACTTCAACTGTATGTATGAAAGATATTTAATGGTACAATGATTCATACACTAGCAATTTAGCAACCAGGAAATGACAGAGCAATTTCCACTAGGGGAAACAGCCACATAGTCAGAACAGCTTTCCCAGTTTGACAACCGATACCTTGAGAGAAATCAATAGGCAAATATCACCACCAGTCACAACACTGGAGGATAAGTTATACTAGGAAACACCATCATTCCACTATTAGTGCCAGAGATATTGACATTTTCTGAAATTACAACACAAAAAATGTGTAGCACCTTTTTAAAAAAAAATTTTTTTACTATCTGCTATATAGAAAATGTTTTTATGCAACCTAGTTGTAATTTATTCAGAGAATGATTGATCAATTCATCCAGTAACCAATGCATAGGTATGAACAGCGATTTAAGGACATCTCCTCCCTCCATGTGTCAGGTGGACCTGCAGTTCCCCAAAGTGGTGTCTGACGGGGCTCGGGACCTGATCTCTAAGCTGCTCCGCCACAGCCCCTCCAAGCGGCTGCCGCTGCGGAATGTAATTGACCACCCATGGGTGAAAAACAACTCACGGCGGGTCCTACCTCCTGCCTTTCCCCTCAAGAAACTCTAACGTCAGTTGTTCCAGCCTGTTACAAACTGCCAAGAAACCCTAAAAGCACCATAGAGACAAATATATGTACTGCTGATTGGGAGAGACTATGGTGATGGATATATATATATTTTTTTGGGGGTTGTCTTTTTTCCTTCACTTTCAAGGGTTTCACTTTTTGTTACCTGGACAATCTTCATCCACAAGGTTTAAAGGGGTCTTAACTTCTAATTTCTCTGATTTTATAAGATCTGAGAGGTTCGGGGGGAGAGTTTAGGAAAACCTGAACTAGATTACTGTCATTTATATTTCAATTTACTCCAAGAACAGGTTAAGGCTGCCCTCTACTGGTAGAAATGAGGAAGGCCATTGAGATTAAGGATGATTCCTTTATAAATCTTAAATGGCTTTCAAGAAGAGTATGTCTGTTTACTAACTAAAGTCTTTTCAGTTTTTGTACATCATGTATATAACGTCCTCTACAAGCAAAGTTTATGTATCTGTGAAATTTCCTTGTGCAACTGTTTTGAAATAAATCATACCAAATGTGAGGGAACCTTGGAACTCTCCTGCCTAATGTTTGCGCCACAAATAAATGCTGTGAAGTCAATGTGTGTTTGAGATGGTGCAAAAGTGTGGCAAGGATTAATTGAAGTTATGAATTTTAGCAGGTAAAATTGCATATCTTACCACCTTGGAAAGGCTGGTCATGGATCACATCAACAGCATCCTCCCGGATACACTAGACCCACTCCAATTTGCATACCGCCCCAACAAATCCAAAGATGACGCAATCGCACTCCACACTACCCTTTCCCACCTGGACAAAAGGAACACCTATGTGAGAACCTCCCTCTGCAACTGGGTCCTGGACTTCCTGACGGGACTGCCCCGAGGTGGTAAGGGTAGGCTTCAACACGTCTGCCACGCTTTAGTCCCTGTTCACCCACGACTGTGTGGCTAAACACATTTTTTTAATTTAACAAATATCAACAAACGAGGGATAGTCAAATGCATACAAACTATTTACATTGCCAGGAATCCTAAACAAACAAATCATATTCATTAATAAGTTTTAATTGCCTTTTTGTTTTTCATTTTAGTTAGTGGTGCCATATTGTTTAAACTAATTTATAAAGTGAAAAAGGCTAAACATGACTCAACACCATCATTACGTTTGCTGACGACACAATTATTTGCATTGCCCCCACGCTGCCGCTGCTCTTATCTATACATAGTCACTTTAATAACTACCTACATGGACATATGTCAATTACCTCGACACCGGTGCCCCCTGTAATATAGCCTCGTTATTGTTATTTTACTGCTGCTCTTCAATCATTTATCTTTAAAAATATATATATATAGGTATATTCTTAACTGCATAGTTGGATAAGGGCTTGTAAGTAAGCATTTCACTGTAAGGTCTGCACCTGTTGTATACAATTTGATATGATTTTTATAGTGAAAGGGAGCATTACATTGCAGTTTTTCAAAGCACCCATACGTATTGCGGACAAGTTTGATACTGGTGTGCAGATCAGTAGATTGACTGCAGTTTGTAGGAGGGTCAAGGAACCCCAGGATTTTGTGGGTCATGTTAGCAATAAACCTGAAGAGCAGCTCTGTCACTGCTTTCAATAAGCCTGTGGCCTCAAATCTCACATCTGTGCCATATGCACGAGAAGACTCGATTTCCCCGAGCATCTGTGATGTGACTTGATTTCATGACTGACAGTGGCGAGGTGGCCAGTCCATCAATAAGTATTTTCAGTTTTTCCCCAGTGTACTGTGCAGCCACCATGGGCTTCCTAAAGAAATTATACAGGGAGCTACACGCACTGAAAAAGTCCTCTATCGCCTTCTCAGTTCCTCAGACATAGCGTGCACCACAACCAAATGCAGACCTTCAACCAGGCGCTACAAAAGGCCTGCTTTCTCCCACTTAAAATGAGGCTCAGGTAAATGTCAAGACAAGCCTGCGCTGGCTCCTTCCTCCAACACCAACGTCGTCAGGTAACGGAGGTGCAGGTGCTTGTTGTGATGTTACCCTCATGGTTAGCCAACTATAATTATTCAGGGCTCCAGTACCAAAACTTAAAGAAGCTAGCTGTCTGCAAAAGTGAACAACCTTTTCTCCCCTCGGTGTGGAAAAAAAACAGTTTGACCCCGTCCTGGGATCCAATGAGCTTCCTAAATAAGGTAATGAGGACAGTACCTAATGAAATTGCATGGCTAGGTGCCCAATCAGAATGCCGTTTGGGATTTGAACCACTACATTTTACATTATTACATCACCCTTTCTCCCCACCCTTCAGATCATGAGCACACACCGGCATATAGCCTCTGTCCCGGTCTGCGCTACTGACAAACCCATTAGCCTCTGGGCATGGTAATTAATATACCAATTGTTATGTTTATGGGAAACAAAACTGGGGGTGGGCACAAATTCTAGCTGGTGATCCATACCCGGCTTTGCCACCCCGTAGAGCCGGTGTTGTGCCGAAAAGCTCCCCCATGCCAGAATCCCCCCCTTCGCGTGAACGCGCACGCACTCAATTCTTCATCGCTGCGACTTCCTTGCTAGTTTAACATTTAGTCCACTTTTTATGGAAAGTTTTCCAGGTGATACCGTTGCGTGGAACTCAAGCCTAACCTAGTCCTGACACGCAGCGCAGACATAATCCTCCAATGGTGGGATGGTTTTCATACAGGACTGGTAGGAACCATCGTGGGTAGCGGTCACAACCAATCTGAAATTTATGATGAAAAATGTTAAGATATTTAAAACATTAAATACATTTTCTTGAATTACAATTATTTCATTATCAGACAAAGCAGATGATACTACCTCTAGAAATATTACTGCTTATACAAATTCATACTCCTAAAAATGTGCTTTTAGTAGTGAACAAGCAATTACCCAGTTAGTGTCTTCCTCATTATTGTCCACCTCCCCACAGAAATGGCACAGTTGGCTCAGGTCATCTAGCAAAACATAATGTCAAGTAGTCTATACATCTTTACATGTATTTTTCAGAGCGAACAGGGAACAAGGGAATAGTATAGGTTTATTGTAACACAATTATTTAAATACATGTGTTTTAGTGGCCATCTAGTCAGAAGTTGGATCAAAGATAACCTTGAAAGATCCATATAAATGTGTTTTTTTTAATCTACAATTATATTAAATTAGAAATTGAGCATACCAGTGTTTTGAAGGAGAGTGACTGCTATTTCTTTTCTTATGATGTTAACATCTTTGTCTGTATTTGAAGAGACAATCGACTCCTCCTTCAGAACACATTCAGCAAACTGGGAAAAAATGTTGATGGGCATTTCAGTCTTCCCCAACAAAATTATGTTACACTTAAGATTCTAATTCGCAAGTATACAACGACACAGCTATAATATAATTTGACAGTTCTGTTTTGCCATTTAGTCAGTATACTTTCAGTAGGTTAATTGTGCATTACTTCTACTCTTCTACTCTACTCTACTGTTGGAATGGGTGAGGAAGGTACCACACGCCCATCTGAAGATATTACACCCCTTCTCTCTCAGGAATGATCTGAACATATATGTTAATAAAAGTACAGCATTTGAAACACTTTATTGATTACAATATCGAGATTAATAACAGTATAGCGTTTCAAAGACTTTATTGATTCCATTGTAAAAAATAATATTAAAAGCAGTTTTTACCTTGTCACCCCCTGGCATCCTTTTATCTTTCTGGCACTTTCCTCCATTGGGTCCAGGAACAGAGCCCTCTTTTGGGATGGCAGCATAACCTTTCAAGTTTAGACAGATAGACAGAGACACACATTACACACACATACACACACATAAATATACACATTTTACACACGTGTATGTGTTCACATGTATATTCCGTATTATGTATGTATTTGTTAGTTCTTAGTGCTGCCTTAGCGGCTCGTACCGTCACAGTCCAGTGGTTGTGTTCATTGATGATGCCAATCATGTACTTGTATATCATTGGATCAATCTGAATTTTAAAAGAGCATTTGCTTGAGTTCAAAATCTGTCAAATATAACATATAATATATAATATTATGAGAATAATCCAACCAACCTTAAATTGAGATTTTTTGCTCCGCCAAATGGCAGTCATTTCAAAGGTGTCAATGTAGAAAGCTTGCTCGGTTGACTGCCTGTTAAAATTCCGCACCAGATGGAACATGTAGGCATTGATGGTCTGACAGAAAAGAAAAAAGACAATGAAGGTAAATCTGGCACAAGTTATTCTTAGAATGTGATTTTTTTTATAACATTGCAATTGATGAACTCAAAACCACTACTGCCTGTTAAATATGTTATAACATCAGTCTACAGATGTTGCTTATACCTCTGTATTGTCCCGTTCATCCTTTCTACCAATCCATTCGTCTGAGGATGGTACGGTGAGCAGAGACTTCTTCGGATCGCCAGTCTTGCAGACATTTTTGTTGAGTTTTTATTATAAAAGGGGAAAAAACTTTTAGAAAGCTGAAGACATTTAAAACCTCTCTGGGGCAGGTGGGACGCAATCGTCCCACCTGGCCAATAGCCAGGGAAATACAGCGCGCCATATTCAAATAAAATGATATAAAAATCAAACTTTCATTAAATCACACATGTAAGATACCAAATTAAAGCTACACTCGTTGTGAATCCAGCCAACATGTCAGATTTCAAAAAGGCTTTTCGGCGAAAGCATAAGATGCTATTATCTGATGATAGCACAACAGTAAACAAAGAGTAGCATATTTCAACACTGCAGACACGAATTTGTGTAGCAAGAGATAGAAATCAATCCTAATTCTGGCAACTGACTGTATGCAATGTTCAATCAGTGAGCAGAACATTTTACATGGCTCTTCATAGCTTTCTGTTTGGAAATCAGACCCAGTTGTCATGTCAACACAGCTGTAAGTACTGCTGCAAACCACAACAAAAAAGACATGCCGAGGGCCAGGCTTCCAGTCTGGAAACACGGTTTTCTACGCTCGTTGGCTTAAAGATTTGATGACAGAAATCTGTGGAAAGCTTGATATCCTGCCATTAAATGTCCAATGTTTTCCTGCATGTGTATGCCACATCTTCCATTGGCCTTTTCAGAATATTGTATGGAATAGAAAAATAGCTTGTCAGATGTCTAAAATGTTGTGTCCTTTCGGCACTTTATCGTCTTGAGACATTACCGCAGATTGTATATTTATGTACACAAATGCAATTTATGTATATTTGCCTTTATTGTAACTTATGAGCTGAAGTTCTGAAATGCCTTAATATAAATGTACATCACTCAACATGTGATGCAGTGATGTGTTCAATCGAGCAAGAATAAAATGCAAAACGTATCCACATTAGGTAGTTTGTTAAAAAAACAACTTTATTGCCATTTCACTATCGATTATACACTTAAAACCCATAAGAGCAACAATTTAAGACTACTTCCATTTGAATTAAATACAAAAACAATGCATCAGAATTAGTGACGTTCTGCTACAGTATGCAAGATGGGAGTATTATTAAACCAATGACGTAAGCATATTTTAGTAATGCAAACTTTATTACAAAAACAATTACTTCATGCCATGCTCCTTTGCTTTACTTCGAGAACAGAATCAATCCTTCAAGTTTTACAAGTCTTAACTTCATAGATGGAAAAGCAAAATAGCAAGTTTAGCAAACAGTGGTATGAACTGACAGAGCCTGGAAACAGAGTTGGGGTCAATTCCAGAAGTAAACTGACATTCCCATTCCTACTCAGATTTTCCTAAATGCTTCTCTGAGGAAACATTCATTTTTTTTTGTTTACTTCCAGAAATAAGTTCATTAAAATGGAATTGACCCCAACCCTGCTTGGAGGCCCAGAGAAGAGACATGTTATGGTTTGACTATGAAATTCAAAACCTTAAAAAAAAAAAAGAGAAAAAAAGGCTAGATTAAGTTACACATATTACAGCATTCTGCACATGGAAACTGTACACTATAAACCTAACTTGACACTTAAAAGCGTTGAGTGGTTAGCATCCATGAGTATATACACACAAAATTGTGCCACGATACTCAACAAAAGAATTGTCCACTTACAGAATATTATACAATGAGACAGGTGCTTTTTGAATTTACACAGAAGAGGGGGTTACCCAGGATAAGAGCAGGGTTTTGGGGTGGGTAAAGCCAAGGCTTGGTGTGTATCTGGTCGAGGGTGGGGGCTGGCTAACACATTAGATAGACTGGGTATAGAGATGAGCTTGGGGGTCAGGGGTCGTTTATTGGCGGTTGCTCTTTATCCGTTCCAGCCTCTTCTTGAGG
Organism: Salvelinus alpinus; assembly: GCF_045679555.1. Classification (NCBI taxonomy): domain Eukaryota; kingdom Metazoa; phylum Chordata; class Actinopteri; order Salmoniformes; family Salmonidae; genus Salvelinus; species Salvelinus alpinus. The sequence continues at coordinate 53,119,799 of NC_092100.1, forward strand.
TCGTCGAGGTTGGCGGAGGGGGACGAGCAACGAGTGGGGCTGTGGGAGTGGGACTGCTCCTGCTGGAAGTGGGACTCGCGGGACTCTTTGAGCTGAGACAGTTTGCTTTGGAGCATGTCTGTGGAGGAGGCCACCGAGGGCTTGGACAGCAGGGAGGTGATGGGACGCATCAGTCCACTGTCCCCCTCCTCCTGCTGTAACAGCTGAGCCTGCTATTAGGATGGAGATGAGAGAGGGAGAGAGAGAGAGATGGGAAAGAGAAGGGAGGGGAAAGCAGGAAGGGAGTGGGAAGAGAACAGGTGATCAGCTTTCAAATTTAAAGTAAGCAAGCCAAGAAACAATGCTACATCACTGGGTATGACAAGCTATAATATAATGGGGACACTCAGTAATACAGCAAGTATTCAAATTCTACATCATAATATGAATGTTAAATTGTAAGCCAAGTGGCACCAATGTGATCAACATCAAACTAACCCTGGAGTTGTTCTCCAGTCCCTGTCTCTGTCTCAGAATCTTCAGTCTCTCGTAGTACACTGCGGGTTTCATCTCCTCTCCGTTCAGAGGCACTGAGCCAGAGTCTAGGCCATGTTGGGGAATCACTGGAACAGAGAAACATTTCACTTCAACAGAACTCGTCACAGCAACTGAAGCGCTTTTCAAGCAGTCCAGCACATGCAGATACAGTAATATCAATGAATGCATTCGTCCAGTATTCAAACCTCTCGACTTTTTCCACTTCAATCAAATAACATTTTATTGGTCACATACACATGGTTAGCAGATGTTAATGCGAGTGTAGTGAAATGCTTGTGCTTCTTGTTCCGACAGTGCAGTAACATTAACAAGTAATCTAACAATTTCCTAATACACACAAATCTAAAAAGGGGTGAATGAGAATATGTACATATAAGTATTTGGATGAGCGATGGCCGAGTGGCATAGGCAAGGTGCAATAGATGGTATAAAATACAGTATATACGTAAGATATGTAAACATTATTAAAGTGGCATTATTTAATGTGGCATTGCTTAACTTCTTATGGCTGGATGCTTGGATGAATAAGGTACCCAGAGTAAACTGCCTGCTACTCAGGCCCAGAAGCTAATATATGCGTATTATTATGGACAGAAAACACTCTGAAGTTTCTAAAACTGTTTGAATGATGTCTGTGAGAATAACAGAACTCATATGGAAGGCAAAAACCTGAGAAAAAAATCCAACCAGGAAGTGGGAAATCTGAGGTTTGTAGGTTTTCAAGTCTTTGCCTATCCAATATACAGTGTCATATTGCACTTCCTAAGGCTTCCACTAGATGTCAGTCTTTAGAACCTTGTTTCAGGTTTCTACTGTGAAGGGGGAGAGAATAAGAGCTGTTTGACTAAGGGGTCTGGCAGAAGGCCATGAGCTCAGTCAGGCGTGCGCCCGTGAGAGTTAGCTGCGTTCCTTTTCATTTCTAAAGACAAAGGAATTGTCCGGTTGGAATATTATTGAAGATTTATTATAAAAACATACTAAAGATTGATTCGATACATCATTTGACATGTTTCTACGAACTGTAATGGAATTTTTTGACTTTGTCTGGCCTGCGCCTCGTGAATTTGGATTTGTGAACTAAACGCGCGAACAAAAAGGAGATATTTGGACATAAATTATGGACTTTATCGAACAAAACAAACATTTATTGTGGAACTGGGATTCCTGGGAGTGCATTCTGATGAAGATCATCAAAGGTAAGTGAATATTTATAACGCTATTTCTGACTGACTGACTCCACAACATTGTTTTTGTGTCTGAGCGCTGTACTCAGATTATTGCATGGTGTGCTTTTTCCGTAAAGCTTTTTTGAAATCTGACACAGCGGTTGCATTAAGGAGAAGTATATCTTTAAAGTGACTAGTGATCCATATTTGTAATTTTTTTGTACCTTTTATTTAACGAGGCAAGTCAGTTAAGAACAAATTCTTATTTACAATGATGGCCTACTGGGGAACAGTGGGTTAACTGCCTTGTTCAGGGGCAGAACGACAGATTTTTACCTTATCAGCTCGGGATTCGATCCAGTAACCCTTCGGTTACTGGCCTAACGCTCTAACCACTAGGTTACCTGCCGCCCATATATTAAAGTGTCCAGTGATTGGGTCTCAATGTAGGCAGCAGCCTCTCTAAGTTAGTGATTGCTGTTTAGCAGTTTAGCAGGATAGGTGGGTGCTCTCTCTGCTCTTTCCTGAAGTCCACGGTCATCTCCTTTGTTTTGTTGACGTTGTGTGAGTTTCTTTTCCTGACACCACACTCCGAGTGCCCTCACCTCCTCCCTGTAGGCTGTCTCGTAGTCGTTGGTGATCAAGCCAACTACTGTTGTGTCGTCTGCAAACTTGATGATTGAGTTGCATGCCCATGCAGTTGTGGGTGAACAGGGAGTACAGGAGAGGGCTAAGCACACAGACTTGTGGTGCCCCCGTGTTGAGGATCAGCGAAGTAGAGATGTTGTTTCCTAACTTCACCACCTGAGGTGAAGGTTGATGATGAGCTTGGAGGGTACTATGGTGTTGAATGCTGAGCTGTAGTCAATGAACAGCATTCTTACATAGGTATTATTTTTGTCCAGATGGGATAGGGCAGTATGCAGTGTGATGGCGATTATGTCGTCTGTGGACCTGTTGGGGCGGTGGGAATAAATATCACTGAATGACAGTATGAGGACTGGTCTTTATAAATCAATCAGATTTTTATGTGGCAATGTAAGGATTATTTTGCTCTTCACTCGCAGTCAGTAGCCTAGGCCTCCTCCTGACCGGTCAGGTTGTACAGTGCCATATTTTCCTAACAGAAACCTTTAATTAAAATTGCTTTAGCCGTAATTGAAAAATTATTCAATGCTCCCTTTGTCATTTAGTTTTATAACTAAAATGCTTGACTGCATTTAAAGACTTGTATGCTGTGTGATGACGTGCACAAATTAGTTTATTGATGTACTGTATATTTAAGTAGGCCTTTATGCCAATAAGTAAGTTACACTAAAGCAGCTACAGTAACAAATGCATTTGAGTTTTCTTGGAATAGAAACACGCTGTACAGTGCCATATCGTCCTAACAGAAACCCTTAGGCCTACAGTACATTGGCTACAGTAAGAAATACTTTTTGTTTTTTTGGAAATAGAAAAACCATAATATTCATAAAATGTATTAAGCTACATTTTAAATTGTATAAAAGCCCCATAGATATTCATTTAGAATCCTTGTAGATCTAATCCTAGAATTAGACCTACAAGGACATTTTATTGATCTGCCAGTATTTTCATTTAGAGATTCCGGTAAACTCTTTGATGTTTCCTTTTATGTGTCCTAACAATTATTGGATTATTCACCATGGCAACCAACAAAATGTATTTCTTAGTTAGGCTGGCTTTTGTGGAGATCAGACCGTTTTCATTTGCAGGGATATTTGTGCTTTTTTTTAACCAAATGTAAGTCAGGACAAATACTTATTTCACTTTTATAATATTCCTGTTGCTATTGTTATATGTAAGTACAAGAAATGTGCATGTAGTGGGTTAACTTTCTTCACCAGTTCTCTTACCATTTTGTACAATTGTGTGATTAGCCTACCAGTTGGTCAAACTAATGTTAATTCCCTTGAGAGGAATTATGGTGTGTTATTTTTCTCTTATTGTCAATTGTGTATAGGGATGGTTGACATTAGTGTTTAATGTAATATTGTTTATTTGATTTACATTGTAGTAACGTTCTACGTTGCATTGTAGTAACGTTTCTTTTATTCCGTTTCTCTCTGTACACAGACCACATGTATACTCTGCTTCATCATTAAACACCTAGACTGGGCTTCTGTGTCTGTCATCACTCTTTGACCAGAGTGCAGTCTGGTATCTGTCTACTCCCAGTGGCCTATCCACACAGAGAGCACCAGACTCCGTTTTAATAATATACAGTGGCAAGAAAAGTATCTCAATCGGGTTGAGGTCAGGACTCTGACTGGGCCACTCCAGAAGGCGTCATTTCTTCTGTGGAAGCCATTCCGTTGATTTACTTCTGTATTTTGGGTTGTTGTCCTATTGCGTCACCAAACTTCGGTTGAGCTTCAATTGGCGGACAGATAGCCTAACATTCTCCTGCAAAATGTCTTGATGAACTCCGTAGATGATAGCAAGCTGTCCAGGCCTTGAGGAAGCAAAGCAGCCCCAAACCATGATGCTCCCTCCACTATACTTTACAGTTGGGATGAGGTTTTGATGTTGGTGTGCTGTGCCTTTTTTTCTCCACACACAGTGTTGTGTGTTCCTTCCAAACAACTCTGTAGTTGTAGTTTCATCTCTCTACAGAATATTTTGCCAGTAGCGCTGTGGAACATCCAGGTGCACTTTTTGCAAACTTCAGACATGTAGCAATGTTTTTTTTTGGACAGCAGTGGCTTCTTCCGTGGTGCCCTCCCATGAACACCATTCTTGTTTAGTGTTTTACGTATCGTAGACTTGTCAACAGAAACGCTAGCATGTTCCAGAGATTTCTGTAAGGCTTTAGCTGACACTCTAGGATTCTTCTTAACCTCATTGAGCATTCTGCGCTCTTGCAGACATCTTTGCAAGACAGCCACTCCTAGGGAGGGTAGAAACAGTGCTGAACTTTCTCCATTTATAGACAATTTGTCTTACTGTGGACTATTGAACATCAAGGCTTTTAGAGATACTTTTGTAACCCTTCCCAGCTTTATGCAAGTGAACAATTATTAATCTTAGGTCTTCTGAGATCTCTTTTGTTTGAGGCATGGTTCACATCAGGCAATGCTTCTTGTGAATAGCAGACTCAAATTTTGTACTAACCACTGTACATACAGTGGTTAGCTACTAGTAATCCTCAATAGTAATTCAAACAATACTAACACTGCTTATACCAAAGCACTAGAGCTGATGTCAGGATTGCATTTCCTATTACACTGCTACAGATTTGTACAATCTCTGGGTTAGACGCATGGTAGACAGTCTTATCAGATAAAATATTACAAGGCAAAGAACAAAACTTCACATTTAAACTTTTGAGTGGAATTCCCCTTTAATCTTTCAGGGTTAGTACCTGTGCTAGAAGGCTGGATCCTGCCTTTGCCCTCTCTCTCAGACTCGATCATGCGGAGGCCTCTCTCCACGTAGCTCTGGAAGAACTGAGACGTGTTCCTCAGGAAGGGCTCCAGGTCAGCGTCTGAGTAATTCTGTTTATACTCATACAGCTCCGTCAGGCCCTGGGGAAACAACAAACAGTTAACTCACTCACAATTCTGGATTGGTACTGTAAATTAATTTAGCCAGTCACTGAGAACACCATCTTTTACAATTACGACCTTAACAAGAGGGTGCAAATCGTAAAATCAAGGTATGAATACATGAACGACCAAGGAAATAAAGAAAAATAATCACCTCCTTTGTGTTTTCCTTGGAGCCAATTTTCTTGAATATCTCAGAGAGGATGTCGCTAACTTTAGCTTTCGACATCCTGTCATCCTGGAAGCAGCAAGAATACATTAGGCTATAATGGAAGTGGACTCAAGTTGCACTACAGAGATGTTGGTAAAAACTTTGTGTTATCCACAACTATTTTAAAAGCAGTGTATTCACTTGAATGACGTTAACTCAACGCACCTGGCCTTTCTCGGTGCCCCGGTCAGACTTCATGCCAGAGAAGTTTCCAGAGTGTTTGACCACTCGTCTCAGGTGGGCCTCCAGCTCAGAATCATTCTTGTTCTCTATCATGGACATGTGGTCCAGGATCTAGACACAGCAAAGCAACACGGTCAAAACAACAACAGCCTACACTATGGTCTACTTAATCAAAACCACAGACAACAAAATCACTCAACTATTGGATGTGAATGAGCTTTGGGTATGTATAGTACGTACCTTGGCTCCAGTGAGTTTACACAGTGTGTGCAGCAGGGTCTTGAGGGTCCTGTGGGGCACGTCAGACTTCAGCTGCTTCAGTTTCTCCTTGGGGAACACCTTCATAAAGTTGTGGACATCCAACAGGATGCGGTCCAGGTTGATGCTGTTGATGGTCTCTGGCAGGAACCGGATCATACGCCACAGGCACTAGAGAGACAGCGAGTACCAGAGGGTTAAATATATTACATTTCAAATTTGTTTATTGAGCCTCAAAATAATTATTCATAATGATTTGGAAATAGGTAATAATTTGTTTTAGAGCTAAAAAGGTAAAATGTCCCAAAGAACAGGGAATACACATCTGACTAGCTCATGTGCAAACACCATACATATCATGCCCAGACAAAAGTAAACACTCCCATAACAAATGAAATAGTAATACCTTCATGACCAGTTCAGAGCACATAGGAGACCCTGATGAGGTGGTAAGGCTGTCCTGTAGCAGCACCAGAAGAGCACTGGGAGAAGAGAAAAAGACAGACAGAAAATACTAGATACAATATTCTGGAAATGCCTTAATCTGTATCACCCTTAGCCAGGGTGCAATCTGCTGCTCAGAGGTTCTCTGAAGTACACGAGCCATCATCGCTAACATTTCTCAGGACAAGGCATTTCGAGTAATGTTACTTAATGTGCACCGTCCCCGTAAAACTAAATGCAATAAAGTCAAGGTTCTGAGTTCTGACCTGAGGATGTTGGTCTGGTCAGACTTCTCCAGTACTCTGACCACCAGCAGGTTGACGGAGCGAATGAGCTGCTGTCCGTCCTCGATGTCTTCCACCCGGGCATCCAGCATCAGGGTGATCAGACCGTGCATCAGGTCCTTTAGAACCCCCATAGACGCCTCTCGCGCCAGGCTCTCCATAGAGAACAACTACAGTACACAGGTGACACACAAACACAGCAGTGGCACAGATGTCCACACCAGTCTACTAAGCCTACTCCGGTGTGGTTTTAGATGTTAAAACAAAACCTCTTTAGAGAGACTGAGCCAACTCTTTGAAACAGACCAGTATCACCCCTTAGTGGTGTGAATGTGTAGTCACTACTCACTGAGAGCATGTTGCCGATGATACAGCTGTAGAGCTTGAAGATGTCCTTCTTGTCGAGGCGGTCGTCGGCCATGTGTGTGTTGTAGATGAGACGCAGCTGCATGAAGGTGGCGATGAGGAACTGGTCGATATGACCTGACATGGCCTCCGCCTTGTCCTCCTGCCTCAACACCTCATCAATCTTGGGGGAAGGGGAGAGAGAGGTTAATACACACAGAGACACTGTCCACTGCTTGCGCTCCTCGTTTATTACTAGAGCAGAGTACTGCAGGTAGATTGAACTTCGACCTATGTTCCCTCGTCTCCCATTTCCAGACTCCCAAGTACCCTTCACTCAACTATTGGAAGACGGAAATCGAGGTTTGATGTTCCCTAACCTCTTTTTCAATAAAAGACTCCGTACAGGAGAGCCTGCTATTGCACCATGGTGTACCTGAGCCTATACTACAGTGATGTACCAACCTGTGCCAGAGCCTGGATGCTGGTGTTGATGTCTCCACTGGCCACCTGGGAGATAACAAAGTTGATGGTGGAAGCGGTGCTGTTGTGAAGATCATCAAAGTGGGGCGAGACAGAGCGGATCCTGGGGAAACACACACAACTAATTACATAACCACTCACTGTCATTTGTCTTGGGATGCCACAACCGTCACAAGTCTCTTGGATCTTAGAAATTCTAAAAAACTTCTACAGTAGATCAATGCACATCCCTCCCAGCCAGTGTTGGTATAATGCTCAGACAGTTTAACCATGTATCCATACTTTAAAAGTTCATCCCTCTGCTATTTCAGAACTACAGTGAAAAAGACTGAAATGGAAGTTCAGGCCAGCGTTGGTCTAAGACTTGGGACGGGTTGGTATAAAGTTTGGGTCCGTTCAAACAGACACTTACTTGGGCTCTGGCATCGTGATGGGCTCCAGCAGTTCATCCAGTTTGTGTTGGACCAGGTCGGGCAGCTCACTGACCCGTGTGTGGTCGTTCTCAATCATGTCCAGGTCCAGCTGAAACTCCTTGGGGATGGACGGGTGCGAGTGTTCCCGTAGAGCGTTCTGAGCCCGCGCTTGGCTGGGGGAGAACAGAAGAGGATAATTCAGAACAATGTCATCGAAACCAACACAGACAGACAGGTCGGGTCACACATCTCCGTTCCAATATACCCGCACCAGCATACTATTTGGAATGGCTGTGTAATACATTGCTTCACCCTAAGTGGTTTGCTAGTATGGAAGGTTGCCATTAACACAGGACGAAGAGGGGGGGACGACACCAACTGAACTATTTAGTTTAGACTGGTGAGTGTTACGTTTAGATTCATCTACATTACATCCCCATTCTGAGTGCTTCTGGAGAGCAGAGTGCACACTGTCTGGGAAAGGCACGGCGGTACTCACATCCTATAAGTGCGATACATTATTCTGTCCATGGAGAGCAGAGCAGCGATAAGAGAAGAGCAATTATAAAGGAGAAGAGAGGCTGAGGATTAAGAGACCACACACACCATGCAATGAAACCAAACAGAATAGGAGAAGGAAAGACCACGCAAATACTCTTTTCACACCCTCGTGCCAACCCAAACCGTGCAAACCAATTTCCCTCTGGCGACAAAGTATGATATATTTTTTTTATCATCTCACTGTGCCGGCTCAGATATTTCTTCTTTCAAATTGTTGTTCAAGCACGTATGACGGATGCGTAACCTGGCCAGCGCAGTCGAGCTCGGCATGGTTCGGCTCATCTCGTCAGTGTGAAAAGAGTAAAAGACGGACATTGAGGAGGAGCATAGAAGAGGGCTTATCCTTACGAGGGTTTGTGGGTATGGTCTTAAGACATGGACAGAATGTTTTTTTGCCATGAATGTGAGTAAAGTACAGTGGCACTTGTAACTGCTAGATCACCAGACTAAAGTTTAAAAAACCCATAGATCCGTTAGAATAGAGAGCCATGCTTTGGTAGGTAGGTAGTTGAGGAGGCACCAGGTCAGGGATTTGACCCATCCCATACTTGAGCTTGTCGGGCACATCCTCCTGAGGTTGCTGAGCAGGCTTCCTCATGAAGGTGGCGTTGGGGTTGGAGGAGTGCTCTCTCTGGGGCCTCTCTCTCTCTGCAGCCTGTCTGGCGGGTGGTGGGGCTGCTGCAGGGGTCTTCTTAGCGGAGCGCTTGACCCTCTCCTCTAACATGCTCATCTCCTTCTCAGACAGCTGCAGAAGACAGACAGACAGACAGGATGTTTGAGCTAGACACCGGAGACGACATCTCCAGAGGCGTATACTCCAAAGCAGGATACTAAGTTAGACAACTTTAAGAAACATTCACATTTTCTGGTTCATTAATAAAAGTGAAAGTTGACTATGGGTTGTTGGTTGAAACAGTCCATGGCCATTTCAAGCATATAAAAAAAATATTCATTTCTGAACATTTAAGTTTGCTGGCTATCTCATTGATCCTGCTTTGTGACATAACCTCTATTGCAGTATATTGTAGTAGTAGGAGTATCTTACATTGCCAATGAGTTTGTAGACTTGGTCCCCACAGACATTGTACACAGCCAACACTGTGTTGAGGGCAGCGTTGCGTACTGAATTGTCCCTGTCTCCGATGTGAACAGCGATCTCTTTCAGGCATTTGGCCGGTGTTGGCTGACAGACGTTCATTCCATAGTTCTCTATCAGACAGCCCAGCTCCTCAAGACATTCTAGGGGAATACAGGGAGAGAATGGTTCGTTCGTGCCACAACGAGGATATTGAAGGTGGCACAATGTCTTGTCTTCTCAACCCCCCTTGTCATAAATACATAAGGCTCATACAGTGCATTCGGAAAGGATTCAGACTCCTTGAGTTTTTCCACATTTTGTTACGCAAAGGTATTAAATAATTAAACTGAAATATAGATTTACAGCCTAGGAACAGTGGGTTAACTGCCTTGTTCAGGGGCAGAACGACAGATTTGTACCTTGTCAGCTCGGGGATTCGATCTTGCAACCTTTCGGTTACTAGTCCAACGCTCGAACCACTAGGCTACGCTACCATGCCCTGTGGACGGCGCTTAATCGGAGCCAATTTCCTCCTACAACAGTACAATGACCCAAACCACAGCTCCAAACTATACAAGAACTTTTTAAAGAAGAAGCAGTCAGCTGGTATTCTGTCTATAATGGAATGGCCAGCACAAGTCACCGGATCTCAACCTTATTGAGCTGTTCTGGGAGCAGCTTGACCGTATGGTACGTAAGAAGTGCCCATCAAGCCAATCCAACTTGTTGGAAGTACTTCAGGAAGCATGGGGTGAAATCTCTTCAGATTGACAACTAGAATGCCAAAGGTCTGCAAGGTTGTAACTGCTGCAAATGGAGGATTCTTTGACGAAAGCAAAGTTTGAAGGACAATTATCTCAATTAGAAATCATTATTTATAACCTTGTCAACGTCTTGACTATATTCCTATTCATTTTGCAACTCATTTCATGTATGTCTTCATGAAAAACAAGGACATTTCTAAGTGACCCCAAACTTTTGAACGGCAGTGTACATTTCAAAAGTCAACAATTCAGCCTTACGCTTTAAATAAAACAATGAATTTGTCACAGTTCGCAGATTTGTGAATCATGCATTCACTGACAACGGAGCAGAGTGAAGCCTGCATCCAGCAACGTCACAAGTGACATGACCCGTTTTTGCAGCCTTCTCAGTTCTGCACTCCAGAGAGAAAGAGAGAGAGGGCAAACTCAACTGAACTAGTTTCGATGTATGGAATCACTTGTGAGTTTCTGGATTTTGGGTAAATTTAGCTTTTAACTATATGATTATATACATCGTTTGACATGTTTCTACGAACTGTAATATAACTTTTTTGACTTTGTCTGGACCTAGTGCCTGCGCGTTTGGATTACTGGACTAAACGTGCGAACAAAAAGGAGGTATTTGGACATAAATATGGACTTTATCGAACAAAACTAACATTTATTGTGGAACTGGGATTCCTGGGAGTGCATTCCGATGAAGATCATCAAAGGTAAGTGAATATTTATAATGCTATTTCTGACTTTTGTTGACTCCACAACATGGCGGGTATCTGTATGGCTTGTTTTGGTGCCTGAGCGCTCTACTCAGATTATTCCATGGTGTGCTTTCGCTGTAAAGCTTTTTTGAAATCTGACACAGCGGTTGCATTAAGGAGGAGTATATCTTTAAGAAACTTTGGGTCCTTGAAAAACACTATATAAGTATTACTATTATTACAATGAACATAACATAAATTTGACAATGCAATAAATTGTGTCTAGTTCTTTATTCTAGCCTTGGTCCACTTGGTCTTACCAGCTCTTTGTTTGGAGTTCTTGGACTTGGTCCCGTCCATGAGGAAAGGGAAGACTTTGCTTGCAGGGTAGACCTTACACAGCATGGTGAGGATGGCACGCACGTCTTTACGCACCACATCCTTTGATTCCCCAACCTGTCAGGGGAAAAAAGGATGTAAAAAAAGAAATGGTTAGTCACACAAACCAAAGCTTCTATAAACAGAGAACACACACACCACATGGAGAAACTGTGTGGTGGTCCCAGACCTAGGTTCAAATAGTATTTGAAGTATTTGTAATATTGTGAATATTTGCTTAAGTCTACCCTGAGTGCCAGATGTGTGGTATTCAAAATGTGGGACTATCCCACTGATCCTACTGCGCCAAGGGAGCTCAATCAAGCAGAGTTTAAGTATTTGAAAGATATAATTTTAACACTGGTCGGGGTGGTGGAAGAGGTGACTAACGTTGAGGTAGGGGATGAAGGATGAGGTGAACTTGAGAATGAGGTAGGAGATGAAGAATAAGGTGACTTAGTTTGAGGATGAGGTAGGGGATGGAGGTGACTTACACTATATATACAAAAAAGTGTATGTGGACACCACTTCAAATTTGTGGATTCGGCTATTTCAGCCACACCCGTTGCTGACATGCGTATAAAATCGAGCACACATCCATGCAGTCTCCATAGACAAACATTGGCAGTAGAATGTCCTTACTGAAGAGCTCAGTGACTTTCAACGTGGCACCGTCATAGGATGCCACCTTTCCAACAAGTCAGTTCGTCATATTTCTGCCATGGTCAACTGTAAGTGCTGTTATTGAAGTGTAAACGTCTAAGAGCAATAGCTCAGCCGCGAAGTGGTAGGCCACACAAGCTCACAGAACGAGACCGCCAATGGCTGAAGCGCGTGAAAACTGTCGGTCCTCGATTGCAACACTCACTACCGAGTTCCAAACTGCCTCTGGAAGCAACGTCAGCACAAGAACTGTTCGTAAGATCACCATGTGTAATGCCAAACGTCGGCTGGAGTGGTGTAAAGCTTGGAGCAGTGGAAACTCGTTCCTTGGAGTGATGTATCACGCTTCGCCATCTGGCAGTCCGACGGACGAATCTGGGTTTGGCGGATGCCAGGAGAACGCTACCTGCCCCAATGCATAGCGTCCACTGTAAAGTTTGGTGGAGGAAGAATAATGGTCTGGGGCTGTTTTTCATGGGTCGAGCAATGCTCCTTAGTCCAGTGAAGGGAAATCTTAATGCTACAGCATACAATGACATTCTAGACGATTCTGTACTTCCAACTTTGTGGCAACAGTTTGGGAAAGGACCTTTCCTGTTTCAGCATGACAATTCCCCCATGCACAAAGCGAGGTCCATACAGAAATGGTTTGTCAAGATCAGTATGGAAGAACTTGACTGGCCTGCGCAGAGCCATGACCTAAACCCCATCAAACACCTTTGGGATGAATTAGAACGCTGACTGCGAGCCAGGCCTAATCGCCCAACATCGGTGACCGACCTCACTAATGCTCGTGGCTGAACAGAAGCAAGTCCCCGCAGCAACATCTAGTGGAAAGAATAACATGTTCAATGAGCAGGTGTCCACATACTTTTGGTAATGTAGTGTACTTTGAGAACGAGGTAGGGGATGGAGGTGACTTACTTTGAGGATGAGGTAGGGAATGAAGGAGGAAGCCTCGTATTCGTTGAGGTGGTAGTTCTCTCTGCTCAGCGTGGGGAAGAGCAGCTTGAGGTACTCCAGAACCTTCATCAACACAGTGCTGTTGGTCTCAAAGAAACGCAGTGTGAACCACTTCAGGATCAGGTCCAAGCAGCTGAGTGTGCCCTCAAGCTCATCCTCCATTCGCTAATGAGTGGAAACATAACATTGTAGTCAGTCAAGTAAACAAACGCCCTTAGGTTTCAAAGAAACACTAATGGTTTTAGTCTAAAATAAACTTGTAGATAATAGGCAGAATCTACCACACGGCCTTGGCTGATTTGTGAAGGTGATGGAGGCAAAAAGGCAATACTGGAGTAACAGGAGACTTTTTCCTGTAACTCCCGTCAGAAATAAACTAAAAATAAGATTAGATATTTGAATCCTTTTCACTCTTAAGAATATAGTTCTGTTGCAAAAAAGATAATCTCAATAACACAAACCTGTATGAATAAGAAAGACTCAATCTAATAAAAAAATTTGTTTTGCTGTCTCCTGCGGGGTTCTTACCTCTCCCATGACCCCAATAGCCTTGACCTGGCGTTGGAAGTCAGAAGCGTGGAAGAGTTCATCCTGGAGCCATCTGGCGAAGCAGGTGGACATCTGAGTCTTCAACTGGTCCACATACTCATCTCGCGGGGTCTGGAAATTCCATTTCAACACCTGCATCACAAGTGAGATGATTATTCAGCGTTATTTACTCACATTACCGGGGGGTATAGGTTTTAAGATGGTCATGCCAAGGATCATTTAGATATTACATTTTTTACTTTTATAACCAAAATAAATAATCGTTGCTGAAACAAAGGAGTTTAAAAAAATGTATTATGCCAATTAGATTTTCCGCAAATTGACTCAGTTTAACTGACTCGCCAGGTTAAACAAAGGATAAAATAAAACAATATTTCTTCCTCAGCAAACAGTATTATCTTGGGCATCCAAAATGCCACAAAAAAAACTGTCAGGGAGCAGATGAAACACATGACATGACTCATTTCAATACTGTCCTTTTGATCAACCCCGAGTTTCCTTCAACACTGCACAACCTCCCCTGACAACAAAGAGACACCTCACCCACTCCTTTTATCAAAGTGAAAAGCTACAAGGTGACAAACTGAATAGCTAAAAAGGTGACGTGACTTCTCTGTAGCTCAGTTGGTAGAGCATGGAGCTTGCCACGCCAGGATATAGGTTTGATTCCCGGGACCACCCATAAATGAAATGCATGCATGATTAAGTCGCTTTGGGTAAAGGCGTCTGCTAAATGGCATATATTATTATATTCTATATTACGTGCCTTCAGCCCTTTTTCCTCCTTTATCCTCTGTTCCTTGCCGTTGGGTACCAGGATAAAGATAACACCAGACCTGTCCTCCTCATCCTTGGCAGTGGCCTTAGTGACCGGGGCCTTCTTCCCAAGCACACCCTGACGACGGGACAAAGGAGAGAAATGGGGAGGTTTACAAAACAGCACAGAGACATTATCAGAACAAGATAAAAAGCACAGAAACAACATCATTACAAAGCTACAGGTAACTGCCAAAATAAAGGAAACACCAACATAAAGTGTCTTAATAGGGCGTTGGGTCACCACGATCCAGAACAGCTTTAATGCACCTTGGTACAGACTCTACAAGTGTCTGAAACTCTATTGGAGGGATGTGGCTCAATTTGTCCACAATCCATTCCATCATTTGGTGTTTTGTTGATGGTGGTTTCAGGCGCCGCTACAGAATCTCCCATTAGTGGTCATTTGGGTTGATATCTGGTGACTGAGACGGCCATGGTTTATATCGTTTTCATGCTCATCAAATGATTCAGTGACAACTTGTGCCCTGTGGATGGGGGCATAGCCACGGTAACCAAAATAATGGCCTGCCCAGCATTTTTGTACATGACCTTAAGCATAATGGGATGTTAATTGCTTAATTATTATGAAAGCACTTGCTTTCATTTACTCAAGTGTTGCCATCATTTTGGCAATTTCCTGTATATAAAAGCTAGAGATATATATTGTGCTCAGAATATGTGGTGAAGAAACAGGGAGGTTTAAAAGACAGTTCAGAAACATAAGATATAAAAGCTATATACAAAAGTTGTAAAACTCATTTATAGCATGGTCAGACAAAGACAAAGGTTCAAAAGACTACATTTATAAACATATGTTTATAATGTAGAGAACTCGGATTTCAGCCTGTAAATGAGAATAAGTCAAGGGGTATGAGAAGCTAGACAAAATATTACTACAAGATAATACTAAATATAAAAGCAAAAACATACATCGTTTAGATATTGTGTTCAGCCTCACAGAGTGTGTGTGGGTGTGCGTTAATACCCACAAAACATGCAATTTTTTTTTGACCAACATAGTTTTAGAGACAGACACACGTGCAGTGTCTCAACACCCGGTGCAAGGCTCAGTCCACCCAGTTAGTAATACCTGAGTCACATATTAGTAACACAGTGGTGCTCGACTCCAACCATGTACCTGCTGGCTGCTAGGCTTCCCCTTTGCAAGTCTTTTAGAACTACTGACCCTATCTTTATCCAAGCTCACAACAGATTCCTGGGGGGTGTTCTATTAAATGCAGAATGAAATATCCAGTTCACAGAGAGAAAAGCTGGCACATAGTAGTAGCATGGTGTGCCAAGTGCTGAATGAGATTGTCATGAGAAATCTAATTCGGTACAGTAGCAAGTAAGATTCCCAAGGACTGGAGACAAACATTATCGGTCTAGCCACAGAGCCTTCAAAAAGCATTTACACCCCTTGACTTTTTCCACATCTTGTTGTGTTACAGCTTGAATTTAAAAATTGAGATTGTTTGTCACTGGCCTACACACAATACCCCATGTCAAAGGGGAATTATGTTTTTCAAAACTTCTACAAATTAAGAAGAAAAGCTGAAATGTCTTGAGTTAATAAGTATTCAACCCCTTTGTTATGGCAAACCTAAATAAGTTCAGGAGTAAACATGTGCTTAACAAGTCACATAAGTTGCATGGACTCACTGTGTGCAATAATAGTGTTTTTGAATGACTGCCTCATCTCTGTACCCCACTCACAATTATATGTACGGTCCCTCAGTCGCGCAGTGAATTTCAAACACAGATTCAACCACAAAGACCTGGGAGGTTTTCCAATGCCTAGCAAATAATGGCACCTATTGTTAGATGGGTAAAAATAAAAAAGCAGACATTGAATATCCCTTTGAGCATGGGGAAGTTATTAATTACACTTTGGATGGTGTATCAATATGTCCAGTCACTACAAAGACACACTTTGGATGTGTTTGAAATTCACTGTGCGACTGAGGGACCTTACATATAATTGTGAGTGGGGTACAGAGATGAGGCAGTCATTCAAAAACACTATTATTGCACACAGTGAGTCCATGCAACTTATGTGACTTGTTAAGCACATGTTTACTCCTGAACTTATTTAGGTGTTACACCATCTATTGATACACCATCCAAAGTTGCCGGAGAGGAAGGAAACCGCTCAGGGATTTCACCATGAGGCCAATGGTGACATTGAAACAGTTACAGATATTTGTAATGGCTGTGATAGGAGAAAACTGAGGATGGATCAACAGCATTCTAGTTACTCCACAATACCAAGTGCAAAGCAATTAACTTTTTGTCATGTTTGGGGCAAATCCAATACTCTACATATTTTCAAGCAGAGTGGTGGCTGCATCATGTTATGGGTATGCTTGTAATCCTTAAGGACTGGGGAGTTTTTCAGGATAAATAAAGAAATGAAATGGAGCTAAGCACAGGAAAACTTGTTTCATTCTGCTTTCCACTAGACACTGGGAGATGAATTCACCATTCATCAGGACAATAACCAAAAACTCAAGGCCAAATCTACACTGGAGTTGCTTACCAAGATGACAGTGAATGTTCCCGAGTGGCTGAGTTACAGTTTTGACTTCAATCTACGGCAAGACCTGAAAATGGTTGTCTAGCAATGATCAACAACCAATTTGACAGAGCTTGAATAATAAAAAAAATGCACAAATGTTGTACAATCCAAGTGTGGAAAGTTCTTAAACTTAACCAGAAAGACTCACAGCTGTAATCGCTGCCAAAAGGTGCTTCTACAAAGTATTGACTCAGGCGTGTGAATACTTAAGTAAATTAGATATTTTTTATTTCACTTTCAATACATTTGCTAACATTTCTAAAAACATGGTTTCACTTTGTCATTATGGGGTATTGCATGTAGACGAGTGAGAGAAAAAATCTAATACATTTTGAATTCAGGCTGTAACAACAAAATGTGGCATAAGTCAAGGGGTATGAATACTTTCTGAAGGCGCTGTATATCTGGAACAATGCATCAAATGTATGTTTTAATTGTACACGGTGCCAGACAAATAAACACTTAATAAATGAATAAATGCATACCTTTTTAGCAGCTCCAGGCTTAACCACTTTCTTAGTCTTAGTTTCGGGCTCAGGCTCGTCGTCATCATCATCATCGTCGACATCAATAACAGGTTTAGGTTTAGCTTTAGACGAAGCTGCACAACACCAACAACAGAGTGGTTAGGAAGTTCTGGGATGAACACGGCTTATATAAACAATACTCTATTATAGAAGACACTTTTATATAGATTTACAGTCAAAGTCGACATTTTACAAAACAGGCTACCTGTCCAAGGGAGCTAGAGAAATGTTTGCTTGCTCAAGATGTTGGGTTCTGAGAATATGAAATATACTTATTCATGTCACGGAGGGAGTGCTGAGGTTTAGAGGGTCTACACCAGAAGTGAATGGTAGGTATATAGTGTGTGCAATTAAGCTTGGAATGTATTGAGTGGAGGGGAAGTGATTACGTGGCAGGCATTGATAAGTGGAGAGAGCCATGGATTAGTGTTGGAGGGGGGTTGAGGTCAGGTTACCTTAAGGGAGAAATAAAAGTTGATGGCCCGTATCACTAGTGTCCTGCCTAGCAGTAAAGAACGATGTTTGAGGAGACTCAGCCTATGAGGAACCGTTAAATATCAGTGCTTGGGTGATATCAGTGCTTTTTGTCTAATGCAGCTGTATTGATCCTCTGGGCAGAATAAACTTGGTTAAGCTTTCATAGTGTCCGTAGAGTTTTTTTACTCTGAGAATTAGAACCTAACAAAGGTAAGAAAATTGGAAAAGATAGATCCCTCTCTTCAAACTCAATTGCTGATGCTACATTGCTGATATAGCCATATGAAAGGTGCATACTCCCCTATTTAGGGCTTCCCGCGGTTGCATTACGAACCAGTGTATCTTTCATTTGCTGTACAACATGTATTTTTTAGTAAAGTTTATGATGAGTTCTTTGATTAGATGACTGTCCAAAATATCTCCGGAGATTTTGGTGAATTGTTGCTACGTATTCACAATGTATAACCACGATTTGCAGCTCTAAATATGCACATTTTCGAACAAAACATAAATGTATTGTATAACATGATGGTATAAGACTGTCATCTGATGAAGTAGTCCAAAGGTTAGTGATTCATTTTATCTCTATTTGTCGGTTTTGTGAAAGCTATCTTTACGGTGAATAAATGGCGTTGTGTGTTTGGCTATTGTGGTGAGCTAATATAAATATATATTGTGTTTTCGCTGTAAAACACTTTTAAAAAAATCAGAAATATTGGCTGGATTCACAAGATGTTTATCTTTCATTTGCTGTACACCATGTATTTTTCATAAATGTTTTATGATGAGTATTTATGTATTTCACGTTG
Organism: Salvelinus alpinus; assembly: GCF_045679555.1. Lineage (NCBI taxonomy): Eukaryota > Metazoa > Chordata > Actinopteri > Salmoniformes > Salmonidae > Salvelinus > Salvelinus alpinus. The sequence goes on from NC_092100.1 coordinate 53,138,556, forward strand.
CTCTCTGTAATTATTCTGGCTGCTTTGGTGCTATTTGTGATGGTGGCTGCAATGTAAAACTACGATTTATACCTCAAATATGCACATTTTCGAACAAAACATAAATGTATTGTATAACATGATGTTATAAGACTGTCATCTGATGAAGTTGTTCAAGGTTAGTGATTAATTCTATCTCTATTTCTGGGTTTTGTGAAAGCTACCTATGCGGTGGAAACATGGTGAAAACATGCCGTTGTGTGTTTGGCTATTGTGGTTAGCTAATATAAACACATAGTGTTTTTGCTGTAAAACATTAAACAAATCGGAAATGATGGCTGGATTCACAAGATGTTTATCTTTCATTTGCTGTATTGGACTTGTGATTTCATGAAATTATATTATATCCCTGTCCCGCTAGGCTATGCTAGTCAGCTTTTTTGATGAGGAGGATCCCGGATCCGGGAGAGAGAAGCGGTAGAGGTTTTAAACAATGCAGAGTTAAGAAAATATTTACTAAATAAACTAAAAGTAACAAATGTAATAAAAAGTAACACAAAAAAAACAGTAACGAGGCTATATACAGAGTGTACCGGTACCAACTCAAAGTGCGGGGGTACAGGTTAGTCGAGGGGGGGCTCAATGTAAATCGTCCGGGTGACCATTTGATTAATTGTTCCGCAGTCTTATGGCTTATAAGACTGCTGAACAATTAATCAAATGGGAGCGACCATTTGTGTATTCGGCACATGTGACAAGTACAATATGATTTGATCACCTATCATTCAAACAGTAACTGAGAAGCAAGCCAACCTGACTTTGCAGCAGGGGCACCGCCGCTGATAGACTTGGCTGCGCCAGCTTTGCCAGGAGGTGGAGCAAGCTTGGCTGGCATCACTGCCCGGGCCTTCTCCAGCAGGGCAGACACAGGCTCCTTGGAGGCAGGCTACAGGGAGAGTGGGGGACAGAGTCACTACAGAACAACAATACAAGCCCATTGGCTTCCGAAAGATTGCGTCATTCTAACACGACAGCGTAGCCATGAACCGGACGTAAGACTCTAGCCTTGGAATCCAGACTGAAACCAGCTCCGTTTCACTTTCTTTCACTCCACTATCAATTAGTCATTCAGTCATCTTTTATAATCTTTAAATTTAGCCTGTCCAAGTCATCTTCTCCATGACAGGGCGTACCTTGAGTTTGCCAGTGGCCTTTAACATCTTCTCGTAGCCCAGGTGCATCATAAAGATGGGCAGGGCGTCCTGGGCCTTCTTCCTCACGTCTCCGTTGCGGTCCTCCAGACAGGAGTACAGGTAGGGCACACACAGCATCAGGTCAGAGGGCACCGTACGCATGGTGGGGAGCTTCTCTGCCAGCCAGCCCAGCACCTGGGGAGGGAAGGGGCATGCTATATGGGTCTTTCTCAATCAAATGCATTTATAAAGCCCTTTTTACATCAGCAGATGTCACAAAGTCCTTATACAGAAACCCAGCCTAAAACCCCAAACAGCAAGTAATGCAGAAGCACAGTGGCTAGGAAAAACTCCCTAGAAAGGCAGGAACCTAGGAAGAAACCTAGAGGAACCAGGCTCTGAGGGGTGGCCAGTCCTCTTCTGGCTGTGCCGGGGAGAGATTCTAAACGTACATGGCCATCCAACATGGCTGGGAGGTATTACGCTTCCCATTCTAGATGCCCCCAATGTTTCAACCTTGTGCTCAGATTCCACACAATACCCATGATACCAGCACCTAAACACATCTTTATTACATATTACTGCAAGCTACAAGAGGCAGGCTTTAAGAGATGACCTGAAGGGCTGTGTTTGTACCTCCTGCCTAAGAAAGGGGTTCTCTCTCTTGAGCTCTTCAGACATGTCCTCTCCCTCCAGCCAGTCCTTCATGCCGGTCTGTTCTACCCAGGCCTGCAGGGTTGTCATGGCAGCAGCACGCACGTTGGTCTACAGGGGAGAGGGGGATACACAGAGTCAGTCAACACCAATTATTCACTCAATACAATACTGAGAGACAACTGATACTGAGAACAACAAACAGTCACTCAGTCTATCACTTGTACTAGATCGTTATCCTCGTCATATGTGTGTACTATGCGTACAGTATAATATTCTCTATCGCACTAATCACAATAGCTACCTATGCCTTTGTGCAAGCATGTCAGAGTATGACAGTCTTTACCTTGCCGTCTCCCAGTACAGTGATGATGGGCATGCCCAGGCTCTTGACATGTTGCTTCAGAGCTGGGCCCATCGCTACGGCGATCTGCTGAAGAATGGTCAGGGTTTGCTGGACCTGGGGAGAGAAGAGATACTTTGGTGTCAGAAAAAGCTATACATTCTACTATCAGACAGAAGAAAATATAGCTTAGACTTAACATACTAAAGAGTGCCTGCAAAATGCTTGAAGACTTTGTCGTAAAATAACTGCCTTTAAAACAATCCATATGTCTTCATCATGCTTTATATTGAATTTGAAACTGAAAAAAATAATAATAATAATAATTAAAAACAGACAGGTAGCTCTTCAGTCAGAGCCCAGCACACTTCTTACCAGGATCTTGTTGGAGTCGTTGAGGCGTCCCTTCAGTGCCATGGGTAGCTCTCCGATGCTGGGCTGGATAAACTTGGCCTCAGAGATGACCGCTGCCACCTCGTCCAGACCCTCCTTACGAATCTTCCAATTCTTGTCACCTATCTTATCCACCATGTCTTGCGTGATCTTATCACTGCACAGGAGATGGAGGAATGGAGTGGATTAATGAGGTGGAATGGCTAAACCATTAAAAAAAAACATAGAACGGAACCACCATAATCAAAATAGTCAAAGTAGTATAGGGTTCTTCCCACTGCTGAGCTGAACAGAGCCAAACCGATCTAAGCAGTAATGAGCTGGCCTGATTACGCATCCACCATAGTTGCTGAAAATATGGAGCAGCGCCGACAAGGTAGTGTGAAAAAGGGTATGAGTGGAAAGTCTAACCTGATGTCAGTTCTAGGTAGCAGATCCATGACGTCAGGTGCTCCTCCTCCATCCTCCTCCTGCTCGTCCGCCTCCTCTCCATCCTCCTCCGCTCCTCCTTTCCTGGCTCCTCTGAACGCAGTCGGAGGAGACTGGCCTTGCATCTGAAGCAAGCAGTCTCATCAGTCACATTGAAAATATATACATGTACATACAATATATACATTTCTTATATGCCTTCCTGACAATCTTATGTAGAGCGAACAGATAGCAGATGAAATCAACCTGTAGCTAGCAACTTCAAAAGAGAGTCAGAGGCCATTCATTAGAAAATACATAATTATATACATACTATACATATTAGAAAATACAAATACACAATTGTATACATACTATAGATATTAGATAGTGCCATATTGTTGTGATCTTCAAAATCAACCTATTCCTCACCCATGTTTTTTCTTACCTTTTCAAACTCATCGTCTATCTGTTTCAGCAGAGCAGGTTTCTCGTCCTCGAAGAACATGCGTAGAGGAGCGCCCATGTACAGGTACATGACTCCTAGGAGGGTGATGGCCGCGGTCCTCACCGCAGGGTTGGTCGCTCCCAACGCCGTCTTGACATTGTTGATGAAACCCTTCACATTGATGCTGCAGGGGATAAACACGCACATTATCCTACATATTTAGAACAAGTTATAAAGCGTTATACTTGTGTTACCACAATGATCGTGTGAATTAGAACATCTTATCATAGGACACTGAATGCTTTGATATTGTTATTGGCAAATGAATACACCGACAATAACGGAAAGTAAGACACTTACCCAGCAAATCCAAATTCCTTCATGGCATTAGCCAACCAGTTGAGGGTTTCAGCTTGATTTTTAGGATTCTTCTGTGCAAAAACCATGGAAACCAACTGAGGGATGAAGCACACGAGTGAACAACTGACATTTCTTACCGGTGTTCTTTTTTTAAATTCAAAGACACGGGAGGGGAAAAAATCGTAAAAGCAGAACCGCAGTGTCAATTAGAAATGGAGTCAGAAAGACAACAGACCTGTTCAGCAGTCCAGGGTAGGGAGCAGGCCTCGGCGGTAGCAGTCAGGCCCTCCTTGGCTTTGCCTCCACACTTCACATCTCCTATTTTATCCACCAGGCCGTCCAACACCACGAAGGCTGACGTCTTGGAGAACGATCCCTTCTGGGCTATCAGACCCACAATGTGAAGCTTCATCTGCATCACCTGAACCATGAACAAACCCAAGAACCAAAAGTCAGTGATGACGACAGAGCAATGTGGATCCATCTAGTGAATAGAGTTTCTTATTTTACACATCCACAATAATGACAGGCGCTGGACAAATACAAGGGCCAATACATAGGTCTAAGCCGTAAAAAATAAAAAAAAATAAAAATAAAAAAAATAAAACTCAGGTGATATAATCAACATTTGTATCTATGCATCCATTTTTAGCTCTTGTTGTTGTGGTAAGTGTTTAAAAACTTTGGTATGCTGTACCTGGAAGTTGGTCTCTTTCCATCCTGGTTTCTTGGCAAGCATCCTAACCAGAGCCTGGCAAGGCATCTCACTCTTGTCCATCTGCTCCACAGCCTGGTGACAATCACATGATAAGAATATAACATAAAAGTACCTAACTTCAATAATTATTTACACATTGTTGTAAAGAGCAGGTTCACAGATGTGAAGCCTGGTTCCTCTCTAGGTTTCTTCCTAGGTTTTGGCCTTTCTAGGGAGTTTTTCCTAGCCACCGTGCTTCTACACCTACATTGCTTGCTGTTTGGGGTTTTAGGCTGGGTTTCTGTACAGCACTTTGAGATATCAGCTGATGTACGAAGGGCTATATAAATACATTTGATTTGATTTGTTACATTTGACGAGCTCTGAGTAAGACAACACTAAAGAAATCAGATTATACAGTGAAAACTAGTCACCTTCTGAAACTCCTCCATGCTGGCCAGTCTCTCCTTCCAGTTAGCAGAGTCCAGCAGCTGCATGCAGGAGGCAGGGAGCACCGCGGCGGATCTCTCCTCACACACCTCAATCTGGTAGACACAAACAGAAGGGAAATTAAAGAGTTAACTGCAGAAAAACTGGTTCTCGCTCATTCAGTCAGACCAATAAAGCACGAGTATTCCTACGGTTAAAAGGCTGACACATTGCAGTCCTCTTAAACAGTTGACTTACCGATAGCTCGGTCTCTACGAATTCCTTTGTTTCGGGACATTTCTTTCCTTTCGCACTCGGAGCGGAGGCAGGTTTCCCTTTCTTAGGAGGTCCACCCAACTGCAAAATAATGAACACAAATAATCATTTTTAGTAGTTTCTTTACATACGCCTACAATGGTTACAGTTTCACATCGGGGACAGTGTAGCGAGCCTGGTGAAGAAGACTGACATCCTGGGCTTCACCCCGTCTCAGGCTGAAGTGGCTTTATATGCATTTTAACCGCCAAATCAATTAAATCAATCAAACCTTAGCTGCTGGGGCCTTCTTGGGCGGTCCAGAGGATCTAGCTGGAGCCACAGCAGGCGGTGCTGCCTTTGCAGCAGGTGCCTTCTTCTCCGCCCCACCACCACCACCTCCTTTCTTTCCAGGCAGTTCCACTTTATCGGCACTTTCTTTAATCTGTTCATTTAGAGATGGATGGAGGCCAGGTCATTTCATTTGTCGTCTACTCTTCAAAATGGGTCAACTTTAAGGATACAATCTCATTTACTCATAATAATACAACCCTATATCCAATAAAGAACTCATCTACATTGGCATTAGTTCACCTTCAGTTTCAAGAGGTAAACTAGTTTTACACAGGATACACAATATAACACGGCACACAAGATCGACTGATGCCAACGATAAGGACATGCTGTATATTGACCATACTAACACACTGATATTAATGATAAGATCTACTGATAGCAATCCGCACCTTGTCAAGCTTGAGTTTGTCCAGATCAGCCAGAAATGGGTTGACAGCCTTCTCCCCCACCACCTTCATGGCTGTCCCCAAAGCTTCATACGCAGCGTCTCTCACCTCTGGGGCTGAATCATTCACTTGCTGAGAGGGTTAATCAAGAGATGGGGAGTAGGAGCATAATTCCACACACATTCACAAAATGGAGGACAAAACATTATCATTTGTGAACACAGAGGGACATTTTCCCAGGCACAGATTAAGCCTAGTCCTGGACTAAAAAGTACTTTCAATCTAGTCTCTCAACTAAGCATGCTTTTTAGTCCAGAACTAAGCTTAATCTGTGTCTGGGAAACCAGCCCTGAATTTGCCTGTTTATGAATATGAAATGTTTTCGGTACCTTGAGAAATGCAGGGCAGAAAGCTTTGAGCATGCTCTTTGGCAACGTGGCTTGGGTGCAGTGGCGGAAGCTTCTGGCCAGGAACAGAGAGGCCTGCTGTTTGATGGAAGGGTTCTTGTTGTCCATCACACCCAACACATCCTCACTGATATTCTGGAGAGATGTCTGCAAAACAATAAGACATGGAAAATATTATGTTAGGCACAGAAAATAAAATATAGGCAGTCCCTTGACTAAGTCAAACAGCAATGAATATCTCAAAACAAGAACAGTACAAACATCCCAGATCTCACAAAATCAGCTTGATATGAATCACATAGCAACAAAGCCCAAGCTATTACCAGTGAATCCACACAGTACAGTTCACTCACAGTAAGGAAGATTGCATCAATAGCCTCTTGCAAGGCCTGGACCACTTGGGGTTTCTTCTCTTTAAACTTTTCTAAAATTGTTGGCACCACCTTGAGAAACAGAGCATAATATAAGCACGGTATTTCTGGCACAGTAAATCAGGATGTACAAAGACATGTTGCCACTGCTCCCTACTGTTAACCCACTCAGCTTGTTCATGCATCAGCTCACCACATCCACTGCTCTTGGCTAGCATAACTGTTGTGAACACAATTCTATACCAATGCCTTGAAGGTAACTTACATGTCCTGCGTATGTTCCAAACTTCTTCCGAAGCCCAGCTGCTAGTCCAGCCACACATTTGGCTGCTAGGGTCACCAACATAACATTAGCATCTTTACCAATCACCTGGGAAACAAGAAATCATTATTTTCAGGACGTTGATCATTGGCCTACTTCCTGGAGACACATTCCATTACCCGGTATCCTCGTTAGTGGTTTCCCCGTGAAGCATAAAGGTTACAGTACCTTTCTTAGTGCTCTGACTAAGTCACCAAAGTCCCCGTTCTCCAATTTAGGGTTTTTAGCCAAGGTCTCCACTGCTTCCAGGGCCTCTTTCCTCTCCTGCCATTTTTTGGCCTCCTAAGGACAGATATAATGAGAGATGGTTTGTGTCTAATGACATGGATTCGGCCTTTTTAGTTTAAGGGTCATGTCCCTTAAACAGTGGTGCCCAAACTTACAATTTTGTCATAGAAGTCTTTAGGCAGTTTTGAGAGGATCTCCACTGCTTCCAGCAGCTCGTAAGGGTCTACCCGAGGTGCAGGTTCATCATCATTATCTCCTGAAAGAGAGTTTACAGTGTTAGACCTTCAATTTGATAATGTAGGCCGGCCTACCCATCTCATCAACAAAACGATTAAAGAAGAAAAAAAACAAGACGAGACTATACAGTACAGTACCAGTCAAATGTTTGGACACACCTACTCATTCAAGGGTTTTTCTTATTTTATTTTACTATTTTCTACATTGTAGAATATTAGTGAAGACATCAAAACTATGAAATAACACAACCAGCTTCATGAGGTAGTCACCTGGAACGCATTTCAAGTACCGGTAACAGGTGTGCCTTCTTAAAAGTTCATTTGTGGAATTTCTTTCCCTCCTAATGCGTTTGAGCTAATCCCTTGTGTTGCGACAAGGTAACACTAACACTTTTTTGGTTACTACATGATTCCATGTGTGTTATTTCACAGTTTTGATGTCTTCACTATTATTCTACAATGTAGAAAATAGTCCAAATAAAGAAAAATCCTTGTGTCCAAACTTTTGACTGGTACTGTATAGTCTCGTCTTGTTTTTTTTTCTATAATCGTGACTTTTTGATGACGACGCTTCAGCAAAGGTTTTTTCACAAGACCAGTTTCCATCAACAAGATAACATGGCACATTTACATACATCTTCCACAAAGACATAAAGCGTTGCACAAATTCTCTCTCAAAAGCCATTGATGAAGATCAATTGTTTCACAAATGGAAAGAAGCCGCTGGGGAGAAGCCTAGTCACAGATCTGTTTGTGCTATCTCGCCAACAACTCCATAAGGAGTTCCATAAGACAGCGCAAAGACTGCTATCCAAGGCTAGGAAAAAAGAGGAAAAGTGGCTTAAAATGTGGACTTCAAAACTATAGGCTAAATCTGATAAAGTATACCATCTGCCTCGTCTCCTCCAGCTGCCTGCTGCTGTTCAAACTTGGCCTTGAGGGCCTGCTGTGAGCGGAGGAAGCGGCTCTGTTTGGGGGCTGTAGTTGGCAGCTTCACCCACTCTTCCTCCAGTTCCTTCAACTGTGAAAGAAAGAAGAGGAAAGACCGCTGTTAGACATCCCATTCATCAGTTGTTCCAGCATTTATGGAGACCCATATTGCAGTTGAGCATAAACAAACTCTGGCTGCATCTCAATTGGTCTTTTCGAAGATTCCATGCATCAATCCTATTATTGAAGAAAGTCCCTCCCCTCAGACCTACTTCTCCAATGTGTTTTGAGAAGGAAGCGAGGATGTAAATGAACTGAGAAAGAGCCTCTGTATCAACGTTTTCAGAAGCCTTATCTCACCTGAACAGAGTTGATGCCCTGGAGAGGAGGTCGAAGAGCATCCCGGATCCATTTATAGATCTCTACTGCTAGTAGTTTGGCCTCATCTCGAACTGCCTTTTCTCTCGACTCAAACTGTTTGGGCAAAACTTTCACCACTGGCTTCAGAGTAATAATTTTGGAGCCAAACTCACTGGAAATGAAAAAAAAGTGTTACATTTCAGGATTTAGGCCTATGTAATGACATAATAGCTATGGTAATAGCTATGGCTGAATTAATTGGTTGGAGAAATCTTTAGGAAAACTATGAAGTAGAAAAACTCACCTAAGTGCTTTCCTTAAAGTTTCAATACAGGTGACAACAATCTTGGGGTTTTTGTTATCGAGGCCTTTGATGAGCTCGTCCTGAACCACCTCAGCCCTCTCAATCTCCATGTACATGAGGCAGATGTCTGAGCCCAGCTCTTTGGCCCGAGCTTTAGGCTGGTTGAACACTTTACTGACCACTCCCGACACCACCTCTCCTGATGTTCTGGAACACATGCAAAACACTTAAGCCGAAACCACACAGAGAGACACCGTCAAAATTTCCGTGCGAGAGTGAATTGTCAATTCACAGACACTGCGTAACGTATACCAGCTTAATTGTCATTAGAGTCCATAATAAACAGTCGAATGATATGTTTGCTACGTAGCCCTTGTGAATTATTGTTGTGTGCTCCTTTTGACTGACCTGATATGTCCTACGGGAGCCTCCTGTTATGTTAGCTCACAAACGTGAGGAGAGTTATAGCTAATACAACCTAGCCGTTTATAAAGAATTTCGCTAGTCTCGTTCTTTCTACATAACAGTATTCTCTCTTGAACGGAGTTTCCCCAGACGTAGCCTGCATAGGCTATATACGCCTGTGCTCGAAATCAACAAAGGCAGGCATAAAGTTATTGTTTTCAAATATGTATTATTGGCACTGGCAGCTACACTTAAACACTAAATAGACGCGTTTTAACTATACATGTCACAACTACAGACATAACAATCCACAAACTGTCTATTTTCTAGCTATTTATCCGCTCACTTTACCAGCATTGCTTCGGATAGACGCGAGGAAAAAACACTTGCTTTCCAATTTGAAACGCATGACGCCGTTGATGCTCGCGGCCCGTCTTCTCTCATTCACTACCGTGCATTCTAATTCCAGCATGGTCACAAACGTAAAAAATGCTTTTGGTTTGACTTCAAATATAGGTTAGGCTTTGATATCTTGTACAATTTGTAAATATCAACCCACACTAAACATCACATAGTAGACATCATCCGGGTGGAATCTTGAAGTGTAAACTCCGAGATAGACTCAAAGTCCCTACTAGTCATTCCTAGAATCATTCAGTGGTGTAATCCTTGCTTGATAGGCTGCACACAATATACAGATCTGATGTCAGACTGGCTCTCTCCATAAATAAATATCAGGCAGGCTTAAAATGTATCCTGTGGAAGCTCACTGGAGCTTCCACAACTAGCCCAGTTTCACACAGAGAGCAGCACTTAAAACAGACAAAGCTTTCATTGGGAGATGCAGATATATTCCTCCATCTAATTACAATGAGTCTCTTGTATTATAATTGTATGCATTCACCTAACCTGTAGACCAAGGCTATGAGTTAGGCCTTTTCACGACTTCTTTTCAACTATTCACGTAGCCTGAAGATCTAGGCAATGAGTTACTATTACCTCTTCTTGTATTTACAAAGTTCCGTTTGTGTCGTCAGATGAGATCTAGGTCTAATACTTACTTGCCAGCCACATGAGCATTCTCGACGTAGGCAAGTGCTGCCTCAAGGCCCTTAAGCTGGGCCACCGCGTTCGAGTCTGTCACAAACTTCTTAAGCAGGCCCAGGTATTTGCCCCATTCGGGGCTCTTCTCGTCCTCTATCCTGTTGAAGAGCTTCAGGGCTTCTTCATAGCCATTTAGTCTGGCTTTCCATACCTTGGTTGGGATGAAGGAGAATAGTGAGCCTTGTGATGAGAGGGAGTCAAGGTACATTTTAGTTCATAACTAAGGGATTTGATGTGACCCAGATTCTAGTTGTACAGCCAGAGTAAAAAACAAATTTTAAATGGGCTTTCTTTTGATGTTACGTACAGAGGGCAGTTGTTTGGCCTAGCATATCCTCCGTTGTGATTGAAGCAGTCAGTGAGTGTAAATCATTTGAGAGAGACTGAAGACAGGGATTAGAAACTTTAAATCATAAGCTTCACTGCATGTTAGGCTATCCTTTTGGAAAATCCATTTATCAGTGTTCAGTCTAGCTCTTTGCTGCGGGAAACAGTCTAAATTAGCTGTTTTTGTGGGGGAAACGGTGTTCAAGAAAAGCTGCTCCATAAATGAGCTTACCAGTGTTTTTCACAAGTACATAGACTAGCCACCAAAGAGAAACATTTGCCAGCCAGGCACCCCCGGGCCAGTAGTGTGAAATTATTGAATTGGCTACTTTATCGAGTTTACCTCCCAGATTGGAAAAATGTATTGTGTATGGACATGACAATTTAAATGACTGAAAATGTATGAATTCAGTGTATTTGGTAGTTGTTCTGGATTTTGTCTAGGTCTATATGATAAGGGCTATTTTCTAAGTATAAGAATATTAAACATTTCATATTTAACCTGTATTCTCGAGATGAAAGTCTTATTTACAGTTTTACTGCAAGATATGCATTGCCACGTATCTTTTTCAAATGACGTATTTTATTAGAATAGAAAAATTACGTAAATAGCCCACATTATCTTGAAAAATAAATGAAAAAGGTTCAATGGAAACCGTCAAAGGCTTACGTCAGTCTTAAGTATTATACTAAACACAAAATAAAAAAACTCAACATGTAAGGTGTTGGTCCTATGTTTTATACGCACAAAAAATATTTAGCTAAAAATGTCAATACATTCGTTACATTGTTGAATTCCATTTTAATGCCCAGATTCCGTAAGGGCCCTAACGATAATATTTGGACCAGAATGAGGCTCTCCACAACCTATTGTTCCTGCAGTGATGATTCTTCATCGAATGTTTTCGTTATTTATCTGCAGATAATCATCCAAAAAACCTTGGCCTACCTGGTCCACATGCAAATTAGAGAGTCAAATGAATGGCTCTCTCACCTACGCGATAGGCTACACTGACCAATGAGACAAGAGTCACTCACTTTAGCGTCACTGTCTGGCAAGCCCCGACATCCTAGGAAAGGAAACCCTTTGGTTTACTTGTCCCGATGCGATACCATGTACATAACCACGCTGCATGATTTATGAATGGCAAAGGGATATAGGACATCGACTTTATTCAGTCGGTCCGACACCTTTTATAACAGTCAGCACTTGCTTTTCAGTTGTCAAATAAAGCACAGTAAATAGCCTATGCGTCACGACTCTGCGTTGCTGGCTATGTGAAAGACGCGAAAGAAAATACATTGCCGCAGAAAATTATAGTTAGGCTAAGTGGATTTCGACTCATTGTTACAACTTACATTTGTGTATAATAGGCACATATCCTATCAATAGATTGCTAGAAACTGCATGTCATTCATTCTAGCGGGAGAGGGCTCGAGGGACTAGCCAATTTAATCTTTTAAATGAAAAGTAGCCTTGTTGTTAATAGGAAGTGGAAAAGGTAACCGGCTGAAAATGAGTCCGTAACCGGCTGATTAGCCAACGGCTGGCACTAATGGAAAAGACTGGCTTACAATGTGAGTTCAGGGTGTGCTATTGGATAACATTTTCTGAAACAAAACCACAGCTGCTGAAACACATCCAGCAAGAATTCAACACTGTGGAAAGTCAGGTTTGTCTTAAGTGTGTGTGTTAAGTGTGTGTGTGTGTAAGGGGTAATCACCTTGTGTTCACACTTCTGGTCGATGGGCAACTTCATCCACTCACTGTCATCACCCATGATGAACTCTGTTTTCGCCTTACAAATTCAACTGTAACGACAATATCAAAACAAAGTGGGAGTCACCAGTTTTGCTATCCATTCTCAGAACATCCAGTTGGAGTGAGTGCTGTTATGTCAATAGTAAAGTCATAACAGAAAATGACATCAGAAAGTAGCCACAACCCCTCGACTTATTCCACATTCTGTTGTTAGAAGCCTGAATTCAAATATTACGTCACACTGAGTGAGTCCATGCAACTTATGTGATTTGTAAAGCACATTTTTACTCCTGAACTTATTTAGGCTTGCCATAACAAAGGGGTTGAATACTTAAGACCTAAGACATTTCACCTTTTCATTTAATTCATTTGTAAAAATGTCTAAAAACCATATGGGCTATTGTGTGTAGACCAGTGACAAAATCTCAATTTTAATTCAGGCTGTAACAACAAAATGCAGAAAATGTCAAGGGGTGTGAATACTTTATGAAGGCACTGTACATTTCTGATTAAATTAAATGTTTATTTGGCTTCATTTCATCCATGACACATAACCTACTATGTATGCATCAAAAGATTGAGAAGATCATACCAAGAGTGAATTTAGAAAACAACATGGCACTCACAAAAGCATCAGTATGAGATGCTCTGGCCTGCACCAATAACACTTGTGTGGAGAGTGCCGACATAATTCAGTTAAACAATTTGCTTGTCAAATGCACTGTGAGTGGAGATCTGAAAACAAAACTAGCCGTTACAATATAGCCAGCTAGTTAAGTAGTTAAAAATGGCTGTAGTAGGTGCTACAACTCTATTTCAACGGACAAGCATGTCATTCTTTCCGAATGCATGTCAGATTTCATATTGACCAATGCACGTTGGGGGTAAACAGCTTTCAGAAATTACATTTACGGGTACAACTATCATGTCGTGGGTAACGGAATTCCTCAACATGTTAGCTATCCATCTATCTAGCTAGGCAAATTAATACTTGCAAATAGCTGAGCGATATGTAAAGATTTGCCAAAAAGCATGGCAACAGATTATGGCAAGCTACATCAAGTACATTACTGGGGCTGTGTTCCCACCCATCCAGGACATCTACTTGAAACGGTGCCTGAGGAAGTCCTGCAGCATAATCAAGGACCCCACACCCCAGCCATGAGCTGTTTACTCCCTTACCGTCTGGCAGACGTATCTGAGCATGAGGTCTGATACCAACAGGCTCAGAGACAGTTTATATCTACAAGCCATCAAGCTGCTCGACCCTTAAACTGGATTGACCACCTGCACTGACTCTCCACACCTTAGCACACACCCACACAATGTAAATACTTGGCCCCCAATTCGCTGATACATGTCTAACGTTAGCTAAATATTGTACTACAAATTGTGCCTTCCTGTATTATACTAAAATGTTTATTCTACTTCCATTTACTTGTTCCTATTGTTATATTTTATTGTTGTTGCATTGTCGAGGAGCATGCAAGTACGAATTTCGTTGTATCCTGTACATACGACTAATACAACTTGAAACGTATGTCTGACTGGCTGGGACGAGTTCAATATTTTGGCTGGGCAGAATGAACTAGCTAGCTACATTACAAGCTAACGTTAGGTTGCTAGTTACAGTAACATGAACATTGCTGGCAGAGCCCCACTCGCAACTAGTTAACGCGCTAATATTTCGGAAAAAAAGCTGTTAGTTAGAAAACTAGATTTTGCTGGAATCAAATAACGGTACAAATGTGTTGCACACGTCTTAAACATCAATGCAGTTAGCATGCTATGTTAAGCTAAAACTGATGCCGTTGCAAACGTCAGCTGACAACGTCAAGCTAACGTGGCTAGTAACAGTAACGTTAGCTAGTAACTTTGCTAGCTGGACCTGTCAGCACGACCAAAACCCAACAAACATGTTGACTATTTACAACGACGCTTTCTCACCAACCAGTGTAATGTGGAGCAAATATATAAGTTACGACATTGCATTAAGCTGGCATGTGTACAAAATAAGACTCTACCGTTACCTGACATTCAAAAAAAGCTATTTCATCTGCACCACAGCCAGGCCCAGACAACGCAGCAGTGAGCGAAATGAATGAAGTCTGTCTGAGTGAACTCTCCTTTCATTAGCTAGCTAAGAAGCAGAACAATGAATACTGTATTTTTTTAAATTACCTGTGGTCTATCTGGTAGGCAAAATTGTGTTAGCTATTTAGATGGAGCCGATATTCGATCATTTCTTTCTCCAGTCCAAGCTTTGAAAACGCCTCCAAGGGCGGGGAACCAGAGGGAGGGTCATAACTAGAGTAACGTACCACAACCACAAATGGCTAAACCCCGCCTTTTTCTACCGTTCTCTTCGTTCAAATATGATTTTAAACCTAAACCTAACCTTAACCCTAACCTTAACCACACTGCTAACATTATGCCCAAACCTTAAATTAAGCAGTCTTCCTAGGTAATTGTCAGTCAAAATATATTGACTTTTCGACCTCAACAATACATATATTCAGATGCCAAATCCTGCCAATATGGCAAACGCCATATGGCATATGGAATGAAAACATTTGTGAGCCCTGAAATGGTAAAGTTATAGTCAGCATGAGCATGGTCTCAACTCTCTTCTGTCTATTTCATCGCCAGTGTTTCCCTAACTGTCCCTACCTGCCCTGAGGTCAGCTTGGTGCTCTACTGTATCCAGTCCTCCCCTGCCCCATCCTTCCTTTTCTCTGCCTTCCACCCTTGCCCGCCTCCTGTTTCTTGCCCTGGCTTGCTCCAGCCTTCATCTTTGGCCCATGATGCCCTCTTTCTGGGGCTATACCTGACACAGGACATACTGCCTTGTCTTCACAATTTGGATTATTGTTTGACCTGGTTGGCCTACACTATTTATTATATTCATGTTAAAGGGATACTTCAGGATTTTGGAAATGCATGCTAGCAGTTACCATAGACGTCCAGACATTGCGCTAACGCTAGTTAGCAATTACGCTGACTCTAGTTAGCAACTTCTTTCAAACTGAACCTAAAATGGTACGGTATCCGCAAATTCATCTGACTGGGGAAGTAGATAAAGGGCTTCATTACCAAAATTATGAAGTATCCCTCTGCTCAAACCTTCTCCAACCTATCTCCTGATTCTGCCTCCTCAACCCTCCTCTCCTCCCTTTCTGCATCCTTTGACTCTCTATGTCCCCTATCCTCCAGGCCGGCTCGGTCCTCCCCTCCTGCTCCGTGGCTCGACGACTCATTGCGAGCTCACAGAACAGGGCTCCGGGCAGCCGAGCGGAAATGAAGGAAAACTCGCCTCCCTGCGGACCTGGCATCCTTTTACTCCCTCCTCTCTACATTCTCCTCTTCTGTCTCTGCTGCTAAAGCCACTTTCTACCACTCTAAATTCCAAGCATCTGCCTCTAACCCTAGGAAGCTCTTTGCCACCTTCTCCTCCCTCCTGAATCCTCCTCCCTCTCCCCCCCCCCTCCTCCCTCTCTGCGGATGACTTCGTCAACCATTTTGAAAAGAAGGTCGACGACATCCGATCCTCGTTTGCTAAGTCAAACGACACCGCTGGTTCTGCTCACACTGCCCTACCCTGTGCTTTGACCTCTTTCTCCCCTCTCTCTCTCCAGATGAAATCTCGCGTCTTGTGACGGCCGGCCGCCCAACAACCTGCCCGCTTGACCCTATCCCCTCCTCTCTTCTCCAGGCCATTTCCGGAGACCTTCTCCCTTACCTCACCTCGCTCATCAACTCATCCTTGACCGCTGGCTACGTCCCTTCCGCCTTCAAGAGAGCGAGAGTTGCACCCCTGCTGAAAAAACCTACACTCGATCCCTCCGATGTCAACAACTACAGACCAGTATCCCTTCTTTCTTTTCTCTCCAAAACTCTTGAACGTGCCGTCCTTGGCCAGCTCTCCTGCTATCTCTCTCAGAATGACCTTCTTGATCCAAATCAGTCAGGTTTCAAGACAAGTCATTCAACTGAGACTGCTCTTCTCTGTGTCACGGAGGCGCTCCGCACTGCTAAAGCTAACTCTCTCTCCTCTGCTCTCATCCTTCTAGACCTATCGGCTGCCTTTGATACAGTGAACCATCAGATCCTCCTCTCCACCCTCTCCGAGTTGGGCATCTCCTGCGCGGCCCACGCTTGGATTGCGTCCTACCTGACAGGTCGCTCCTACCAGGTGGCGTGGCGAGAATCTGTCTCCGCACCATGTGCTCTCACCACTGGTGTCCCCCAGGGCTCTGTTCTAGGCCCTCTCCTATTCTCGCTATACACCAAGTCACTTGGCTCTGTCATATCCTCACATGGTCTCTCCTATCATTGCTATGCAGATAACACACAATTAATCTTCTCCTTTCCCCCTTCTGATAACCAGGTGGCGAATCGCATCTCTGCATGTCTGGCAGACATATCAGTGTGGATGACGGATCACCACCTCAAGCTGAACCTCGGCAAGACGGAGCTGCTCTTCCTCCCGGGGAAGGACTGCCCGTTCCATGATCTCGCCATCACGGTTGACAACTCCATTGTGTCCTCCTCCCAGAGTGCTAAGAACCTTGGCGTGATCCTGGACAACACGCTGTCGTTCTCAACTAACATCAAGGCGGTGACCCGTTCCTGTAGGTTCATGCTCTACAACATTCGCAGAGTACGACCCTGCCTCACACAGGAAGCGGCGCAGGTCCTAATCCAGGCACTTGTCATCTCCCGTCTGGACTACTGCAACTCGCTGTTGGCTGGGCTCCCTGCCTGTGCCATTAAACCCCTACAACTCATCCAGAACGCCGCAGCCCGTCTGGTGTTCAACCTTCCCAAGTTCTCTCACGTCACCCCGCTTCTACGCTCTCTCCACTGGCTTCCAGTTGAAGCTCGCATCCGCTACAAGACCATGGTGCTTGCCTACGGAGCTGTGAGGGGAACGGCACCTCCGTACCTTCAGGCTCTGATCAGGCCCTACACCCAAACAAGGGCACTGCGTTCATCCACCTCTGGCCTGCTCGCCTCCCTACCTCTGAGGAAGTACAGCTCCCGCTCAGCCCAGTCAAAACTGTTCGCTGCTCTGGCACCCCAATGGTGGAACAAACTCCCCCACGACGCCAGGTCAGCGGAGTCAATCACCACCTTCCGGAAACACCTGAAACACCACCTCTTTAAGGAATACCTAGGATAGGATAAAGTAATCCTTCTAACCCCCCCCCCCTTAAAAGAGTTAGATGCACTATTGTAAAGTGGTTGTTCCACTGGATATCGTAAGGTGAATGCACCAACTTGTAAGTCGCTCTGGATAAGAGCGTCTGCTAAATGACTTAAATGTAAATGTAAATGTATCCCTTTAATGTATTTGACTAGGGACAGATACAATAAAAACATTTACACATTGAATAACAGTCAGATACCTTGCACCATTACACTTTAGGTTGAACTAATTTCCAGTGCAGTGCAGGGAGTAATATTCTAGTGATTATGCTATTTCCAAGGATGGTGATATTCTGAGTTATTTTAGGAATTCTGTGACAAATGAATTTAAATGTAGAAAGCATTACAGTACATTCAAAGTCAAGCATTCTACTGTTTGAAAAGCATTCTAGGACTACCTCATGAAGCTGGTTGAAAGAATGCCAAGAGTGTGCAAAGATGTTATCAAGGCAAAGAGTGACTACTTTGAAGAATCTCAAATCTAAAATATGTTTGGATTTATTTAACACTTTTTTGGTTACTGCATGATTCCATACGTGTTATTTCATAGTTTTGATGTCTTCACTATTATTCTACAATGTAGCAAATAGTAAAAATAAAGAAAAACCCTTGAATGAGTAAGTGTGTCCAAACGTGTGACTGGTACTGTATATATTTGTTAACTTTTTTGTATGTTATGCTTTATTTATACAGGTGAGTCACTGAGTTAAGAATCTATTTTCCATACCTGACAACTATTCACAGAACAGAGGAGTGGGTTTGTGACAGGGGGAGTGGGTTATCGATACAGTATTTGTTTCCCGTTGTTCTGACAACATGCAAAATGTATTTGTCTTTGATTTCTTTGAACTAATACAATAACCTCCATTGGTGAGGTCATCGCATTATATGTAAAGAAATCAAGACAAATACATTTTGCATGTGGTCAGAACAACGGGAATCAAATACTGTAGATGCAAAAGTGGAAACATCGTATCCATAAGGTACAACACGACAGACACATTGGGGCCAAAGAGAGAAAGAGTTGGGTGCCCTGAAGAGACAGAGAAGTAGTAGATATTCCTGATAAGTAACATCTTGATGCCACAGAATACTATTTTTATTTGATGTATTTGACATGTAAAGTTGGTTAAAGCACAACAAATAAATTCAAAATGGTGTAATTGTGTAATGTACTATAATATAATTGTATTATTAATAACCATTAATGAACCATTATATAATTATCCTAAAATGATCCTTAAATGTAATTGTTATTTTATTATAGGTGTCACCTTCCTTCTCCTCATTCACAGTGCCGAGACACGTAATATCATTTCTGCTTTCCTCTGTAAAACAGTTGGCCTAAAGACATAGCAATCGCTGGAATTTTTAAAATTTAGTTGATGATGAGCCAACATCATAAACACCCCCTCGGTTATGCAGGCATTCAAATAACTGAGTGCCTTACATTTTCCAAAGACCCACTCCTTTTTGGCTAATCTACCAGACATTTTGATTTAATATTTTCTAGAGAACGTGGCGTTGAGAGGAGTGGCCTCTCAGTCCTCTCTGTACGATAGTCAGGGTGAACCTGCTCATGCCATTGACCAGGACAATAACCAAGACTATCAAGCAAGGTCCTGTAGCAGCACTTCATGGCAAACTTTCCCAGATGTGTTGTCATCTCCCAAATCCGACCAGGAAAGACCGAAAATGTCCAGTGTAATTAGATGGAGGGTCGCTACATCATTGTGGTCATTCCTGGAAAGGACAACCTGCTCATGCTATGTGAGGTGGAGGTATATGCCACTCCTGCAGGTAATAGCCTATGACTGTCTTCACTGTTCATCTTCATCAGACAGTTGAACTCTTCCTGTATTTCATATTGACCGTTTCAATCTTTTTTAGATCGGAAATTAACTTTTCGACTACATCGGGCACATTTACAGAGATATGCATTGGCCCTGTCAAATACATTTAATAAAGTAAAGGAAACATTTTTGGTATTGTGGTAACATTCCCTGCATGCTGTGTCAGTGAGTGTACCCGTGTCAAGAGTGAAATATTGGAAACTCTCTCTCTGTTTCAGACACACCCACCTCTGTGTCCTCCACTCAACCTTCCAAAATCTTTTCTCCTCTCTTCCCCAATATCCACTCCTCTTCCTTCTTCTTCAACCAGTGCTTCAACTCCCCCATCTTCTCCCACACCCGCTCTCCTGCCCACCACCCCTCCTCCACTTCCTTCCTACTACAGTGTCCTCTTGAGGGGGAGGAAGGTGACAGTGGTGACGAGGAAGCTGTGTTTGTCTGACGCTCTGTTCTACTGTAGGGATTACTATGGGGACCTGCTCTATGTCCGCAGCAAGGATGAACAGAGAGCGGTGGAGGATCTGCTGCGGCGCAGCGACCTGCCCTCCCTCACCCCCCCACTGTGGCTGGGCTTCGCAGGTATTTACAGATGTGATGAGAACCTATTTGCCACACCCTGATGAAGGCTATTGGAAATGTTGGTAATAAATCCACAAGCAAGGAGAGATGAGTGTGCGACTTTTGTTTTTTCATTCTATGACCCTATGCAGGTACATCATGACAGACAGGTGGTGCTGGATGACCGGGGACCACATGGACTACAGACACTGGGAGGGAGTCACACCCCCTAAGAAGGACTTCTCGAATCCCTGTGGAGCGATGACCAACGGGGGAGCTGCGCGACGATGACCATCACAACTTCCTCTGCTACTCAGGTGAAGATGACAGAAATGCACTGCCTTACCGCAACATGGTCACTCAGTGAACCTCAACAAACCTCTTTTCATCCTGTGTTTCAAATGACTTACTGTACCTCCAATACTTTAACTATGTGTTATGATGCTGTGTCTGAATGTTTAGTACCAAGATACCACGATTCCAAAACCCCTGTCTCGTCTTCCTCCTGAGTAACATCTCTCCTTTTCACTCCCTCTCTCAGATGCAGCACATAAAGATGCCTCATACAGATGCTTCAAAATGTAGATAATAGAGAGATAATAATAGAGAGAGATCAATTCCAATGTATTTATAAAGCCCTTTTTACATCAGCAGATGTCACGAAGTGCTTATACAGAAACCCAGCCTAAAACCCCAAAGATCAAGGCTTTTTGGGAATCCTTTGTCTCTCTCTCCCTCAGGTGCTGAGGAAGGGGTTTAAAGAGTGTGGTTCTACAGCACCTACAGAGACAAACGGCCAGAGACAGGGTCTGTGGAAAGATAGTCCATCCATTGATTCAACCGGTAGTGGAGATGTTTTGTGTTGTCTTTAACTAAACGTGGCCCTTAATTTAAATGTTAATATGACAACAGCAAAGGACGGTTTTGTGGTTGAAATTAGACCATTGAGGCTACTCAGGCCAACATACTTCATATCTTGATGTATTGCATATACGGACTGCTTTAATAAATGTGTAATAAGCTATTTGAATTATTGTCCATTATATTAATAGTTCATCAATCACTTATTGTCCATTACATCAATAGACCCATGATTGTTGCATTCTGTTTGGGTGTTACACTAGGAACCTTTCAGTGAATACCGATGTTCCATGGGGGTTTAGTTGATAAAACCCCAAAACATCCGGTACTGTTTCCCATGGAAACGAAATCTGTGCCGAAACCTACCACGGCTAGATCGTCACAGTAACATGAACATGCAATGTCAGCTGTAAAATTCAAACAGTGAATACATTAAAATATCAACATATAACCTTAGAATTACGGACCCTGCAATGTGCACGAAAATGAATCCTGATCGTTTCAACCCTACCCTCTCAGTTGATGAGTACCTTGGTGAGTAGCTAACGTTAGCTAACCAGGCAGCAGAGCCGTCAGGCCTATGGGTAGAGATATGCTGCTCTGCGTTACAGTTCTTTGTTAGCTAGCAACACCTGCATAAAAGGACACCAATATTGCTTGACCCAATGCTAAATAATAGTTTGTAGCTACTCACCCTCTCTCCTCTGGCAGCTGAGAGCAACGTGCTTTTCTACCTGAACGATGCTGTGACCCAGCTTCTGGAACACAAGGAGGAATACACCCAGTTTGGCATCGTCCGTTACTTTGCAGAATAGTACGTTTCTATTCTATTCTACCAGTCTGTTTCTTCAGAGCAGATCATGAACAGTGGGGTGGAATACGTTTCCCTGCCACGTTCCTCAAATCAAGTAATCTTATATCAAAGTTTTTACATTGTAGCTACAGTGTAGGTGTGTAGGTAGATATACATTCTTACGTTAAACTACTTATAGCCATCTCCTGTTTATGGATTATTATTATGTTTTTGTCAAATAACTGGACCTTATGTTGTATTTCACTTCCTTTGTGATTGGTTGACAGCTTTAGCAGTGTGAAGAACGGCAACCATGTACTGTTCAGAGAGTTCGGCTACATCAAGGCCACAGCTCATAACAGGGCCTCCTTCATCCGCGTCCTCTGGAGGTGCTTCCGACAGATCGGGAAGAATGGAGGTAGGCGTAATGAGTGTGTGTGTGTGTCTGTATGTGTGATGAGGTAACACTGTCTTTGAACATTTGGAAAATGTGAAAACAATTGAGTGAAAAAGTGACGATTAAAAACACAATGCTGTTCAATTATACTCTAGCTTCAGCTTCCTGCAAGGACCTCCTGTGTGTGTGTCAAATCAAAATCTAATTTTATTTGTCACATGCGCCGAATACAACAGGTGTAGATCTTACAGTGAAATGCTTACTTACAAGCCCTTAACCAACAATGCAGTTTTAAGAAAAATAAGTGTTAAGTAAAAAATAAAATACAAAAAAATAAAAGCAGCAGTAAAGTAACAGTAGCGAGGCTATATACAGGGTTACCGGTACAGAGTCAATGTGAGGGGGCACCGGTTAGTTGAGGTAATTGAGGTAATACGTACATGTAGGTAGAATTAAAGTGACTATGCATAGATAATAAACAGAGAGTTGCAGTAGCCATTTCAAATCAAATCAAATTGTATTTGTCACATACACATGGTTAGCAGATGTTAATGCGAGTGTAGCGAAATGCTTGTGCTTCTAGACAATGCAGTAATAACCAACGAGTAATCTAACCTAACAATTCCACAACTAATACCGTATACACACAAGTGTAAAGGGATAAAGAATATGTACATAAAGATATATGAATGAGTGATGGTACAGAACGGCATAGGCAAGATGCAGTAGATGGTATAGAGTACAGTATATACATATGAGATGAGTAATGTAGGGTATGTAAACATTATATTAAGTGGCATTGTTTAAAGTGGCTAGTGATACATTTTTACATACATTTCCATCAATTCCCATTATTAAAGTGGCTGGAGTTGAGTCAGTATGTTGGCAGCAGCCACTAAATGTTAGGGGTGGCTGTTTAACAGTCTGATGACCTTGAGATAGAAGCTGTTTTTCAGTCTCTCGGTCCCTGCTTTGATGCACCTGTACTGACCTCGCCTTCTGGATGATAGCGGGGTGAACAGGCAGTGGCTCGGGTGGTTGTTGTCCTTGATGATCTTTATGGCCTTCCTGTGACATCGGGTGGTGTAGGTGTCCTGGAGGGCAGGTAGTTTGCCCCCGGTGATGCGTTGTGCAGACCTCACTACCCTCTGGAGAGCCTTGTGGGCGGAGCAGTTGCCGTACCAGGCAGTGATACAGCCCGACAGGATGCTCTCGATTGTGCATCTGTAGAAGTTTGTGAGTGCTTTTGGTGACAAGCCGAATTTCTTCAGCCTCCTGAGGTTGAAGAGGCGCTGCTGCGCCTTCTTCACAACGCTGTCTGTGTGGGTGGACCAATTCAGTTTGTCCGTGATGTATACGCCGAGGAACTTAAAACTTACTACCCTCTCCACTACTGTCCCGTCGATGTGGATAGGGGGGTGCTCCCTCTGCTGTTTCCTGAAGTCCACAATCATCTCCTTTGTTTTGTTGACGTTGAGTGTGAGGTTATTTTCCTGACACCACACTCCGAGGGCCCTCACCTCCTCCCTGTAGGCCGTCTCGTCGTTGTTGGTAATCAAGCCTACCACTGTAGTGTCGGAAACTTGTTGATTAGCTGTTCAGGAGTCTTATGGCTTAGGGGTAGAAGCTGTTAAGAAGTCTTTTGGACCAAGACTTGGAGCTCCGGTACCGCTTGCCGTGCGGTAGTAGAGAGAACAGTCTATGAATAGGGTGGCTGGAGTCTGACAATTTTTAGGGCCTTCCTCTGACACCACCTGGTATAGTGGTCCTGGATGGCAGGAATCTTGGCCCCAGTGATGTACAGAGCCGTACGCACTACCCTCTGTAGTGCCTTGCGGTCGTGCCTTGCCATACCAGGCAGTGATGCAACCAGTCAGGATGATCTTGATGGTGCAGCTGTAGAACTTTGGAACTCATGGATCTGAGGACCCATGACAAATCTTTTCAGTCTCCTGAGGGGGAATAGGTTTTGTCGTGCCCTCTTCACGACTGTCTTGCTGTGTTTGGACCATGATAGTTTGTTGGTGATGTGGACACCAAGGAACTTGAAGCTCTCAACCTGCTCCACTATAGCCCCGTCGATGAGAATGGGGGCGTGCTTGGTCCTCCTTTTCCTGTAGTCCACAATCATCTCCTTTGTCTTGATCACATTGAGGGAGAGGCTGTTATCCTGGCACGACACGGCCAGGTCGCTGACCTCCTCCCTATGGTAGCCTAGTGGTTAGAGCGTTGGGCCAGTAACCAAAACGGTTGCTGGATCAAATCCCTGAGCTGACAAGGTAAACATCAGTTGTTCTGCCACTGAGCAAGGCAGTTAACCCACTGTTCCCCAGGCGCCAAAGACGTGGATGTCGATTAAGGCAGCCTCCCGCACTTCTCTGATTCAGAGGGGTTGGGTTAAATGCGGAAGACACATTTCAGTTGAAGGCATTCAGTTGTACAACTGACTAGGTATCCCTCTTTCCCTTTAAATCGTTGTCGGTGATCAGGCCTACCACTGTTGTGTCGTCGGCAAACTTAATGATGGTGTTGGAGTCGTGCCTGGCCATGCAGTCATGAGTGAACAGGGAGTACAGGAGGGGACTGAGCACACACCCCTGAGGGGCCCCCGTGTTGAGGATCAGCGTGGTGGATTTGTTGTTACCTCCTCTTACCACCTGGGGGCGGCCCGTCAGGAAGTCCTGGATCCAGTTGCAGAGGGAGGTGTTTAGTCCCAGGGTCCTTAGCTTAGTGATTTGCTTTGAGGGTACTATGTTGTTGAATGCTGAGCTGTAGTCAATGAATAGCATTCTCACATAGGTGTTCCATTTGTTCAGGTGGGAAAGGGCAGTGTGGAGTGCAATAGAGATTACATAATCTGTGGATCTGTTGGGGCGGTATGCAAATTGGTGTGGGTCTAGGGTTTCTGAGATAATGTTGTTGATGTGAGCCATGACCAGCCTTTCAAAACACTTCATGGCTACAGATGTGAGTTCTACGGGTCGGTAGTCATTTAGGCAGGTTACCTTAGTGTTCTTGGGCACAGGGAAGCTTGAAGCATGTTGGTATTACAGACTCAGTCAGGGACAGGTGGAAAATGTAAGTGAAGACACTTGCCACTTGGTCAGCGCATGCTCGGAGTACATGTGAATGTTGACCTGTTTAAAGGTCTTACTCATTGGCTACAGAGAGCGTGATCACACAGTCTTCCGGAACAGCTGATGCTCTCATGCATGTCTCAGTGTTGCTTGCCTCGAAGCGAGCATAGAAGTAATTTAGGTGGTCTAGTAGGCTTGTGTCACTGGGCAGCTCGCGGCTGGGCTTCCCTTTGTAGTCTGTAATAGTTTGCAAGCCCTGCCACATCCGACGAGCTTTGATCTTAGTCCTGTATTGAAGCTTTGCCTGTTTGAGGGTATAGCGGGATTTCTAATAAGCTTCCGGGTTAGAGTCCCGCTCCTTGAAAGCGGGAGCTCTACCCTTTAACTCAGTGTGGATGTTGCCTGTAATACATTTAAGTCATTTTTTAATACATGGCTTTTGGTTGGGGTATGTACAGTCACTGTGGGGACGACGTCATCGATACACTTATTGATGAAGCCAGTGACTGATGTGGTGTACTCCTCAATGCCATTGGTAGAATCCCGGAACATATTCCAGTCTTTGCTAGCAAAACAGTCCTGTAGTTTAGCATCTGTTTCATCTGACCACTTTTTTATTGACCAAGTCACTGGTGCTTCCTGCTTCTGCTTGTAAGCAGGAATCAGGAGGATAGAATTTTGGTCAGATTTGCCAAATGGAGTAGGCGAGGGAGAGCTTTGTACGCGTCTCTGTTTAGAGTAAAGGTGGTCTAGTGTTTTTTTCCCTCTGGTTGCACATTTAACACGCTGGTAGAAGTTAGGTAAAACAGATTTAAGTTTCCCTGCATTAAAGTCCCCGGCCACTCTGGATGAGCTTTTTCCTATTTGCTTATGGGCGTATACAGCTCCTTGAGTGCGGTCTTAGTGCCAGCATCGGTTTGTGGTGGTAAATAGACAGCTATAAAGAATATAGATTAAAACTCTCTTGGTAAATAGTGTGGTCTACAGCTTATCATGAGATACTCTACCTCAGGTGAGCAAAACCTCGTCATTGAGTTATAGAGATTAATGAATACCTCTGGTGTTGCTTGTCAGTGTTTATATATTTGATGTGCTTTTGTATGCTTGCTATAGACCTCCTGGCCATGTTGGAGTACAGCTCACTTCTGCAGCTTCTCTGTCCAGACTTCCCAGTGGAGATGGTACAACATGCAGCAAGGTCTGATTTGGCATAATTTATTGATATTATACAATATTATGTTAATTTAGCTACATTACGTTCAGTGTGTTTTCATCTCTGTGAAATGGAATGCCAACACATGATTGTAAACATTTAAAGTATACACTATTTGTATTTATTATGGATCCCCATTAGCTGCTGCCAAGGCAGTTTATACAATTTTAAAAACATTACAGTACATTCACAGATTTCACAACGCACTGTGTGCCCTCAGGCCACTACTCCACTCCACATATCTACAGTACAAAATCCATGTGTACCTGTTGTGGTAAACCGTGGGGTGTTGGGTTGAGCGTGCAGAGATTGACACAGAGACAGGGAGACTTTAGTCCGAAAAACAACTTTACTTAAGACAGAAAATAAATATATCAAAGAAATAACTCAGGTTTGCTCGGTCTTCCGTCTCTCTCTTCTCTGGTGTCCGTCTCTCTCCCGCGGTGTGCCATCGTGCTCCTTTTATTTAGCCTCCACGGCTGGTTGGCACTTTCCTCTAATTACCTCCACTTAGCTGTCCGTGTCGGGGTGCCCAGCTCCCGTATTCCCAGCAGAGGGAGCCAACGTCGCCTCACGTACCTCCCCTTTATTACCATCCTCGTGGGATACCACAGTGTGTGTATAGTGCGTATGTTATCGTGTGTGTGTGTATGTGTGTGCATGTGTCTGTGCCTATGTTTGTGTTGCTTTACAGTCCCTGCTATTCCATAAGGCATTTCTTTTATCTGTTTTTTAAATCTAATTTTACTGCTTGAATCAGTTACTTGATGTGTAATAGAGTTCCATGTAGTCATGGCTCTATGTGGTACTGTGCGCCTCCCATAGTCTGTTCTGGACTTGGGGACTGTGAAGAGACGTCTTGTGGCATGTGTTGTGGGGTGTGCATGGGTGTCCGAGCTGTGCGCCAGTAGTTCAAACAGACAGCTCGGGTGCTTTCAACATGTCAATACCTCTCATAAATACAAGTAGTGATGAAGCCAATCTCTCCTCCACTTTGAGCCAGGAGAGATTGACATGCATATTATTAATATTAGCTCTCTGTGTACATCCAAGGGCCAGCCGTGCTGCCCTGTTCTGAGCCAATTGCAATTTTCCTAATTCCTTTTTTGTGGCACCTGACCACACAACTGAACAGTAGTCCAGGTGCGACAAAACTAAGGCCTGTAGGAGCTTAACTCTTTGTTAAGTGTTGTAGCTGACATGTATTGTTGAGTCATCCTCATACATAGACACGCTGGCTTTACTCAAAGCCAGTGGCATGTCATTAGTAAAGATTGAAAAAAGTAATGAGCCTAGACAGTTGCCCTGGGGAATTCCTGATTCTACCTGGATTATGTTGGAGAGGCTTCCATTAAAGAACACCCTCTGTGTTCTGTTTGGCAGGTAACTCTTTATCCACAATATAGCAGGGGGTGTAAATCCCTAACATATACGTTTTTCCAGCAGCAGACTATGATCGATAATGTCAAAAGCCGCACTGAAGTCGAACAAAACAGCCCCCACAATCATCTTTTTATCATCAACACTATGACTATATCCAACTGATATCTCTTTCAACATAGGATAGTGCTAATGGATGATGCCATGGACTGCCTCATGTCCTTCTCGGATTTCCTCTTCTCTTTCCAAATCCAGTTCTACTTCGAAGGTAAGTACATCTGTATAAACCCACGACGAGAGAACTTTTGGTTCACCACTATGTACCTGACATGATGATCAAATCAAACTTTATTTGTCACATGCGCCGAATACAACAGGTGTAGACCTTACCGTGAAATGCTTACTTACAAGTCCTTAACCAACAGTGCAGTTCATGAAAGAGTGACGAAAATATTTACCAAATAAACTAAACTTAAAAATAATAACAAAGGGGGCCTCCCGGGTGGCGCAGTGGTCTAGGGCACTGCATCGCAGCGCTAGCTGCGCCACCAGAGACTCTGGGTTCGCGCCCAGGCTCTGTCGCAGCCGGGAGGTCCGTGGGGCGACGCACAATTGGCCTAGCGTCGTCCGGGTTAGGGAGGGTTTGGCCGGTAGGGATATCCTTGTCTCATCGCGCACCAGCGACTCCTGTGGCGGGCCGGGTGCAGTGCGTGCTAACCAAGGGAGCCAGGTGCACGGTGTTTCCTCCGACTCATTGGTGTGGCTGGCTTCCGGGTTGGCTCTCCCGAGCCCGTATGGGAGTTGTAGCGATGAGACAAGATAGTAATTACTAGCAATTGGATACCACGAAAATTGGGGAGAAAAGGGGGTAAAATTTAAAAATATATATATAATAATAATAACAAGTAACGCAATGTATATAGTCCGTTGGCCATTTTATTAATTGTTCAGCAGTCTTATGGCTTGGGGGTAGAAGCTGTTAAGGAGCCTTTTGGTCCTAGACTTGGCGCTCCGGTACCGCTTGCCGTGCGGTAGCAGAGAGAACAGTCTTATGACTTCGGTGACTGGAGTCTTTGACAATTTTTGGGGCTTTCCTCTGACACCGCCTAGTATATAGGTCCTGGATGGCAGGAATCTTGGCCCCAGTGATGTACTGGGCCGTACGCACTACCCTCTGCAGCACCTTATGGTCAGATGCAGAGAGCAGTTGCCATACCAGGCGGTGCTGTTACATAAACTCTAATGCTAGAGCACTAGATACTTTTCAGCCTCTGACTGGGTAGACTCTAGGTTGCACAGTGTCACCTGAAATCCTGTATTCCTTTTACTTTCCACTAACAGAGTTCCTGGAGAGTATTGCTGTGATCTACCAGGACCTGCTGTCAGGGAAAAGCCCCAACACTGTGATCGTCCCAACCTCTACCTCAGTGGAACAGCTCCCCCAGGTGGCCACAGAGGAAACTGAGGCCCAGGAAGGAGTGGACTCCTCTGTCTTTGGAGAGTGCATCGAGGTGCTTTGTGAAAGGTTCAAACACAAGTAAGAAATAGTTCCACGATTACAATACATCTAAATAAATATTGTGACTAGCCTACAATGACAATATGAACAAACATTCAATGATTCTCAGGTAACACCAGCACTCGGGAGAAGATTATACGGGGGGTCAAATTAAGTTGTATTGAACCAATAGGGTACATATGATTGAACCAATAGGGTACATATGATTCATATGACTGATTAAAGATGCTCTATGTTGAAATTGCTCCACCATTTCCTGGTTGCTAAAATTCAAATAGTTTGCCTAATATCAGTTTATGTGACAAAACAAGCAAGTATAGTGTAGAGAATCATTGTACCATCTAAACAGCTTTTAAATATATTTTTCCAAACCCAAAAATTTTGTAATTTCAGCTGTTTGAAGCTGGTGTACAACACCGAAAGTAAAGGACGCAAAAACTAAGCTTAAAAACAGGAAGTATAGAAATAGTGCCCATAGAACAGATCTACTGCATCTTATACTTGCTTTCAATGGGAATGACAGATCTATAACACACATTTCTATGTGAATTTGGTCAGGTCCCTGAAAAAGTTACATATTGCCGCTTCAAGTTAGAGTGATTTATTGATCTTGTGTGTTTCTCCATAGCCATCCTTCTACATCTGCCATTAGAGAGGTTCTGGAGCTAACACAGAGAGTGACATTCTATGGCTTTGTGATGGCTCTGGTCAGACATGAGGGCGTCAACCAGGACATTGGTGAGAACTAGCCTACTGTGTTGTTATCTATTGATAACAAAGACTATTGTTCCAATAATGAAATAGAACTACAATGCATTACAATAAATGTTCCCTACTAGGCTTTTCATTTAATCACTGTTTATCTAGTGTTTATAATTGTGAGTTGACCTTGCTAGGTGCCCTACCAAACAAGTCAGAGCTTCTCATTGACCCTGAGATGGACCAGGAAGTGGAGAAACTGTGAGTAAACTGGAGCACATAATGTACCATAATCAAAACCTAAATTTGCCCATGTTTCTACTCCACTGTTAAAAATGGCTAATAGATCATGTTGCATGCCTTCATTGCCTTGACACAACTTGACTATGAACCTTCAGTCACCCTCTGGTTGGAAGCTCAGTCAGTTCCGTAGTACTGTGTGTCCTCTCCTCTCAACAGGATGAAATAGTATTATATCGTAATGTGTTATTATATCTCTATGCTCTCTACAGCATTGCCCAGATCGCTATCAGTCCTACGTCCAACAGCAGCAGCAGTGTACCAGGACACAAGGAGCCCCCTAGGAAGGCCTCCCCACGCAAGTCCCTTCACCACCGCAAGAGGATCGAGATGGAGAGTGACGGATCCACCGAGGAGACAGACTCCTCAGAGAACTGAGCCTGGACTGAGGCTGACCTCCCAATGGCCCCCTTGGTCTCCCATTAACACACTTGTACACCCACTGACGGACTAAACTTGTCATTAACCCTGTTACAGCTATAGTGTCTGTGTTATAACTGTGTACTCTAGGCGAATTTCTGTAGAACTGTTATATATTTAGTACTATGAGAACCTGTCTGATGATTGCATTCCCTGTCTGAAAAGTGTGAAAGTTTTATTTTACAATAACGTCTCTTCAGGTTGGAGCTGTAATTCAGTGTTCCCTATCTGGTAACACGCATTCTTTCATGTAGTTATTTATGGTGTGATAAGGTGAATGCACCAATTTGTAAGTCGCTCTGGATAAGAGCGTATGCTAAATGACTTAAATATATCTGTATGTAATTTATGATTACCAACCCTGTATCAACTAATATAAAGATTGTTGATGGGTGTCACAATGTCGCCCATGGCAATAATGTCTCACTGCATGGCCAGGAAGATTTTTACACCTCAGGTTACCTCTTAGAGGGTTGTTTAGAGATGGAATCATCAAGAAAAATATAAATCAGTAAGTTCAGAGAGGATGTAAACACCTTCACATTTAATGACAAGAATTGACATCCTGTGTTTTTTTTCTCTACATTGTTTTGTTTGACATTGATATCATGCAATACACACTGGGTTTGATCAAACTTACTGTAGTACATTTCATTTACAAACAGCATATTTATATTGTACAGGTATTACATCTGTCCCACAGTGCCAGGATAACCTTCTCAAATAAAAAGGAAATACATAATGTATACAGTAATCACAATAATTAGAAAATAGGCACTACTTGTGGTTTGAAAACATGATTTTAGAACACATGCCTTCTGGGTGACTTTTAAAGTGGAAAGACCACAGTGATTCCAAGATCATATTTATTAAAGTGTTTTCCTTATACAGTAATCCCACCTTACAATTTGGGCCAAAAATATTGTTTCCAAGTTACAGTAGGAGTATGGGCTCTATTAAATCATATCCGCTTTGGCCGACATCCGCATTGCAGTTGTTTTGGAGGTGTCAGAGGTGGAACTGTGCTAAGAGCTGTCAAATCTACAAGCCTAAAGCGGACATTGCCATTGGCTGTACGGAGTCACATGAATAAGAGAAAAAGAAAAGTGAATTCACCTTTTTGGTATTGGAAGATAGATGACAGGCCCTAGTCAAAGTTCATTGGTGAGAATGATGAACTGGACTTCATTTAAAACCTGTTATGATGTGATGGGGACCATTAATCCATTAATCCACTTTCCCATCCAACATACATACTAACTGATTCTGAAATCAAACACAGTGTGATTTTAAAAACAGTCCAGGGACACATACAGACAGATTGAAATCACTGCCTCTCTGTCTTCCTCTGTACAAAGACAAGGTTTCCAGGTGACTTGATATAGTGATCTCATATCATTTGGAATTGCTCGTAAAGCCACACATATAGAAACATATTCTATCTTGATTTTGAGTGTGATATTAAATTAGATCTGAAATCTGTAACTACTTTTGGGAATTTCTGTACTGTAGTGCCGGTCCT
Source organism: Salvelinus alpinus (assembly GCF_045679555.1). Lineage (NCBI taxonomy): Eukaryota > Metazoa > Chordata > Actinopteri > Salmoniformes > Salmonidae > Salvelinus > Salvelinus alpinus. The sequence continues at coordinate 53,171,014 of NC_092100.1, forward strand.
TACATTTGGCTGCACACGTTACATTTTAAAAGTACTGTATTTTTGGCCAATTACCTTTTTTTTTAAAGAAAGATACATGTATGCTCTTTTGGATAGGATTGGTAATGCTTTAGTTTGGGTATTTCTGTAGACATGTTTGTGCTGTGGAAACATGACAGTGAATAGGAAGCCGCACCAAGTAGACCTGTGTGACAGATCAACATTGCTAAAAGCCTTACCATTCAATGCAGTAATCCACCATGCGAGTTGTTTCATCATGACACAACATTGGAGAAATGTACTATAGCGAGAAGAAAGCTACTCAATGAAGATGTCCTCTGTCGGGCATGAGTAGCCCACCGTTTCCTTGTAGTACAGCTGGAAGGCTCTCCTATAGGTAGGAACAACGCAAGAGAGGTTAGGTACAAATAGTGAGCAGTAGTTTGTGAATAGAAAGATGTATCATTATAAACAGTATGATGTTCATAATCATTAGCATATTTGGATAGTAAAGAAGAGATGAGTGGCAGAGAGAAAGGAGGAGAGAGAAACGTTAGAGAGCTTACCCAACCGACTGAGCCAGAGGCATCATGGAGTCGTCTGACATAAACACATGGCAAGCAAACCTCTGGTGATCAGGATGTTTGGTGATGAATCCAAAATACCTGGAATCAATGGGAGAGGCGTGGTACAACATGCTCCAGATACAGTAGCTGCTACTTGCTAGTCTTTTTGCCCTTGAGATACAGCTCTTGAAGTTTCGTTAAATAAGTTGCCCACTGGGCACAGACGTCAGTTTTGATTTACATTTGGTTGAGTGGTCAACGGACATGGATTCAACATGGAATCAACAAAAAACTGGAACCGTGTCATTGGATTTAGGTTCAAAGTTTAAAGTGAAAAAGACGAAATTCCCTTTCATTGATGACTGTGCAAATCCAATCAGTTTCCCACGTTGATTCAACGTCATCACCTAATTTTTGGGGGGGTTGAAATGACATGGAAAGTTGATTGAACCAGTTTTTGCCAAGTGGGTGAGGTGGCCATCAATCTGATTTGGTATTTACAGGCCTGTAGCCTGGAGTTGAATGACTTCCTTAGTTAAGTATGTGTCATTTACTCACTTGTTATGTTTTGGGTGACAGCCGCAAAAGGAGATGTTCTTAAGCTGGAAAAAGTGAAAGCACTTATCCCCCTGTGAAAATATACATAGAGATGAGAGATCGTCACGGTGAGTTCCTGCACTAGCATGTGATGTCATAGAATTAGAGAGTACTTATAGAATGTGCTAGTTCTATTTCTATGGGTACAGTGGCTGTTGGGCCTGAGTGGGTGCATTATACTAGCGTAGCCTGGGTTCCAGTCTGTTTCCGCTCATGTTTGCCATGGCAATTCAATAAAGAGTTGTCAAGAGAGCAGAAACAGACTGACTCTCAGGCCACACCACACCATACACCACACCTCGGTAAGAACAGAACATAATGTTAGGCTCAGACCCTATGGTCTGTGTCTGAGAGTTTACTCATACAGTAAGCCAGTCCAATGGGACACACTGGTGGAACCACGAGTGAGGAGGATTAAAAAGTCTTAAGACTAAGTGGTCATTATGCAAGAGGGGTTATGTCACCGACCACAGGACCACAGTATCCCAGGAGGGAAATGTCCACCCTGCTAAAGGACTGCTGCTTTCCACCCAAGACTGTTTTGAAAAGATCTAGTCATACTTAACCTTGTCTTGAACCTTGCTTGAACCCTGTTTTGAAAAGGTCTAGTTATACTGTATTTTCCATGCCTACAGAAATACTCCAGACTTGTATTTTCCAATGTATGACAAACGTATGAGGGACTAGGACTAATGTATGACTACAAATTACTTACAGGATTAACTTTGGTCTGACTGGAACATTCCTTATCACAACATGTGTCTAGCTAATCGAAATGAAAAATGTGTACATTTACATGGGCCTTGAACACTGATGCATAAACTAATAACAGTGAGGCATTGTGAACACAGATATCAATAAAAAAGGGCATTTCAGTGTATAAGAGAGGACATACTCTTTCCGAGGTCCTACATTCATCTTGCACAATGATTTTCACCCCCTTCATGTTGATTTCCAGAATACATGCAGAGGGAGGCTGCATGGTCATCCGGCGGTTGTTAGCGATCTGTTGACGAACACAATAGCGCAGCTTGATTGTTTACATGTGCACGCCAGCATATCCACTCAGGTTTTAAATAAGCCAATCCGTTCTCAGACTGTAAGTACAATAGGCTGCCTAATCACGTTCTGTCTGTATTGTTCTTCCAATTGAGGATTGTGAAATTATGGTTGAGATTACAAACCCCAACACACCACCAGGGGGGCGGATACTGTACCTTTTGCATAGCAGCACAAAGCACATCGTTGCCTTTGTGGTAGGGTACGTTAACAGAACCCAGGAACTTCACTCGGAACCTGTCTACCCAGTCCTCTTTGTCATCTAACGGAGATAGGGTAAGACAAAGGCAAGGGCAAAGACACACTTAGAGTTCTATTTGTCAGCATATTATGCATTAGAGGTTCATTCAGAGCCAAATCAGGCTATTTAAAGATCCTATCCATCCTATGCTGTTTGTGCTCTCTTGCCAAAATGCCAACTCCTATGTGCAAACATATTTGGCATGACAATAAGGGACAAGGAGTTGGCAAGAGGGCACAGACTTGCACTCAGGCTAATGAACTGAATGCATTTCATAGAACGTCTATATTGATCCTATAACCAAACACTGATGCCCAAAGTGTATTGATGACAGTACCTTTGCTGTGTCCAAAGCCTGTCTAATGGATTAAATAAACCATCATAAACAGTATAAACCATATTTGATACCTTTGATGGGTTCCTGGGTGACCTTGGCAGCGTAGTAGGCAGGGAAGATGCCGCAGGCCCCAGTTCTCATGTTGTAGGCCTTACACCACAGATCATCAGCCTGAACCTCCATAAGCAGAGGGTCGTCCACTTCTAGCTCCAGCTCATCGCCATGGCGAGGGACAAACCTGTCAATCACACAGACGGCATGGTTAATCATTCAATCAATAAATCAATCAAATGTATTTACAAAGTGTTTTTTGGATTATCTTGCTAATGAGGTGTTAATCACACTGACCACTATGATGTTATGTTTGATATTAATCCATGTAATGAATCTCTAATGTGTTTGTCGGTACCTGAAGGAGGACCCTGTGTAAGATTGCTTCAAGCATTTATAAATATTTCTATCACAGCATTGTTGAGTACTCGTCTCTGATTGGCTAGAAGTCCATTCTAGGGCTTGAGCCGGTGTTTGGAGGGGATATATTGGCACGGTATTGTTAGGCCCGAGACAAAGTAATTCTAATCATTTTATACCATAGCATTGTTGAATAGTCGTTTATGATTGGCTGGAAGGGCATTCTAGAGTGGACATTGAAACCAGATTGGACAGTTGGAAAATATATCGGGACAGTTGGAAAAGATGTTGGGACACCTTGCAATCATGACACAATAAGCGCAGACACATGCAGACTGTACTTGCGACAAACAACCACCCAAACTGAAGTTGGATACATTGTAAACGCGGGTCCAACGAGGAAAAAACGTAGCTAGCTAGCATTGATTTGTTTTTGCAGAGACACATTTTTTGGGGGAACATCTCATGACCTAACGTGGTGAGTGATAAACATGAATTTCTCTAGTCCCGGCTACTGTTGCACGCAAGTGCTGTCAAATCCTCCCACGTTTCAAGTTTGACCAGCTGTTTTCAACAACTGATATTTTTATAATTCGGTTGTCATATTGGCAGGTTTGCTAGCAACAAACTAGCAAGCTTCTAGCTTAGTGTTTGATATGCAATCCGATCTCCTTGTAATGAACAGTGTCGAGTGTCCTGACGAGAAGGCAAACTTTTCTAGCTATGCCAGGCAAAATTGGACATTATCAGCTCATTGTCATGGATGTATCCAAATGAATGCCAATAGAAAAAAGCTACTTTGCTGTTCTTCTGGCTGCAGAGGTTGTGACTGTGTTAGCCGTAGCTAGCTGGCTAGGTAGCGAGGGATAAGAACGCTGCCAGCAGCAGGATGGCAACGGTACATAAAGAATGAATGACTGGGTCACATCCACAAATATCGAACTAATCTAATGAACGACTGGATGGCGTCTCTAGCAACCAGAAAATTAGAAAGTACTAGTTTGCTTATATAAATGAAGATATCAACGGAAAAATGTATTTACTTGTTACTCCCAAACTTTGGGATATCTAATTGGAAGTTACAGTCTTGTCCCATTGCTGCAACTTCCGTATGGACTCGGAAGAGGCAAAGGTCGAGAGCCATGCGTCCTCGAAAAACAAAACCCTGCCAAGCACCCAACCCGGAAGCCCGTTACCCAACCCGGAAGCCAGCCGCACCAATGTGTCGGAGGAAACACCGTACAACAGGCGACCATGTCAACATGCATGCGCCCAGCCAACCACAGGAGTCGCTAGAGCGCGATGGGACAAGGACATCCCTGCCGGCCAAACCCTCCCCTAACCCGGAAACAACTGTGCACCGCCCTATGGGTCTCCCGGTCGTGGCCGGCTGTGACAGAGCCTGGACTCGAACTCAGAATCTCTAGTGGTACAGCTAGCACTGCAGTGCAGTGCCTTAGACCACTGCACCACTCGGGAGGCCTCTGGCAACATTCTTATCCCTTGCTTGCTAGCTAGCTACAGCTAACACAGTCACGACCTCTGCAGACAGAATAACAGCAAAGTAGCTGTTTTCTATTGACATTCATTTGGATACATCCATGACAATGAGCTGATAACGCTCGATTTTGCCTGGCATAGCTAGAAAAGTTTGCCTTCTTCTCAGGACACGGGTCATGACAAGGAGATCTCAATACATATCAAACACTAGGCTAGAAGCTAGCTAAATAGTTTGTTGCTACAAACCTGCCAATATGACAACCAAAGAAAAAAATATCAGTTGCTGAAAACAACTGGTCAAACTAGTCTAGAACTGTGGGAGGATTTGACAGCCTACAGTTGAAGTCGGAAGTTTACATACACTTAGGTTGGAGTCATTAAAACTCGTTTTTCAAACACTCCACAAATTTCTTGTTAGCAAACTATAGTTTTGGCAAGTTGGTTAGGACATCTGCTTTGTGCATAACACAAGTCATTTTTCCAACAATTGTTTACAGACAGATTATTTCACTTATAATTCACTGTATCACAATTCCAGTGGGTCAAAAGTGTACACACACTAAGTTGACTGTGCCTTTAAATAGCTTGGAAAATTCCAGAAAATGATGTCATGGCTTTAGAAGCTTCTGATAGGTTAATTGATATAATTTGAGTCAATTGGAGTTGTACCTGTGGTAGTATTTCAAGGCTTACCTTCAAACTCATTGCCTCTTTGCTTGACATCATGGGAAAATCTAAAGAAATCAGCCAAGACCTCATAAAAAAATGGTAGACCTCCACAAGTCTGGTTCATCCTTGGGAGCAATTTCCAAACGCCTGAAGATACCACGTTCATCTGTACAAACAATAGTACCAAGTATAAACACCATGGGACCACGCAGTCATCATACCGCTCAGGAAGGAGATGCGTTCTGTCTCCTAGAGATGATCATACTTTGGTGCGAAAAGTGCAAATCAATCCCAGAACAACAGCAAAGGCCCTTGTGAAGATGCTGGAGGAAACAGGTACAGAAGTATCTACACTGCTCAAAAAAATAAAGGGAACACTTAAACAACACAATGTAACTCCAAGTCAATCACACTTCTGTGAAATCAAACTGTCCACTCAGGAAGCAACACTGATTGACAATAAATTGCACATGCTGTTGTGCAAATGGAATAGACAAAAGGTGGAAATTATAGGCAATTAGCAAGACACCCCCAATAAAGGAGTGATTCTGCAGGTGGTGACCACAGACCACTTCTCAGTTCCTATGCTTCCTGGCTGATGTTTTGGTCACTTTTGAATGCTGGCGGTGCTCTCACTCTAGTGGTAACATGAGACTGAGTCTACAACCCACACAAGTGGCTCAGGTAGTGCAGCTCATCCAGGATGGCACATCAATGCGAGCTGTGGCAAGAAGGTTTGCTGTGTCTGTCAGCGTAGTGTCCAGAGCATGGAGGCGCTACCAGGAGACAGGCCAGTACATCAGGAGACGTGGAGGAGGCCGTAGGAGGGCAACAACCCAGCAGCAGGACCGCTACCTCCGCCTTTGTGCAAGGAGGTGCACTGCCAGAACCCTGCAAAATGACCTCCAGCAGGCCACAAATGTGCATGTGTCAGCATATGGTCTCACAAGGGCTCTGAGGATCTCATCTCGGTACCTAATGGCAGTCAGGCTGCCTCTGGCGAGCACATGGAGGGCTGTGCGGCCCCACAAAGAAATGCCACCCCACACCATGACTGACCCACCGCCAAACCGGTCATGCTGGAGGATGTTGCAGGCAGCAGAACGTTCTCCATGGCGTCTCCAGACTCTGTCACCTCTGTCACATGTGCTCATGTGCTCAGTGTGAACCTGCTTTCATCTGTGAAGAGCACAGGGCGCCAGTGGCGAATTTGCCAATATTGGTGTTCTCTGGCAAATGCCAAACGTCCTGCACGGTGTTGGGCTGTAAGCACAACCCCCACCTGTGGACGTCGGGCCCTCATACCACCCTCATGGAGTCTGTTTCTGACTGTTTGAGCAGACACATGCACATTTGTGGCCTGCTGGAGGTCATTTTGCAAGGCTCTGGCAGTGCTACTCCTTGCACAAAGAGCGGAGGTAGCGGTCCTGCTGCTGGGTTGTTGCCCTCCTATGGCCTCCTCCACGTCTCCTGATGTACTGGCCTGTCTCCTGGTAGCGCCTCCATGCTCTGGACACTACGCTGACAGACACAGCAAACCTTCTTGCCACAGCTCGCATTGATGTGCCATCCTGGATGAGCTGCACTACCTGAGCCACTTGTGTGGGTTGTAGACTCCGTCTCATGTTACCACTAGAGTGAGAGCACCGCCAGCATTCAAAAGTGACCAAAACATCAGCCAGGAAGCATAGGAACTGAGAAGTGGTCTGTGGTCACCACCTGCAGAATCACTCCTTTATTGGGGGTGTCTTGCTAATTGCCTATAATTTCCACCTTTTGTCTATTCCATTTGCACAACAGCATGTGCAATTTATTGTCAATCAGTGTTGCTTCCTAAGTGGACAGTTTGATTTCACAGAAGTGTGATTGACTTGGAGTTACATTGTGTTGTTTAAGTGTTCCCTTTATTTTTTTGAGCAGTGTATATCCACAGTAAAACTAGTCCTATATCGACATAACCTGAAAGGCCACTCAGCAAGGAAGAAGCCACTGCTCAAAAACCGCCATAAAAAAGCCAGACTACGGTTTGGGGACAAATATCATACTTTTTGGAGAAATGTTCTCTAGTCTGATGAAACAAAAATAGAACTGTTTGGCCATAATGACCATCGTTATGTTTGGAGGAAAAAGGGGGAGGCTTGCAAGCCGAAGAACACTATCCCAACCATGAAGCACGGGGGTGGCAGCATCATGTTGTGGGGTTGCTTTGCTGCAGGAGGGACTTGTGCACTTCACAAAATAGATGGCATCATGAGGCAGGAAAATGATGTGGATATATTGAAGCAACATCTCAAGACATCAGTCAGGAAGTTAAAGCTTGGTCGCAAATGGGTCTTCCAAATGGACAATGACCCCAAGCATACTTCCAAAGTTGTGGCAAAATGGCTTAAGGACAACAAAGTCAAGGTATTGGAGTGGCCACCACAAAGCCCTGACCTCAATCGCATAGAACATTTGTGGGCAGAACTGAAAAAGCGTGTGCGAGCAAGAAAGCCTACAAACCTGACTCGGTTACACCAGCTCTGTCAGGAGGAATGGGCCAAAAATCACCCAACTTACTGTGGGAAGCTTGTGGAAGGATACCCAAAACATTTCACCCAAGTTAAACAATTGAAAGGCAATGCTACCAAATACTAATATAACGTATTAGCCACACGGTCCCGTGTGGCTCAGTTGGTAGAGCATGGCGCTTGCAACGCAGGGTTGTGGGTTCATTCCCCACGGGGGGACCAGGATGAATATGTATGAACTTTCCAATTTGTAAGTCGCTCTGGATAAGAGCGTCTGCTAAATGACTTAAATGTAAATTTAAATGTAAACTTCTGACCCACTGGGAATGTGATGAAAGAAATAATAAAAGCTGAAATAAATTATTATCTCTACTATTATTCTGACATTTCACATTCTTAAAATAAGGTGGTGATGCTAACTGACCTAAGACAGGGAATGTTTACTAGGATTAAATGTCAGGAATTGTGAAAAACTGAGTTTAAATGTATTTGGCTAAGGTGTATGTAAACTTCCGACTTCAACTGTAGCTCCACATGCATCAAGACTGCAACAGTAGGATTCATGTTCATCACTCACGACATTTTTTCCTTGTTGGACCTGCGTTTACATTTTATCCAATTTCGGTTTGAGTGGTTGTTGGTTTAGCTTTCTGTAACGTTGTATGGTTTGCATGTGTAGGTGCTTATTGTGTCGTGATTGCAAGGTGTCCCGATATCTTTTCTAACTGTCCCGGTATATGGTTAATATGCTTTTATTGTCCATTCTAGAATGCTAACCAATCAGAACCAGTATTCATCAACGCTGTGGTATAAATATATATACATGTCATTTAGCAGACGGTCTTATCGTAAACGACTTGCAGGAGCAATTAGGGTTATATGCCTTGCTCAAGGGCACATCAATAGATTTTTCACGTAGTCAGCTTGGGGATTCAAATCAGTGAACTTTCAGTTACTGGTCCAATGCTCTTAACCACTAGCCTAGCTGCCGTGGCTCTATGCGCTCTCTGGCAAATAATGTAACTTTTTCCATAGAACGCTCGTCGTTGATTATCACTTACGGATAACTCATTTATAATGGCTCATTCATGAGTTTTTATATAAACCAAGTTTTTATGAAGAGTAAAACCATACAATGTCTCACCTGAACACAGCTCTGTGGCTCTGCTCTTGCTCTACTCCATCTAACACACAGGAGAACAGGCCAAATGACTCCGCACCTGGAGGACACAAGGCAGGAGAGGAGCTTTAGGTCATTGTGATAAAAATGGAATAACAAAGTGCCAAAACAAGAGTACTATACAGGAGTAACTTTGCTGAATTTGGTGTCTTTTAATCATGTTAAATAGGGCATTCTAACTTCTGTAATTCCTTTGAAGTAAGAAAGTAAGTTCAGCTCTTTGTCTTCAGAAATATAAACATGGTTTCAATGAATTTACAATACAATTGAGTATGAGCATTATCCTGAGCCTGGTCTGCCTCGGGGGAAAAAAAGGATAATTGGCAGCAGCCAGTCACACAAAACTCACCAGAAGAGTGTAAATGTCTGTTCACGAACACATTGCGGAACTTGCGTGTTCGAGGTCCCCCGCCAACTCCTGCCTCAGAGGACGAAGAAGCCCTCGACAGACGTGATGACTTCCTTTCTCTCTTCAGCTCGCTGTGATCCACCTCATAGTCCTCTTCCTCGTTGGCTGACTCATATACCGTCTCTGTGTCGCTTTCATCACTGTAGCTCTGGTAGCACTGCTTCAAGCTCACCAGTTCTAACTTGGCGTGCTCGTCCACCACTAGGGTGTACTTAACAGAGTCATAGGAGAGGCCATCGGCCTCGGAGCTCTGAGCGTGTGCAGTCCGCAGGGCCCCCGACCCCCCCGACTCACCCTTAGACTTAGACTTAGAGCCCCTGTCCCACAACTCCCTTTCCCGCTCCCCTCCCTCACTGTCAGATGGCCTAAAGCATGAGGAGATGGAGGAGGAACGCGGAGGAGGTGCAGGGGGTTGCAGGTAGACCTCGTCCTCCTCGCTGATGGAGAGGTTTGTTCGGTTGGGGAGGGCAGTGTTTGTGTACGCTGGGGGTCCCTCCGCGTCGGAGCTGATCGACATGCGATTGCCCTCGCTGCTCTGAGACAGGAAGAGTCGGTCAGAGTCTGGACGGTCAGTGTCTGCGTTCTTCTGGTGTACCGGTGTCAGGTAGATCTCCTCCGTGGCTTCTGGCTGGCGCTTCTCCTCGCGGCAGCACCCCCGCCCTTGCCCCTGTCCTCCTCGCCCCCTGCTCCCATCCCTATCCCCATCCACAGCTTTGTCTCTCATACTGCCTGCTTTTGGCTTTGCTGCTGTAGTCTGGTTGTGTGGAGCAGTGGAGGCCTTCTTATCCCGCTGCTTTGCGCCACGCTGCCTGCCCCGTGATTCTGTAGGTCCATGTGAGATGAACGTGGAGTAGTCCTTGCTGTATGCCTTGACTGCCTTCTCTGGTACTGTACCTCTGTGTTGGGGTTGTTTGGCCACAGAGCCATCGTTGTGCTGCTGGACTTTAGACTCATCGTTGACCTGCTCATTAGTGGGTGTCAGATCGCCTTTAACACACACAAGCAAAACAACAACACAAGCAAAAACGAAAGATTATTAATTAGGCCTCAAACTGCTGAAGGATTATAAGGGATGTAGCTACAGTAGCAGTATCCGTGCTGCATGGTAAAGAGTTACAGGATGAGAGCCATTGTCGGGTTTCCTGGCCAACATGTTCTTATTGTATGTATCATACTGAAGTATGAGAACACTGAAGATGTTGGGCTTTTAATATTTTCTATCTCTTGAAAATGTTAAGGATTATGACTGTGAGTGTTCATGTCGGGGTCGCCTTTATGAGGGGATTAGCGGATTGGAGTGGAATAAAATACTGTACTGTGGTGTTGACATATGTGCAATTACTTTGTGCTCATTGACACAAATGAAATAAAAATGTCTAGAAAAACGCCACGGGAAGTTGTCGTTTTCGAAATGCGTCCACTTCTGCGAACAGAAACGTTGCTGCCTTGTTCAAAGTTAATGTTGGTATATTACTCTCACAAGAAAGTACTGTATACATGCACGGTATGTGGTTTATACCAGTGAATATCCCATTCTCACCTGTTATGTGGGGAGAGGAGGAGTTGGAGTTTGACAGATTCTCCTTCCACGTGTCCTTCTTTCCAAATGAGTTGTTGTTAATTGTATCCTTGTCCTACAATGATATTACAGACAGAGAGAGGTAAAGATCGAGAGACAGGAAGAGAGAGAGGAGAGAAAGATAGTTAGATGTAACTTTTATTTGATAAACATTACATCACCCTTTAAGAGTGTGCATACTCACACAGTATTGTACAGCTAACCTTGTAGGGACACACAATTCAGTCACATTCAATTCAGTCACATTTCCCTAACCCCTAACCCTAAACCTAACCTGTACTCTCACCCTTACCTTAACCCTAAAATTAACCCTAGCTCCTAACCCTTAACATAATTATAACCCCAATTATAACCTTAACCCTAAACCCCATATAAATAGCCTTCTGGTCCCCACAAGAATAGTTACACACACACACACACACACACACACACACACACACACACACACACACACACACACACACACACACAAGGGAGTGGCTGTTAAAAAGCATGAGTGGTTGTTCTGCCTAAGAAGACGGCTGTTCTCTATTATTACCACACAGTCCAGCCCAGTCAGTCCACAGCCCTTTTCTAGCCAAGCAGCTCTATGATCAATGACTTGTCTCAGCTGTCAATCACATCTATTCAGTCCTAGCCTCTGTTCCAGGCTTCCTGCAGCCGAGTGATGAACGAGGCTTTGGAGCACGGTAATGCGAGATCACAGCCATCTAAATATATGGCGCTGGCTTGGGGCGAGACTCACCAAGCCCTGATGACATCATCTCACATACCATCACAATCTGATCCGGCTGCCAGGAAGAGGAATCAGGAGCTAGCCAATAAAGAGGAAGTCAAGACTGTTACACTAACAGCAGCACCCTGTCATAGAGATCATTCACAGTGATGATGCTGACTCACAGTCGTGATGCAGCTGCTGCTGGGCACTGGAACTGGCTCTGTTACCATGGTTACCATGGCCAGGAACTGGAGGAGAGAGAAACTGTGTGTAGGTGTGTGTGTGTGTGTTTCTTTGGTGTGTCGGGTTTGTGTTGATAGAACGGTTTGATGTTGAAATGCTCCAAGTTCTATTTATGAAATGAAAATAAGACATTTTGGAATTCATGGGACTGACTGTTTATCAAGACTGTGTTATCATTTTGGTAGCTGTTATCCCTTTGGTTGAAGTCTTCGGGTCTCAGGTAAGGTTACTCTTCACGTAGCTTCACAAACTTTGGTACACTTCACCCTCCCCCTTGGCCTCCTGTCCTCCTGTCCACAGTAACCAACCCCGGCAACTGATAACCATCCACTGTGTAATCCGATTCATGACACCACCATAATCAGTCATATTGCTCTGAGAGATTCAGGTCTCTTCAGGTCTCAGACAACATGGCAATGGCATAGTTTAGAGTAGTATCATCATGTCTAATAGCCTAATTGTCAGAAAAGTGTTCAGCCCAAATAACTGTGATGACTGTAATGATAATTGAACTGCCGTGTGCTCCATAAGCTGCATTGGCCACACATTGCATTGTCCAATGCAGCTTACATACGTACTCACGCACACGCACGGCTCAACCCATCCATCACAACAGTGTGATGTAACAAGGTGGGACACATAGTGACGGCAACAGCCATGGTGACATATGGCTGGCAGATGTTGTTCACAATCAAAGTAATCTGGTTTTTAGTCTCAACAAAGGGGCTAAAGTTTCTAAGTAATCGTTCACCTTGATCACATTAGAAACCTGAGTGGTTGTGATATAGTATAGAGCAGGGCTCTACAACCCTGTTGCTGGAGAGCTAGCCTCCTGTTGGTTTTCACTCCACCCCAGTTGTAACTAACCTGATTCAGCTTATCAACCAGCTAACTATTACTAGAATCAGGGGCGCTAGACTAGGTTTGGAGCTAAAACCTACAGAAACAGGGTTGATCTTGAGGGGGATGTAATCTCAAGGACTGTGAAAATAGGCAGTGAACACCACCATTCAGATAGCCTGGTCCCAGATCGGTTTGTGCTGCCTTGCTAAAGCACAAACAGATCTGGGACCAGGCTATCTGAATCAAGCTTTCACTACCTGTTTCCCCAGGCCTTGAGCTCAAGTGTCTCTGTCATTGTACCAGGCTACCACTCAGACAGAGTAGGAGTGAGACATAAAACATGGTTCGCCTAATCCTTCCCAACACAGCGTGAGACCACGAGCAGCAGCAGGACTCTGAGGTCAGGTCGTACACAGAGACGATAGTCACGTGACCAGGTCTGACAGGGCTAGAATTAGGAATTACACCTAGAGGAGAAAACATCCTCCCCATGCCAGACCTGGGTTCAAAATAAATACTTTCGAAATCTTTTGAATACTTTTTAGCATTTGCTTTAGTCTGCCGAGAGTGCCAGACAGAGTCTGAGTCTAAAGTGGATGTGATGTTAAGTTATTTGATGGGAAGGAACCTTGACAGGGTAAGGATTAACCAGTCAGTGTAGCAGGTTATCCAAACCTACATCTGGTCACGCACCTTATCCTGGTTTTCCTGATCTTCTTTGAATTTTATCTGCCATAAAGACATTGTGCTCATCATTCATGAATATCCTTGTGAAACAGATTTTCTGAAACATTTTCTTTTTAGCATCTTAATGTTTTGGTTATAACTGATTATAACCGGTTGTATCTGAATATCACTGGTTTCAACTGGTTATACCTGATTTTAACTAGTTATAACTGGGTGGAGATGTTTGGGTAGGTACATATATCATACACTACAATAATCCTACTAATGTCTTAGGTTAAAAGATGAAACTGTCAAACATTCAACCTGCAGTCTGCACTCTACTACTAGAGACTGTAGAGTATTTGGTCGTGCTGAGCATTGTGGGCAATTACTGAGATCATTCCAAATCTCCTCCAGAGAAATGACAGCCCTCTCCTCGTCGTATACTTCTTCAATGAAGACAGGTCTGAAGCTCACTGGACTATATCAAAGCATCCAAGCAATAATAAACACATTTTGTCACGACAAATGCTAACCTACAAAATCTAATTCTGGCAAGAGGTCTATTCTGAGGGAAAGATCAAAGATATTTTATAAAGATCAACATGAGATGCAATGGATGAAAGATGAGGGAGCAGATCCTCACTCGTTTAGTCACTCTACATAGGATTGTCATTGTAAACGGCCCTATCCTTGGACTGACACTGATGGACTCTGACCTGTCCTTTCCATCGCTATCCCTAGTCAGCAGAGCACACCCTTCCTTCCCTGTCTGATGCCACTCAGCTGGCGGTGGAAGCTGACAGACTCACAGAAGGACGGAAGGGTGCGCTATTTACAGACAGCAAAGATCAAGGACAGCAGTCGAACGGAGCACATGCTACAAACACCGTCGTAGGCACGGGCTCCGTCGAGAGAGAACGAGCACATTCGTTGTCACACGAAATAGCATTTCCTCTACTGTTACAATGCTTCGATCGAGAACCACGACCGTCCCAGCATGATGATTTTTCTGGTATACAGTGGCTGTCAATGTGAAATGAAAATATTTCCATTTAACGACGTTAACAAATACACACTGTAGATATATTGCTTACATTACATTAAAAGGAAATCCGTATTGATAATTGGTGCCTGGGTAAGGTATGCTGCCTCGATACAGATTCAATTCTATCTCATCTCCCATTAATTATTTAAACCAAACAGACGATCTGTAATCACAGAGGAGAAAATAAGCAGGATCTCTACTGTAAATTGGTGCTGGGTGTAAGCTACCAGCTTCTATACTGCTCTCATACAGATCCCATCCTATCGAATCTCATATTTCAAACAAACCTAATATGATCTATGATACAGTATATGATCTGCCTGTCATCCCAGGGAAGATATAGAAACAGCCCCTTTAATGCCTCTTTACAGATTCCGTTCTATGGCTAATCCAACATTATATGAACCAAACAGATGATGTGATGATGCCGTGTCATCACAGAGGGTAGAAATAAACAGTCCCCACCTGAGTCCTGGGAGGCTGAGGCTGCACCTGTGGAAACAGCGCTAGTGTGGTGGGTCTCTTGGGCCTGTACGTATCCATAGCGACTGGATGTTCAGCAGATTTGAATTCTATCACATTGGGCTGTTTCTGTCTGACAGGAGTTAGAACGACGGCCCCTCTCTCTTCCTGGTTGAGTCTGTGGTCGTCGAGGGAACCATGGATCAGGCCCCAGTGCTCCTCTTCCTCCTGGATCTCCTCCTCAGCATCGATCAGGTCCAAGTGGAGCACCTCCGCCTGCACTTCCCTGAACCCCCGCCCGTCTGCCTTCCCCGCCTCGCTACTGGCTGGCCACGTCACATGGTCCTGGGAAGAGCCAGGCAGCAGTGTTGCAGCAGATAGAGAGAGAATAATTCAGTGAGGTGGAGGGGGAGAGGGAGGGAGGCGGAGAAAGCAAGAATGAGAGCGAGTGGAGAGAGAGAGAGAAAAGGATTCAGTGAGGAGAAAGGGAAGGGAGGGGAAGAGGAGGAGGAGAGCAGAGAG
Source organism: Salvelinus alpinus (assembly GCF_045679555.1). Lineage (NCBI taxonomy): Eukaryota > Metazoa > Chordata > Actinopteri > Salmoniformes > Salmonidae > Salvelinus > Salvelinus alpinus. The sequence goes on from NC_092100.1 coordinate 53,186,553, forward strand.
GGAGCCAGTCAATCACGGCCTGGCAATGACATCAGCAGCCTGAGCCTGTGGCTCGTTCTCTGCTCATGCTCACTGTAATGCCATTCTAATTCAATCATACTGTCGTAGGATAAACCTCCCTGAAAACAAACACAGGCGAAGCTAGGCTACTCTTCTGTTCTGTGAGGTATACAACAGCAGCGTGTAACATCCTTACCGTCTTTACACGGACGTCAAATCTAAAGATAATGTAAATACGGAATCATTTCCTTAACCACAAAATATTAAGATGCCCACAGACCTGCTGTACTGTGCATCAACGTCACACAACCTTCCCCTAAGCTAACGTATGGTCTGGCGTCTCCATTTGACTGGTACTAAAATGACAGTTCACCCTAGCAGCTAGTTTAGTAGACTATCTGCAGGGCTAAAGGCGGAGGCCAGTGATGTGATGGCCAGGCGTTAACGACGTGTGGCATGTTAGTTCTACTCGGCTCTGGAACACATGTGTACCAAGACCATCCCCGCCTGCAGTCGTTAATCTGATTAGTGACTTTGGACTACTTACTCTGGATTCTACTACCGCTTGTGCTTTTGCTGCGGCTACTATCTCACAGTGACAGCCCCAAAATAACAGCAAGCACACAATGGGAGCGACATTTATCTCAATATCTCAACCTTCCGTTATGAATATTCATATTCTGAAAAAGAAGACCGCAACAGAGTGAAGTCAGACGGTGTGTTGTGGGAGACGGGAGGGAGGAGTTTGTTGAAGGAAACTGGTGCAGAGGAGCTTACTTGGTCATCCAGGTTGTCTTATTTGAGGCTGGCACCACACTGTGCGTACCAGACCTGGGTTCATATACGATTCAAAATCCTTTCAAATACTTGATCTGTGCTTGATTGAGCTTGCCTGGCTGAATGGACCAATAGAAAAGTCGCAAAATTGCAATCCGAGCACATTAGACACTTTGAAAGTGTTTTTGAACCCAGGTCTGGTGTGTGTACATGTAGATTAGCTTACTTGAGAGTCAAGGTCGTCGTAGTTAAGGCTGGCTCCAGCCTCATCAGTGATCTCTGTGACCTGAGAGAGGTCCTCGTCCTCAAACTCCTCCAGGCTGATGTCATGGGTCAGCCTGAGGACACGACACATACACACACCGCGTCACACCACACTACAGAAAACAAACCACGCCGTCACTCAACATCTCTGAGAGCTGAGGGCAGAGCACACTGTTTTTACACACATCAATGAGAGAGTCAACACAGGGGTGTCGCTCTCTGCAGACAAACGACTTAGTCACACTTTCACCTTAGTGAGGTAGTGCTTGATACGCCTGATGGTAGGTGGCAGTTGTACAACCAGGTGGACAACCATCTGTGCTGACATCAAAAAGCTCTAAACCCTTTAATAAAAAGGCTTCCATTGGGGTTCGCATGAAGGCCCGAGAAAGACAGGAAAAAAGTGTGGTCTCTATGTCTTATATTAGCATTACTGCACGGCACTGCCAAGAAGTCTAGACCTTTATGGCAAATAAAGTGCTTGTCTGGTAAACACTTGTTTTAGTTATCCATTGGAAAAACATTTTGTTACTTTTTACCCTAATGAATGTGACCCTGGTTTAACTCTACAGTATATAAATACTACTGTACCATTTCTCCCACTGGTCCTCCATCCACTTCTCTCCATTCTCCTCCTCCCTCCAATTCTCCCCATCCTCGTTGGACTCCATGGCCAGACTGAGGTAGAGCAACATCAGCTGGGCTGGGCAGGGTAGGCAGATGGACCAGGAACTGATCGATTCAACAGGCAATTACAGCACTTCCGCCTTTCAACAGAGCATCATTCACAATCCTGACTTTTCAATCTCCGTCCGCACTGGCCCACACATCAGCATCAGCAACAGCAACAACAACAACAACAACAACAACAACACACCACTGATAGAGAGGGACTCTGAAGATAAAGACAGCTTATTTTCCTTTTCCCCACACACAGTATAGAGCTCTCTTCTCTTCACCACCGGCTCCACCCAGGCACTTATCTCCTCTCTGTGTATTTGTACTCCCCCTCTGGTTCAGAATAATGACTGGAGGAGGACGGGAGGATGGGGGAGGAGCAGGCTGCAGGTGGACAGTAAAGAGACTGGAGATCGGGGGACTCAATCACCCGCTTAAGCGCCAGCCCATCAGCCCTGGCTGGGTAGGTTCTCCTTCTGTAAGTCCATGCCTCCTGTATGATAGACGGCTTGAATCGATGCAGCTCTACTCAGGTTGCCTGCCTCCTCCTCCGCAGGCCAGGCTGCCATATACAGGGAGGGCCAGACTGAGGGAAGGGAAGTGGTGACGGCTAGGATCGATGGAGCTGCTGTAGCGCTGAAATAGAATCTTCTTCCCTTTTATCCCTGATCTGAGGGAGGGAGGATTTGGAAGGTCCTTGGCCCTGCTTAGAACATCATGGCTTCCGTTGTGTTGTCGTGTAGGTTGGTTCTCACGCCATGGAGTGACCCACGCCTTCTTCTCCTCACTCCTCACAAACTGTGACGTGATGTGTGAGCCGGTGCAGCAGAGAGAATTAACAGCTTACGTATGTCGGGGGTATAATTTTTAAAATGGCGGCGGAGGGCAAGTGGGCTAAGCGGTCATTACATTATTACCTCTAATGTGATTTGCTGTCCCTGTGGACATGTCCACACATTACACACTAAAATACTGTTTAAGACATGACATGCACACACATTTTACACACTACAACCCTGGCCACTAATACGTATACCACGCCAGGGGTGTGTACTTTACAGTTCCTTTATAACTGAATACAGCAAAAAGAAAGGAGGGCAAAATCACAGTAAAAAGTTTGACAACCTGGGCCTGTGTACATTCATAGACACAATATCCTATTCTTCGTATCCTAATCCTGTCCTCACTTTATCAAGTTACAAACCTGGATAATTATACTGTACAGGAAAGCTAAAATGTCACTTTCACTGGGCCATGTCTGTATCAGATATCCGAACGGTGCTTAAAGACAGCCTTTAGCTCATTTGTCCCACCTCATCCTTTTATTCTTTATTGTTCACCGTAACAGAGGGATCGTCAGAGGAGGTTACACAACCATTCAGGAATTTGTTTCTATCAGAGTTGATATCAGGGAGCTAGGCGAGAGAGAGAGAGAGAGACAGAGACAGAGACACAGAGAGAGAGAGAGAGAGAGAGAGAGAGAGAGAGAGAGAGAGAGAGAGAGAGAGAGAGAGAGAGAGAGAGAGAGAGAGAGAGAAGAGAGAAATAGATAAGAGAGAGGGAGAGAGAGGACTCAGGCCATTAGTAGTGATCCCTGAGGAGATCACATAAGCGTTACTGCTGGTCAACAAAGCACTGTTAAACCTCATCCTTCACATCCTCCTCCCAGACTACAACTGACCTGTACAGTATCACATAACAAGCCTCTATTGCTATAACTGACCTGAGACTACCACTTCAATGAACCAAAGTTTGGCCCTAAAGTGTTGATGGATTGTTGATTAATTGATACATCTATTAATGATACATAACTATTGACGAGCCACAACTATTTTCAGAAAACAAGGGTTGTTCGAGTGAAGTGCAGATGACCCGTGGTCCAAGTTCAGTTCCAGATCTAGACTTTATACAGTCTTGTCGACCAGTCTTGTTTACCTCCAGCACTGCACATAGCTTTCAGCACATTCTGTGCTAAGAACCTACTGCATGTGGCCCTCCAGTGGCGAAACGTAGTACTGAAGAAGTGGTACTGTAACTACCTACTACCAACTATAAACTGGGTGGTTCGAGCCCTGAATGTTGATTGGCTGACAGCTGTGGTATATCAGACCATGGGTATGACAAAACAGTTATTTTTACTTCTCTAATTACGTTGGTAAACAGTTTATAATAGCATTAAGGCACCTCAGAGGTTTGTGAAATATGGCCAATATATCACGGCTAAGGGCTGTATCCAGGCACTCTGCGTTGCGTCGTGTGTAAGAATAGCCCTTAGCCGTGGTATATTGGACATATATCATACCTCCTCGGGCCTTATTGCTTAAATATACAATGCTATGAATGAACTATATTTATTACCATCGACAGTGAATTCCAGCATCAGGTATAGATTTTCATACACAGATAAAATCACGAAGACTGAGTGGCTCGCTATTCTATCAGCGCTTTAATGAAAATAAAACTATTTTGTACAATACAAAACAAATAAATACAACTAAATACACGTTTCACAAAGCTCATCATGGGAATTTTTTTTTAATAGTGAATGTACTCTTTTTGCATGGAATGTACAATATTTGGTGACTGACAAATAATGACAAGCTTTAGATGTTAATGGGAAATATAAATGAAGTGTACCTCTTTTAGTATATTCTAAAGGCTTATTTATAGTCAATGTAAGTATGCAACGCAAGAATGCAAAATGGCTGTCCTGAGTACTTAAGTAGACTATAAATTAGGCAAAACTCATCCCCTTCTGGGCAGATCCACAGACAGAACAATGCAAACAAAGAAAACGTGTTTTATGGTAATATATACAGTATAATATATACACAGGGTTGATGGATGTGCAAATATAAACAGAATATAGCGGGAATTAATACAAATATTTTATACACATGGTACTTAGCGGAAGTAGTTATTATTGTATTAGTATAGACACTATTATCATTATGGGATCTTTTTCAATCAATTTAGGTTGCGGCAAGACAGATTTAGTATCAGTCAAAAAATGTATTGAGGCACAGGATTTTTCTATGGGAGTCATAGGTTGAGGACAACAAAAATGATAAATGTCTATGCACAGCTTGATCCGTATTTTTTATTTTTTTAAGTTAGCAACTCATATGTGAAAAGGTGAAACGAGTTGAATGGACAGCGAAAAATGCATATAAATTTTTCATACGTTTTCATCCATCTGTGTGGCCACAGACTCCCTTCTCACTACCCATAGTGGTTGAGAACAGCTGTCTGTTTGACAGTAAGCACAATGACAGTTCATGATGTTTCATAACTTACACGAAGGGCACTAAATCATATGAAAACATTAATTCTAGGTTCTTTCACTGGTTGATATATCTTCTCTGGCAATGGCAAAATATTTGTTTCTAAACCAGTGACATCGTTGTGATCAAAGTGAAAATATCATACAGAGGACAAACAGATGAATGACAGTAGAACCTCAGATGAAGAATGGAGGTCGTTGGGAACACTGAAATAACTTTGACATACACCTTTATAGAAAATATGAATTGCATATTTTACATTAATGTTTATTGTTTTAATGCGTTTTTTGGGGGGGATAACAAAAAAAACATCCAGGTTAATATTGCCTGCTCGCTTGACCGGTCAGTTCGTAAATCTAAGGTTTGTATCTTTGAGGTTCTACTGTAGTCCTAAGGCAGTTATTCACTCACTAATAAAAGTGTGTGGTGGTGCAAAAAAACGATAACAAAAAACAGTTTAGGAAAGCTGAAAGGAACGGTGTAAGCACTAACTTGCTATATAATACACTGTTTGTAACCTTTCTGTATGCAAATTATTATTGGCAATTACGAAGGTGTTCTTGCTGCTCTTATACCTTATAAACCGGTTATTGTATGTAAAACTCTGTGTATGTTTGTGTGTGTGTGACTAGGAAAGGGGTGAGCACAAGACATCAGAAGTCTTCGGCCATGTCTCTCTGGCATACACCATCACACATGGCAAGCTCTGAAAAACACAGAAACCAAATGACACAGTTGGTTAAATGTCTGCAAATAGCCTACAGCAGGCTTCCCCAACTGGCAGCCTGCGGGCCGACTTTGGCCCGTGGGTGGTTTTATTTGGCCCCCCAGTTTTGCAGAGCAAAGGAAAATAAAACAATACGATCACGTGTCTCTCTATTATGCGTGGGAATACTTGGGAACAGATACCTTAAATAAAAATCAATTGGAGTTGATTTCCTGGTGTTTTTCCAGTCTTTTACACTACCGGTCAAAAGTTTTAGAACACCTACTCATTCAAGGGTTTTTCTTTATTTAACTATTTTCTACATTGTAGAATAATAGTGAAGATATCAAAGCCATGAAATAACACATATGGAATCATGTAGTAACCAAGAAAGTGGTAAACAACATATTTTAACAAATTATTTTATATTTGAGATTCTTTAAATAGCCACCCTTAGCCTTGATGACAGTTTTGCACACTCTTGGCATGGAAAGACTGGAAAAACACCAGGAAATAAACTCCAATTAATTTTTATTTAAGATATCTGTTCCCAAGTATACCCACGCATAATAGAGAGACACGTGATTGTATACAAATGTAAGCAAGGTTAGAAATGATTATGTTTTAGGCTAACATTATACAGTGCCTTGCAAAAGTATTCTTCCCCCTTGGAGTTTTTCCCATTTTGTTGCATTACATCCTGTAATTTAAATGGATTTTATTTGGATTTTGTGTAATGGACATGCACATAATAGTCCAAATTGGTGAAGTGAAATGAAAAAAAATACTTTTTTCAAATAATTCTAAAAATAAAAAATGGAAAAGTGGTGCATGCATATGTATTCACCCCTTTTGCTATGAAGTCCCGAAATAAGATCTGGTGCAAACAATTACCTTCAGAAGTCACATAATTAGTTAATTGCACACAGGTGGACTTTATTTAAGTGTCACATGATCTGTCACATGATCTCAGTATATATACACCTGTTCTGAAAGGCCCCACCACTAAGCAAGGGGCACCACCAATTAAGCTGCAACATGAAGACCAAGGAGCTCTCCAAACAGGTCAGGGACAAAGTTGTGGAGAAGTACAGATCAGGGTTGGGTTATGAAATAATATCCAAAACTTTGAACATCCCACGGAGCACCATTAAATCCATTCTTAAAAAATTTAAAGAATATGCACCACAACAAACCTGCAGAGAGGGCCGCCCACCAAAACTCACGGACCAGGCAAGGGGATTAATCAGAGAGGCAACAAAGAGACCGAAGATAACCCTGAAGGAGCTGCAAAGCTCCACAGCGGAGATTGTAGTATCTGTCCATAGGACCACTTTAAGCCTTACACTCCACAGAGCTGGGCTTTACGGAAGAGTGGCCAGAAAAAAGACATTGCTTAAAGAAAAAAATAAGCAAACACGTTTGGTGTTTGCCAAGAGGCATGTGGGAGACTCCCCAAACATATGGAAGAAGGTATTCTGGTCAGATGAGACTAAAATTGAGCTTTTTGGCCATCAAGGAAAACGCTATGTCTGGTACAAACCCAACACCTCTCATCACCCGAGAACACCATCCCCACAGTGAATCATGGTGTTGGCAGCATCATGCTGTGGGGATGTTTTTCATCGGCAGGGACTGGGAAACTGGTCAGAATTGAAGGAATGATGGATGGCGCTAAATACAGGGAAATTCATTAAGGAAACCTGTTTCAGTCTTCCAGAGATTTGAGACTGGAATGGAGGTTCACCTTCCAGCAGGACAATGACCCTAAGCATACTGCTAAAGCAATACTCAAGTGGTTTAAGGGTAAACATTTAAATGGTTTGGAATGGCCTAGTCAAAGCCCAGACCTCAATCCAATTGAGAATCTGTGGTATGACTTAAAGATTGCTGTACACCAGCGACACCCATCCAACTTGAAGGAGCTGGAACAGTTTTGCCTTGAAGAATGGGCAAAAATCCCAGTGACTAGATGTGCCAAGCTTATAGAGACATACCCCAAGAGACTTGCAGCTGTAATTGCTGCAAAAGGTGGCTCTACAAAGTATTGACTTTGGGGGGTGAATAGTTATGCATGCTCAAGTTTCAGTTTTTTTGTCTTATTTCTTGTTTGTGAAAGAAATAAGACAAAAAAACTGAAACTTGAGCATGAAAAAAAAATATTTTGCATCTTCAAAGTGGTAGGCATGTTGTGTAAATCAAATGATACAAACCCCCCAAAATCCATTTTAATTCCAGGTTGTAAGGCAGCAAAATAGGAAAAATGCCAAGGGGGGTGAATACTTTCGCAAGCCACTGTATCTGTTTGGGCTTTTTGCGGTCAATTTGCAGTCTACAAATGATTTGTAATTATGTTCCGGCCCCCCAACCCTCCACTCAAGAGGGTTGGGGGGCCGGAAATTGGCACATGGCTGAATCTAGTTGACGATCCCTGGCCTACAGAAAGAGTATTGACATTTTTTATTTGACTGAAATTTGATGACTTCCGAAGAGGTTCCAGTGAAATGCCTCACATTTCAGAATACAGAACAACCCAGTGTCTTATTACCGTGTGCCACTGCAGATCCATTGGCTGTTCTACAGCCTGCTGCTCTGACTGTTCCTCCCACTGCTCCTGTTGCTGTTCCTGTTGTTGCCGCTTGTCTCCTTGGGCAGTGACGGTGTGCTGGTGTTTCGAGTGGGTGCACTTCTGGGTGCTCTATGGTTCGGAGGGCCTGCCTCTCTTCCAGAGTGTTGGACCGGGCAGACAACGTGTGTGTGGGTGACTGCATTAAATAGAGTTTAGATTGGTCATGTCTTTTCCTGTACATGTATCCTTCACTTTCTGTTAGACGACATTTATTTGTTAAGCTGATACATTGAAACTTTGAGAAAAGAAAACGCATGCATTCAATTTCAAATCATAGCTTGTTTTTTATATTAATCTAAAGCAGCAACTAAAACCTGGAAAATGCTGCTTTCTTAACCAGGACTTTCCTGGTTAATTAAATGATAAATAAAAAAAACTACACCTCTCAACATACCACAGGTGCAGCTGCTGATCTAAAAGTCGTCTGTCGGGGGAGGCACTGCCTCTTCCTGGATGGTGGGCACAGAGGCCAGGAGACCTGATGGACACACACACACACACACACACACACACACACACACACACACACACACACACACACACACACACACACACACACACACACACACACACACACACACACACACACACACACGTTACATCACTGTTACCATGGCAGCCACTGACTGGTAATAGCCTACATAACGGCTGATGGCAGAATGAAAACATAACACGGAGAAAATGGTAATGCAGGACATCCAATGAAAAAAACAACAGCATTTAACCACTAGGTGGCACTCTCTACGTCCATAGAATAAGCCAGGAGAAGTGCTTTGTAAAAACAGGATGCAAAAAGAGTCAAATGACTAGCTAGAGGATTGTGGTGGAGTTGTGGGCCGAATCAAGAGCCACACTGCTTCAGTTCTCAATAGGAACTGTGAGAGAGAACCATGATGTGGAATCAGAAGAGAACGAGTGGGAGAGTTGCTGGAAGACCTTCTTCATCTTTTCTATGTTGAGCCTGCTGCCCTCTGCGTGGTTGATCATGTGCTTAGGGTAGTCCACTCATGATGCAGTTAGCCGCTTCCTGGACAGGCTCTGGGGCTCTCCACGGCTCATAGATGTAGTAGTTGGGCTCGTCCTTTAGAGTAAGGATGTAGCGCCTGTGAGATAGACAATCACAGACATGTTAGGGACATGCATTGTTATTATGGATGTGCATCTCTCCCTCCTTACAAGCACGATTTGATACACATCTAGATACATGGGCTCTGATACGATACAGGAACGATACTTTTAGTTTGAAGCGATTCGGTGCGATTCAATTCGATTAGTGGAACGAATCGATGCGATTCGGTTCGATGTACTAACAATTGTTGCATGAACCTATTCATTTTCTATTCAAAATGTTTATACGGTACTGATGGGGCTCAGGAGCTGAGCTGGATCTATCTGAATTGACTTCTCTGAGCGGCTCTGTGTGTTTGTGTGTGTGTGTACATCTACCACTATCAGATTAGGGGGGGGCAATTTCATTTTTTTTGTGCCCCCACTTGTTATCCAACATCCTCATCACCCACTGGTTAACTTGTCATATAGCAGATTCAAATGCTTTGAGCTAGTAATATGTCAAAATCTATTTTTAGAAATGAGCTATGACATAAATAGGGAATTAATATAACACAGTTTTGGATTTGATCCCCATCTCAAAAGCAAATGGTTGTGACCATTTGGAAGTTTACGGAGGAGAGCTGCTCTCTCCCAAAAATGGTTGCTGTCCTTGTTATGAAATTACACCTTTACCCTGATCATGTAAAAATTACCAAATGCACTGACTGTCTAAAGCAGACAAAACCCCACATTTTTTACAATGAACCTGGCAATCAAAAAGCCCCAATCAGCAGTAAGATGACAGCTCCGTTTTCTACACCGCATTTGGTGACAATGACCCAGAAAATTACGTTGGTTGTCACTCAATGAACAAAGACTATGATTTAGTATTGCGAAAGCCATTTTACAAACATCTAAATGCTGAAGGTGCCACGCAGATGAAGCCTACGAATGTTAGAACAGGGAAAGGGTCTCGTTGGCGCAAGCAGCTGCATCAATTATTCTGCCAAAGCACAAACATTGTGGTAATCACGGACCAATCACCGTCTTTTGTCTGAAGCCCAGGAGGGCAGTAAGTGAGTGTCTGTGTTTGTGTGTAGTGTGGGTGTCCATGTGAGTACCTGATGTAGTGTGCGTGTAGTGTGTACCTGATTTAGTGTGTATGTCTGTGTGTCTACGTATGTGTCTATGTGTGTCTATGTGTCTATGTGTCTACGTGTGTCTACGTGTATGTGTATGTGTGTGTGGTGTGTACCCTGCTTTAGTGTGTGTGTGTGTGTGTGTGTGTACCTGATGTAGTCTCCGCTCGGGTCTTTCCTTCGTCCGAAGCCTACAGGACAGTAGCAGTGGAAGAACTGCTGGAAGAAAGACACTGCAGGAGAGCCACATTCAGTGCCTGAGTTTACACTCCAGTCTGCATCCAGGAGCACCTATTCAAATACCTGACAGGATAAACCAACCAGCACAGAATACAGAATATAGTCTAGATTATAGTGAAGCTGCACCACTACTGTCTCTCTTAAAGCGTCTATCATAGTCCAAAACGTGTATGTGTATGCACAGCAGTGTTCGAGTATATTGGACTGTTGGCTTTCGTACTTTTTCAAATTCTCAGAGCAGCTCAAGCTATTTCTCCAACGTCACCACATTAAAATGAATAGAGGATGTGTAGCGGAGCCGCGTTGGTTGGGAATCGTGGGGAGGTGAGCGTTTGTGATTTGCATCCCCCTCAGATGGTGGTCTCAAAGCAGTTTAGCTATGTATCATTGCGTCTTATCGTCTGTGGACTATGATTTACGCTCAATGTCTTTATGCCATGCTTTGTATATTAAGTAAATCCCCATGTCCCCCAATGCTTTTATGTGTGTGTAAATGTCTTGAATTTGTGAGAACCATATTGGACTGTTATGTGGAAGTAATAGGCTCAGGTAAAGGAAACACTGTGTTGACATTCTGTATTCGGTAAAAGCTCTTCAAACTTATGGACAAGGGGAAAACACCCCAATAGGGAAAAGCCCCAATAGGGAAAAGCCCCAATAGGGAAAAGCCCCAATAGGGAAAAGCCCCAATGTTACATGCTCTAAGACACTGACAACATGCTTTGTGGCTTAGCCCAGATATATTTGCACTGGGCTTATGACAAGCTTTACAGGTTACTTTTATATGTCCTCCTAACAAATGTAAGGTTTGAAATTATTACGTTTTAGTCAAACCATATCTGTTTGGGCTTCTTGCATTCAGTTTGCAGTCTACAAATGATTTGTAATTATGTTGACATTTTACATATTTAGTAGACGCTCTTATTCAGGCTTGAATCAGTGCCTGTTTTGCCCCTCCCCCCCCGACCATCCACTCAAGGAAAAATTGGTTGTGTGAGAAAAATCACATACTTACCTGATTTGTTTAATATTAATAGTTAACAATTAATATGCTTAAACAATTGTATAGACATTTCTTTAGTGCTAATGCTGTGCTTCTGAGAAAGGATGGTTTATTTCTTCCACATTCACTCCCCGCAGCTGGTCTGGGCGTGTAGTCAGGGACATGGGGTAGAGGTCAGCTGGTCTGGGCGTGTAGTCAGGGACATGGGGTAGAGGTCAGCTGGTCTGGGCGTGTAGTCAGGGACATGGGGTAGAGGTCAGCTGGTCTGGGCGTGTAGTCAGGGACATGGGGTAGAGGTCAGCTGGTCTGGGCGTGTAGTCAGGGACATGGGGTAGAGGTCAGCTGGTCTGGGCGTGTAGTCAGGGACATGGGATAGAGGTCAGCTGGTCTGGGCGTGTAGTCAGGGACATGGGACAGAGGTCAGCTGGTCTGGGCGTGTAGTCAGGGACATGGGATAGAGATAGGCTGGTCTGGGCGTGTAGTCAGGGACATGGGACAGAGATCAGCTGGTCTGGGCGTGTAGTCAGGGACATGGGACAGAGATCAGCTGGTCTGGACGTGTAGTCAGGGATATAGGATAGAGATCAGCTGGTCTGGGCGTGTAGTCAGGGACATAGGATAGAGATCAGCTGGTCTGGGCGTGAAGTCAGGGACATGGGACAGAGATCAGCTGGTCTGGGCGTGTAGTCAGGGACATGGGTTAGAGATCAGCTGGTCTGGGTGTGTAGTCAGGGACATGGGATAGAGATCAGCTGGTCTAGGCGTGTAGTCAGGGACATGGGATAGAGATCAGCTGGTCTGGGCGTGTAGTCAGGGACATGGGACAGAGATCAGCTGGTCTGGGCGTGTAGTCAGGGACATGGGATAGAGATCAGCTGGTCTGGGCGTGTAGTCAGGGACATGGGACAGAGATCAGCTGGTCTAGGCATGTAGTCAGGGACATGGGACAGAGATCAGCTGGTCTGGGCGTGTAGTCAGGGACATGGGATAGAGATCAGCTGGTCTGGGCGTGTAGTCAGGGACATGGGACAGAGATCAGCTGGTCTGGGCGTGTAGTCAGGGACATGGGATAGAGATCAGCTGGTCTGGGCGTGTAGTCAGGGACATGGGATAGAGATCAGCTGGTCTGGGCGTGTAGTCAGGGACATGGGATAGAGATCAGCTGGTCTAGGCGTGTAGTCAGGGACATGGGATAGAGATCAGCTGGTCTGGGCGTGTAGTCAGGGACATGGGACAGAGATCAGCTGGTCTGGGCGTGTAGTCAGGGACATGGGATAGAGATCAGCTGGTCTGGGCGTGTAGTCAGGGACATGGGACAGAGATCAGCTGGTCTAGGCATGTAGTCAGGGACATGGGACAGAGATCAGCTGGTCTGGGCGTGTAGTCAGGGACATGGGATAGAGATCAGCTGGTCTGGGCGTGTAGTCAGGGACATGGGACAGAGATCAGCTGGTCTGGGCGTGTAGTCAGGGACATGGGATAGAGATCAGCTGGTCTGGGCGTGTAGTCAGGGACATGGGATAGAGATCAGCTGGTCTGGGCGTGTAGTCAGGGACATGGGACAGAGATCAGCTGGTCTGGGCGTCTAGTCAGGGACATGGGATAGAGATCAGCTGGTCTGGGCGTGTAGTCAGGGACATGGGATAGAGATCAGCTGATCTGGGCGTGTAGTCAGGGACATGGGATAGAGATCAGCTGATCTGGGCGTGTAGTCTGGGACATGGGATAGAGATCAGCTGATCTGGGCGTGTAGTCAGGGACATGGGATAGAGATCAGCTGGTCTGGGCGTCTAGTCAGGGACATGGGACAGAGATCACCTGGCCTGGGCGTGTAGTCAGGGACATGGGATAGAGGTCAGCTGGTCTGGGCATGTAGTCAGGGACATGGGACAGAGATCAGCTGGTCTGGGCATGTAGTCAGGGACATGGGATAGAGATCAGCTGGTCTGGGCGTGTAGTCAGGGACATGGGACAGAGATCAGCTGGTCTAGGTGTGTAGTCAGGGACATGGGACAGAGATCAGCTGGTCTGGGCGTGTAGTCATGGACATGGGACAGAGATCAGCTGGTCTGGGCGTGTAGTCAGGGACATGGGATAGAGATCAGCTGGTCTAGGCATGTAGTCAGGGACATGGGACAGAGATCAGCTGGTCTAGGCATGTAGTCAGGGACATGTGACAGAGATCAGCTGGTCTGGGCGTGTAGTCAGGGACATGGGATAGAGGTCAGCTGGTCTGGGCGTGTAGTCAGGGACATGGGACAGAGGTCAGCTGGTCTGGGCGTGTAGTCAGGGACATGGGATAGAGGTCAGCTGGTCTGGGCGTGTAGTCAGGGACATGGGATAGAGATCAGCTGGTCACACGCCATAAGACATAGAGCCTCTGAGAAGTGACCTCTGTACTTCAGCCCATCCTGTTCGTTTACTATCTTCCAAGGGCACAGCCGTGGGAAGAGAGAAGAGAACGGAGGCTAGCTTGGTAGAGAAGGGGAGTAAACGGAGCTAACGTCTGCTATGACCCGAGACACATAGCCACAAGATGAAAACAAGGTAGCTTATATTGCCCTGATCTGCCAGGGAGGGTGGAACCAACCATGACTAAGCAGTTTTGTGTTTCAATAGAAACCCTTTGCTTCTCTGTATTGTTAGAGCACTCAATCGATTCACCTTGTATGTGTGTGTTGTATTGACCTGCTCCCTTACTAATAAGTGAATAAAGAAGTATAACTCTGACTTGTGTGATAAGCTTGTCTTTCCTCATTTGATAATACAGAAATAACCACTACACGGTCCACGGCTGACTCGAGTGGATGATCCCTGCTGTATAGGCTACTTGCTCAGCCCACTAATGAAATATAAAATCACCTGCTATTGAAATGATGCACGCATCATTCACTTTCCTGTCAGATCGACTTGGGGCAGTATTTGTTTCATTCGGGCCAGTAGCTTTCGGTTGAATGTTGAGCCCTGCTGTGTGCCCCAAGAGAATGTTGCAGGAATGGTAATCTTATCGGTTTCTAACAGAAACGACATCAGAACAATCTGAGATGATGTATGTCAAAATTCTCTTTTTTTTGCTTTTGTAGGTGGAACAACCCAAATCCAATTCTGTTGTTTCAATATATTTTTAAAGTGTGATTTTGAGAGCAAAAACCTGACAAAATGCGTTAAAATCACTGCCTTTCTCCCCTCTGTTTTTTGTTTGTTTGTTGCCTTGGTATCATTTTGGTATCAAGTATAGTTTTTTCAAATTCTATTATTTTACATGAATATTACATGGCGATCAGCGAACACGTGTTGATCCTGGTCCACTCAAAGTTAGCCACCCAGGCTTTTCTGTCTAAGTGTTTGTGGAGTCTCTAGTGTGTTCAGACTCCTCGCCCTTCCACGTCGCTGGGTCCAGTCCTTGAGTCTTGAATCCTGGGAAAACGGAGTACAAGTATAGCACAGTCAGACAACAAGCACCAAATGTACATGGACACTGTGACTCTCTATTTCTCCTTGTCAACAGACAGTCCTGCAAACAGTACTGCACACAGTACGTGAGGAATAACAGGATGTAACAGTTCTGGATATCACAGTGGGTGGAAATGTGTCAAGCACTATATTATACTGTACATTCACACTGTTGCTCCACCAGGTGTTAATGAAACAAAAAGAGTAGATTTAGGTCAAAGTTAAAATGACCTTCCATAGAACAAAAGACTTCCATATGGTCGGAGTCCCGTCTCTCTAGTCTGGATTACCCTTTCTGACAACTGCTGACGTAAAAGGGGATTTATACAGGGCCTTCAGAAAGTCTTGCCTTTTACTACATTTTGTTGTGTTACAAAGTGGGATTAAAATAGATTTAACGCTGTCGGTGTGATCGAGGCGAAAGAGCTTTGCACACCTAGATTGTACAATATTTGGGCATTATTCTTCAAAAAATTCTTTAAGCTCTGCCAAGTTGGTTGTTGATCATTACTAGACAACCATTTTCAGATCTTGCAATATATTTTCAAGCAAATTTGAGTCAACACGGTAACTCGGCCACTCAGGAACATTCCCTGTCATTCTTGGTAAGCAACTCCAGTGTAGATTTGGCCTTGTGTCTTAGATTATTGTCCCACTGAAAGGTGAATTCATCTCCCAGTCTCTGGTGGAAAGCAGACTGAACCAGGTTTTCCCAAGGATTTTGGCTGTGCTTAGCTCCATTCCGTTTCTTTTTTATCCTGGAAAAACTCCCCAGTCCTTAACAATTACAAGCATACCCATAACATGATGCAGCCACCACTATGCTTGAACATTTGGAGTGTGGTACTCAGTAATGTGTTATATTGGATTTGCCCAAAACATTCAAATGTATTCAGGACAAAAAGGTAATTGCTTTGCCACATTTCTTGCAGTATTACTTTAGTGCCTTGTTGTAAACAGGATGCATGTTTTGGAATATTTGTATTCTGTACAGGCTTCCTTCTTTTCACTCTGTCAATTAGGTTAGTTTTGTGGAGTAACTATAATCTTGTTGATTCATCCTCAGTTTTCTCCTATCACAGCCATTAAACTCTGTAACGGTTTTAAAGTCACCACTGGCCTCATTGTGAAATCCCTGAGCGATTTCCAGAAACTGAGTTAGGAAGGACGCCTGTATCTTTGTAGTAACTGGGTGTATTGATACACCATCCAAAGTATAATGCATGCACAAAGGGTTAACCCCCTAGATTCAATGTCTGAGCCCCACACAAAAACAAAACAAAATCCACATCAAAATCAGTTTAAGCCACAGATATCCACCGCATCCAACAATGGCGGCCTTCCACATCTGCGGAACATGAGACATCCCAAAAATCGATCTTCTCACCAAAAACTCTGTAGCGTTCAAACTAATATGAAAAGAATGGAAAGATGAAGCTCTCACGAACACGATGGTGTTCTCCGTTTTGCTCTACCACCCCCACAAGCGTCACGGGAATCATCTGAAGCTAGCCCGGTACGGGTTTAAAATGTTTTATTCAATGCGTTTCTATGGGCTAATAGCAGTAAGGTCAAATTCAATGTTTCATCAAATGATTGTTTTGATACCTAAAAGGGTCCTGAAATTCAAAATCAAATGCCTTAAATGATCCTTGCTATGACCATCTTGGTCTTCTCAATTATCCTGATAACAGCAGAAACATGAAGGACAGTGAGATTAAAACATTGACATCTGGGCCAATATTTATGAAGCTAATCAGAGTAAGTGATGATCTAAGATCAGGTCCTTTAGGTAAGGTCTACACTTGTTGTGACAAATAACGTTTGATTTGATTTGATTATATGTGACAAGAAAAAGTTTGATTTGATTATCCTGTTCTTGTAATCTTACTCATTATTTATCTCAAAGGCATAACTGATCCTAGATTAGCACTTCTACTCTGAGACAGTTTCTGAATACTTGGCCCGAGGTAACTTTGTAGAAATGTCAATAATAATGCTGTTGGTGTGGTGAAATGATGCTGTTAATAAAAACGTCTTCTTGCGGATTACGCTACAAGCTTTGGCACAACTGTATTTGGGGAGTTTCTCACCTTCTTCTCTGCAGATCCTCTCAAGCTCTGTCAGGTTGGATGGGGAGCGTTGCTGCACACCTATTTTCAGGTCTCTCCAGAGATGTTCGATCGTGTTCAAGTCTGTGTGTTGTCTGTGTGCTTAGGGTCGTTGTCCTGTTGGAAGGTGAACCTTCACCCAAGTCTGAGGTCCTGAGCGCTCCGGAGCAGGTTTTCATCGAGGATCTCTCTGTACTTTGACTAGTCTCCCAGTCCCTGCCACTGAAAAACATCCCCACAGCATGATGCTGCCACCACCAAGCTTCACCATAGGGATGGTGCCAGGTTTCCTCCAGAGGTGACGCTTGGCATTCAGGCCAAAGAGTTCAATCTTGATTTCATCATACCAGAGAATCTTGTTTCTCATGGTCTGAGAGTCTTTAGGTGCCTTTTGTCAAACTCCAAGCGGGCTGTCATGTGCCTTTTACTGATGAGTGGCTTCCGTCTGGCCACTCTACCATATAGGCCTGATTGGTAGAGTGCTGCAGAGATGGTTGTCTTTCTGGAAGGTTCTCCCATCTCCACAGAGGAACTCTAGAACTCTGTCAGAGTGACCATCGGATTCTTGGTCACCTTCCTGACGAAGGCCCTTCTCCCCCGATTGCTCAGTTTGGTCGGGCGGCCAACTCGAGGAAGAGCTTGATGGTTTCAAACTTCTTCCATTTAAGAATGATGGAGGCCACTGTGTTCTTGGGGACCTTCAAAGCTGCATAATTCATTTGGTACCCATCCCCAGATCTGTGCCTCAACACAATCCTGTCTTGGAGCTCTACGGACAATTCCTTCGACCTCATGGCTTGGTTTTTGCACTGACATGCACTGTCAACTGTGGGACCTTATGTAGACATGTGTGTGCCTTTCCAAATCATGTACAATCAATTGGACTCCAATCAATGTAATGTATCAAAATGTGGAAAAAGTCTAGGGGTCTGAATACTTTTCGAAGGCACTGTAAATGTAGAGTTAGAAATGATTAAAACACAATTTCAAGATTAAAACAGAGCATCACTTTTTGAAATGCCAATTGATACTGATCTGGCAATCTTTTCACAACAAAAGATCAACAAACTGGTTGTTTCAAGTTAAACTACACAGTACATCATTTCTCGGCACAATTCAAAACATCATAATACCAATACAGTTTTACTTTTCAGTCTTTGAAATTCTGTAGTTTTTACATTTAGTAAAATCTAAAATCCTACTGTATAAATGATTTATAGTCAACTTGTAAAGTAAACATAGTCATGGTACTTGATTTGATCATAGTTATCAAGTTGTTATTCATCTTCTCCATTACTCATATACAGGATGTACAACAAAGTACATATAAAATATATATTTAACAAATTAGAATATAATGGCTGCATCATGACTCATTATAGAACAGCGGGCAGTATCTACATAGCCATTCCCTAACCATGCCCTGATGAAGTTACAGCACGTCATCTATATCAGCGTTGGCTGGAGCCTTTCAGACCTTCCTATTGGATCCTTCCCTGTTGTGGGCCGGGCCAAACAGGCGTATCAAGAGCCCCCATGAGTCTCCAGCAGAAGCATGGTTGTAATGGCTGAGCGCTGCCACCCCACCAGGACGCCACTCGCAAGTCTGCCACGGTGACTGCCTCCCTGCTTAGCTATTTCATCTTCTCACTGCTTGGAGCCCGCACATGTCGTGTGGTGTGACAGCACTGAGCTACGGGAATCTCTGCTGCAGGAAGTAAAACATCAAAACTCTTTCAGTTGGTTCTACATCAGCGAGAGCTTTTCCCCTTTGACCTCTGGAGCTTTGCTCGCGGCATGTGTGCCTTTTGAGCGTCAATCACATTTATGTAACCCACTGTGCTCTAGGTTAGTTACAGTAGCATACTGACGTCAGTTAGCCTACTGGATAGAAAGAAATAGGCTGAATGGAAGCTACTATGCTGACAATAGAAGTTGTGGAAATGTGAATGTAGAAATTATAATCTTATTGATCCCTCCCAGGCAAAATACCCCACCAATGCTGGTATTTTACACTGTCCTGGGGTTCCGGATTTTCTGCTCAGTGCTCCCACTGCTCTGCTGCCGCTTCCCTTTCATTGACATGGAGGGAGAAATGTCATGTTGTAGACTAAAGATATGGTTGACATGTTCAAACTATGAATTCCATAGTTTGAACACGTCCTCCTCTCCGAAAACTCAGTTTTCACGGCCTATAATTGAACGTGTTCTTAGATGTGCCATTTCCCTACCCGCTAGCATTTTCTCAATTTACACTCTTATTTTCCAGTTGGCTCTTCTCTATCCAGCAAGCAACAGTGTTGAATATGCCACCGGAAACAGTTTGAGCTCAAAATTCAAATACTATTCAAATCACTATTGAATGTACTGTTATCGGACTAATCAGAAATGGGAGACATAACTTCAAATGATATGGGTAGCACTAGCCTGGTCTCAGATCTGTTTATGTCGTCTTACTAACTCCTATGGTCATTGTCCTCTGGCTACAGAGCACAAACAGATTTGTGACTAGATTTTTAAAATTATTTTTTATTTTTTTATTTCACCTTTATTTAACCAGGTAAGCTAGTTGAGAACAAGTTCTCATTTACAACTGCGACCTGGCCTAGATAAAGCAAAGCAGTGCGACACAAACAACAACACAGAACATGTGTGAACAAGCGTACAGTCAATAACACAATAGAAAAAAGAAAGTCTATATACAGTGTGTGCAAATGGCGTGAGGAGGTAAGGCAATAAATAGGCCGTAGTAGCAAGTAATTACAATTTAGCAAATGAACACTGGAGAGATAGATGTGCATTTGATGATGTGCAAATAGAAATACTGTTGTGCAAAAGAGCAGAAAAGTAAATAAAAACAATATGGGGATGAGGTAGGCTATGTACATCTGCAGCGATCGGTTAGCTGCTCGGATAGCTGATGTTTAAAGTTAGTGAGGGAAATATAAGTTTCCAGCTTCAGAGATTTTTGCAGGTAAGCACTATCATGGAGAAAAGCATTTCACTTATTGGACCCTTCCTACTGTGTGTGACAGTGAGTGACTAACCTGTCCAAGTTGTAGAGTGTGTGAGAATTCCCCACTATTGTCTCCACTACAAACTCCTGGGCCATTTTAATGATGGATTCATCTCTCTCCTTCCCAAAGGTCAACCGGGTGATGTTCCAC
Organism: Salvelinus alpinus; assembly: GCF_045679555.1. Classification (NCBI taxonomy): domain Eukaryota; kingdom Metazoa; phylum Chordata; class Actinopteri; order Salmoniformes; family Salmonidae; genus Salvelinus; species Salvelinus alpinus. Next base: position 53,207,054 of record NC_092100.1, read on the forward strand.
TCCTACAGACAATACAAAGACAGGAGGAGGGATAGAGACAGGTATAGAGGTGGAAATGAGAGAGGATGAGAAATGATAACAAGACATACAGTATGTACTGGGGTTGAGATCATTATTCTGTGAGGTTTTTGGGACTATCTGTTGACAGATATGCCAGACTAGCCATATCTCCCAGACATACAGATCAGAGCCTAACAATACTGTTTGCGCCTGCATGATATTGACACAATTATGTACCTACTAGGGCAGAGAAATCAATCTTAATGCATGTTCAGGAAAACACATTTTGTATTCACCTATTAGGCCTATATCTACTGTGTGCCCTGGCAGCATGACAGGTTGCCAGAGTGTACACTTAAGTCAATGTTTTCATTAAGATGAGGGAAGACAACAGAGTATTCTCCATCAGTGGTTTCTTACTAGTCACAGCACCTTCTAAACATCCTCCAGGGATTGTTCTGCCATCGAAATCCTTGGGATTTCAAAATTCTGGAATGAACAAACGCTAAAACCTGATATAAGGTATGTAGAAAAGATAATGTACCTATATGTTTAAAATATATATATATATATAATCTTAGAAAACTATGTTCGAGCAAAAGAACACAGCATTAACCAAAATGTTCTCTCAGCTCCATGGCAAAATGTGTAGAATTGCAAGACATTTGCCGACAGCACCCATTGCCTCGCCCCGTGCCACGCCCACCACCTAAGCCACCTTTTTGATCCAATAAAACCCTGCTTATCTGTTGAAGCAGTGGCTGAATAGATGCAGCAATCTCCTATAGCGATCACATCTCTGTGCAGAGCAATTTCATCACGATAACTGCATTCGCTATCAAAATAAGCAGCGGTGTGCATTGCATCTGTACTTCTGAAGAGGGGCTGTTATTGGACTTTTATAGACATCTGATGTTGATGGCTATTCAACCATCTAGGCCCTGCTGCTATACACACAATGGTGATAAGAGCTTACAGCTGAATGTGAAATGTGCTGACTGCTCTCAGACCTGAAGGACTCTTGCATAAGCAACCCTTTTCTCTAACCGGCTGGTCGGTGCGTCACCCACTACACGTTCACAACATGTAATCTAGCGCTGTATATTGGACATCTCAAAGTTTGGCAAAGTGGCTGTTCAGAAGGAAATAACTTCTGAATTACTGTATTATGACAATCAGCCTAAAAGTCTGTGAGACAATCTTTGCCCAACTGTCAAAAGAGTGATGTTTTCTCTCTCCTCTTAGTTATCAACCTTTCAGAGATGAATTGAGACATACAAAAGTGCCATTTCTTAGAACAGGTGAAAACAGGTGACTGGGATCAGATCCCTTTGTTCTTTACAGGTTGTTCAGTGTGGCTTGATTTACTTAAAGGTGGAAAACATTTTCTTCTCATAGGCATCTCACAAGACTAATGGTGATTCATCATCTTGTCTCATGCATGAACAAACTCATTGCATGGTAGAAAATATGGGTACTTAAGCAGGTTGATGCAAATTCTCAGTGTCCAGTTTATTTCTTTGTGTCTGAGTTGTAGGCTGTGTTGTGTTAGGCCAGGCATAGTCATTGCGCGGCTCGCAGAGCCTTGATTGGTGGCTCGCGGTAATATTTTGATTTTACATGTACAGACTACCAAATACAGCACAATTTCAAATAGTTATCCGAGCAGTCAGATTCCACAAACTCCCAACAGGTGGCAGTATAAGATAGATGTTGAGCTTTTGCATTAACATGTGCAGTCGAATTACCTTGCAATTAACATTTAAAATGTAGCGATTTGTAGTACTCAAGCAGAAGCAAAAAATGCAATAATGAGAAACTTGTTACCAGTAGCAGTGTGTGGATAAAATCACTGGGGAAGTCAATGCCCCCCCCCCCCCATAAAACAAATCCATATTACAACCTATATGTTGTGGTAATCACGTTATTTGCTCTATAACCTGTTAATTCATATGCCTTGCGACGTGATATATAAATATATATATATATATATAGATATATATATATATATATATATATATATATATATATATGTACTTTAGGCCTAAAGGCCGAGACAATAAGAAGACACAGTGGCAGAATAAATTCAACCACACCTTTTGTTTTAGCACAAAACCGGATAGCAAGCTCTGGCCAGTGAAGTCCACAAAGCATATTGCATGTAGAGTAACAGACAGATACATACAGCAGGGTCAACCATGTTAATGTTTCCGACACTTTCGGACCACTAAACAACTATTGATTTAGACCCTTACGAAAAAAGATTGCAGTTTTGAAACTGCAGTAAAAGTGCAGTAACTGCAGTCGACTGTGGTATTTTGAACGCAGTGATTGCAGAATAACTCCAGTGTACTGTAACTGCAGTTACACTGCAACATTACTGCAGTAAAAAACATTTTTTATTTTGGACGCAGTATTTATAGCCTGCTGCAGTTATACTGTATTCTAACTACAGTTAGATTACAGTGTACTGCAGTTATACTGTATTCTAACTACAGTTAGATTACAGTGTACTGCAGTTATACTGCACTCTGACTGCAATCTTCTATTCCACAGAAAAAAAACAGGAGCTACCTCCACTATTCCAGCACCATTTCAACTTCAACATCATCAAATCACCTCTGCTTAGTCTAATACATTGACAACTAAAAGATACCAAAAACAATCAACGTGAGCTAAATATGATGTGGCTGTCCATGGTTCTGATTTCTGTCTGCGTGTGTATGTGTGCGCATTCGTGCAAGTAGAAAAACATGTTGACTCTACTTGAAGAGAAACGCCAATGCCATCCTCCTCTCTTTCATGTTGACAAAATGGTCTATACCTCCTGACTAAAATACCTGCTCGCTAGCCTAACTTCCACTTATGGGCAATGTTAGCTAGTTAACATTAGCCTTCTACGTCTAGCTACATATTGAACTTCCACCCTCTCAGACCAGGGGTACAACAATGTAAGATAGATCAATACCAATGCCTCAATACCACATATAGGCTACAATGAGAAATACCCACCTGGCAGTGACCTATGGAAAACAAATATCAGCAACTTACTGCTTTGCTGAAAGTACAGTAAGAGCTGATGAACAGAACAACTTCTGCTGCAGAGAAATTGACGGAGGCAACATATGAGAATGTGTGGATCTTGGCCAGTAGCGATTTTAGTATGTACGTCGTGGTGGGGCAAACATATATATATTTTTTTCAGATGCATGCCAGCAAAGCCACTACACAACACAACACTAAACAATACATTAATTGCACTATAAAGGTGACAAACGGTGCTCTCAAACTGTTAGGGCCTACATAAAGCTGTCCCAACTACAGAGTCCCAACAACAGTCCTAACACCTGACTAATGCTACACCTTGCTATCAGTGGAACCTTGTCTGGCAGCGAAACAGTTCACTCAGCCTCATTAACTGCCATTTTCTAAAGCATAGCTGATATGGCTGACTTGCTTAAACAAACGTGGTTTCTACTGACAATTGAGACGTACAAACGATGGCATAAGTGGATGACGAGCGGATAAGAGGCAATCCGTAATTTCGATTTAGACATTAATGAGCGAGCTAGGATGGACGTAGCCAATATAACTATTTGTTTAGCACTTTTGAAATGTACATCGACATAATTCAGAACATGGGCCGTTCTTACAGTAGTCTCCCTGTACACCAAGTCAGAACCGTAGGATAAATATAGGGGGCATATAAGCAGACAATGAAAACTCTTACAATATTCGATGATGACATTTCTCTAAACAGACTACAGGCTAAATGTGCACCACCAAGTCAGAATAGTAGGCTAAGTTATGAGGGGAAAAGATACCAAATTATTAGAGTGAGGCACATGGGCTACTAACAGCTTACTACACAATATACACTTAGTATTACTTTCTTAGCTAGAGTATACATATCTCCCTGGCATATTACATCATTTATGCAGCACCAAACAAGACATTTTTGGACTCTTTTGGACTCTCAGGAAAGTGCACGACAGTCCTTCATGGGCAAATTTTGTCATCAAAGTCTGTCATTCTCTGGATTTATGGTGCTTTCAATACAACTGTGAACTTTAAAAAAAAACAAGGTTGAATTATGACGTCAGTAATCTTCAGGTCGGAGCTCCAGAAAGAGGCCAGATTTCCCAACTTGGAATTCTGAGTTGGATGACGGTTCAAAACGGATTTTCCCAGTCGAGTTCCCAATTGTCTTGAACTCACTGAAGTCTGAGATTTCCCAGTTCCGAGTTTCCAGTTTCCAGTGAACAGGGCGGAAGTCATGCTGGATTGACAGCATGGCCAATGTTGAATGTTTATAATTTTAAACTTGGAAAAGATACATTTAAACCCAGACTTGGACCACACACACGCACTCCACTGAATAGCAGGCTAGTGATTGCTTTCCATACCACTCATTGTTGTATTTGCGATTTCCAACTTGTTGTGTAATGTTTATGTCCAATGGGTGTTGTGTAATGTTTATGTCCAAAGCACCGATACGTTTTATCTATCATTTTTCTTCATATGACAACAATTGAAAAGGATTTGCCAGAAGATTGTTGACTTGATTCATGATGATGACTGCTAGCTTGCTAGCTAAGATTTTGAAAGTATGATTTTGACATAATCAGTCCAATCAACGCTACTGTAGATATAACTTGATTTGACGTCCTTTTATCTGTGGCCAATGACCTTGAGCCTTCTTGGATGGGCACTGCTAATCAAACACTCCCCGTAGATTTTGCGGTGACATAGTGTCCCCATGAGTGACAGAACACTAGGCCAATCACGGCGCAACTAGAGAACATTACCAACCCCTACGCTCCGTATTTGCTGCTGGCTACCCCACGACCACAGAAAGCACTGAGCTAGGCTGAAACACCTACATTTTGGAGCTGCCTTACTCAAGAAAGCAAAAAAGAGACCAAGTTTGTATCGGATGCTGCCTGAACCAAAAGAGTATAACATGTTGTCTCCGTAGCATTTGATTGATCAATGCCAGCAAGCATTTGCTCAACTGTGGGTTGTACTGGTGCAGCAAAATGTCCCCCAAGGGAGGCCAGTTTGGATTTGGCTTCAGACCAATCAAATAATTTCCTAAGCAAAACCACATTTTCTGTTTCTGGACTGCTTGTGTTGATGTCCTGCATAGATGATGGGGATGTGGATTTGTGGTTTTGACTTAATTCTCTGTACAGGTCAATGATTATGATGGCGAATCCGATCTAACCATAAATGAATATGTTGTGCCACTGGCCTGACACGATTGAAGTTAAATATGTAGCCTAGATGTAGCCTAGTAGGCTCACCTTAGCTAGCTAGACAACTTAGCTGGTTGATTGTTGCCCATGCCAGGAAGTTTGGCTTACAAGCCCCTAACCAACAATGGAGTTTAAAAAATATGAATAAGAATAAGAAATAAAAGGATCAAGTAATTAAAGAGCAGCAATAAAATATCAATAGCGAGTCTATATACAGGGGGGTACCGGTACAGAGTAAATGTGCCGCGGCACCTGTTGGTCGAGGTAATTGAGGTAATATGTACATGTAGCTATAGTAATTAAAGTGATTATGCATAGATAATAACAGAGAGTAGCAGTGGCGTAAAAGAGGGGGTGGGGGGGCAATGCAAATGGTCTGGGTAGCCATTGATTAGATGTTCAGGAGTCTTATGGCTTGGGGGTAGAAGCTGTTTAGAAGCCTCGTGGACCTCGACTTGGCAATCTGGTACCGCTTTCCATGTGGTAGCAGAGAGAACAGTCTATGACTAGGGTGGCTGGAGTCTTTGACAATTTTTAGGGCCTTCCTCTGACATCGCCTGGTATAGAGGTCCTGGATGACTGTCTTGGTGTGCTTGGACCATGTTAGTTTGTTGATGTAGACCCCAAGGAACTTGAAGCTCTCAACCTGCTCCACTACAGTTGATGAGAATGGGGGCGTGCTCGGTCCTCCTTTTCCTGTAGTCCACAATCATCTCCTTTGTCATGATCACGTTGAGGGAGCGGTTGTTGTCCTGGCACAAGATGTCCAGGTCTCTGACCTCCTCCCTATAGGCTGTCTCGTCGTTGTCGGTGATCAGGCATTCCGGCAAACTTGTCCCAGGCAAACTTAATGATGGTTGGAGTCGGGCCTGGCCGTGCAGTCATGCGTGAACAGGGAGTACAGGAGGGGACTGAGCACAATCCCCTGAGGGGCCCCTGTGTTGAGGATCAGTGTGGCTGATGTGTAGTTACCTGCAGAGGGAGGTGTTTAGTCCCAGGGTCCTTAGCTTATTGAGCTGGTGCTCTCATGCATGTTTCAGTGTTATTTGCCTCGAAGCGAAGATAGAAGTAGTTTAGCTCGTCTGGTAGGATTGTGTCACTGGGCAGCTCTCAACTGTGCTTCCCTTTGTAGTCTGTAATGGTTTGCAAGCCCTGGCACATCCGATGAGCGTCGGAGCCGGTGTAGTGCGAGTCAATCTTAGTCCTGTATTGATGCTTTGCCTGTTTGATGGTTCGTCGGAGGGCATAGCAGGATTTCTTATCAGCTTCCGGGTTAGAGTCCCGCTCCTTGAAAGCGGCAGCTCTAGCATTTAGCTCAGTGCGGATATTGCCTGTAATCCATGGCTTCTGGTTGGGGTATGTACGTACTATCACTGTCGGGACTGTCACGCCCTGACCTTAGAGATCCTTTTTATGTCTCTATTTTGGTTGGTCAGGGCCCGTTGGACATTAATCTTCCTCATAGGTCGTCAATTAATCTTCCTCATATGTCGTCAATGATTGCATGTTAGCTAGTAGAACGGAAGGCAGTGGGGGTTTATTCGATCGCCTATGAATTCTTAGAAGGCAGCCTGACCTCCGTCCTCTTTTTCTCCATGTTCTCTCCACGCAAATTACGGGGATTTGGGCCTGTTCCCAGGAAAGCAGTATGTCCTTCACATCGGGCTCGTCGGACTCATTAAAGGGAAAAAAAGCTTCTGCCAGTTTGTGGTGAGTAATCGCTGTTCTGATGATCAGAAGTATTTTTTTGGTCATGAGAGATGGTAGCAGCAACACAGACCCTTAGTTCCAGTGAAGGGAAAGCTTAACCCTACAGCATGCAACGACATTCTAGACGATTCTGTGTTTCAAGCTTTGTTGCAACATTTTGGGGAAGGCACTTTCCTGTTTCAGCATGACAATGCCCCAGTGCACAAAGCGACGTCCATACAGAAATGGTTTGTCGAGGTGTGGAAGAACTTGACGGACCTGCACAGAGCCCTGACCTCAACCACATCGAACACCTTTGGGATGAATTGGAACACCGACTGCAAGCCAGAACTAATCTCCCAACATCAGTGCCCGACCTCACTAATGCTCTTGTGGCTGAATGGAAGCAAGTCCCCGCAACAATGTTCCAACATCTAGTGGAAAGCCTTCCCAGAAGAGTGGAGGCTGTTATAGCAGCTACGGGGGGACCAACTCTATATTGATGCCTACGATTTTGGAATGAGATGTTCAATCAGTAGGTGTCCACATTCTTTTGGTCATGTAGTGTATGTACAGTTGAAGTCGGAAGTTTACATACACCTTAGCCAAATACATTTAAACTCAGTTTTTCACAATTCCTGACATTTAATACTAGTAAACATTCCCTGTCTTAGGTCAGTTAGGCTCACCACTTTATTTTATGAATGTGAAATGTCAGAATAATAGTAGAGAGAATGATTTGTTTCAGATTTGATCTCTTTCATCACATTCCCAGTAGGTCAGAAGTTACACTCAATTAGTATTTGGTAGCATTGCCTTTAAATTGTTTAACTTGGGTCAAACGTGTCGGGTAGCTTTCCACAAGCTTCCCACAATAAGTTGGGTGAATTTTGGCCCATTCCTCCTGACAGAGCTGGTGTAACTGAATCAGGTTTGTAGGCCTCCTTGCTCGCACACACTTTTTCAGTTCTGCCCACAAATTTTCTATGGGATTGAGGTCAGGGCTTTGTGATGGACACTCCAATACCTTGACTTTGTTGTCCTTAAGCCATTTTGCCACAACTTTGGAAGTATGCATGGGGTCATTGTCCATTTGGAAGACCCATTTGAGACCAAGCTTTAACTTCCTGACTGATGTCTTGAGATGTTACTTCAATATATACATAATTTTCCTGCCTCATGATGCCATCAATTTTGTGAAGTGGATGTGAAGTGTATTTTTTCACCATAATTTGCAAATAAATTCATTAAAAATCCTACAATGTGATTTTCTGGATTGTTTTTTCTCATTTTGCCTGTCATATTTGAAGTGTACCTATGATGAAAATTACAGGCCTCTCTCATCTTTTTAAGTGGGAGAACTTGCACAATTGGTGGCTGACTAAATACTTTTTTGCCCCATACACACAGGATAGATCATACATTGATTACTGGTCATGTCAGGAAAAGTCCCTAGTGGACTAACCCGATATGATGGCTGGTTACACAAAGGAAGGGGATTGGGTTTGAATGAAAGAGTGGGAAGTCTGAGGGACAAAGGAATTGGGTCTCTATTGGACCTTGAGAAGCTATGCTACCGTAAATACAGAATCTTATGCATTCTAATAACTGAAAATGCAAGATATACAATATTTACTCTGAGTTACGCTTTGATAGATGGGTTGAAGATGGAAGACTGGTTTGCCCAGCAGAGATCGCCATTGTCCTTTGAAGAATCTTTCTGATCGTAGTGATGTAGAGCGAAATTCACCATTCCAGCATGGTGATTGTCGCCTCCACGTTGAAATTCGCCCTTCTAAACGTTAGGACAGCAGTCCTCATATTTATGGAACTAAGGATGACTTCCGTCAACAGGCTTTTGGTACCAGGGGAGAGAAGGGCGTGTTTCATAGTTCTCAACCAATGTCTGTTCACTTAGGTGTGGCCACTGACTGGGCCTAAATTCTACTATGAAACAATTCTCTTATTTAAAACTACATTTCATCTTTTCACAAATAGTTTCATTTTAAACATTTCAATTGCACAACAATTCCATGTGAATCTGATAACTAGAATGTGTAAACTTTCCAAGATACAATTTATGTCATCCTATAATCAGATATAATGTCCCAGACAACAACTGATCTGACATCATATTCTTTAAGTACCAACGGACACTTTCAACTAGAGGTCGACCGATTATGATTTTTCAACGCCGATACCAATACCGATTATTGGAGGACCAAAAAAATCCGATACCGATTAGTCGGACGATTTTTATATATATATACAGTGGGGAGAACAAGTATTTGATACACTGCCGATTTTGCAGGTTTTCCTACTTACAAAGCATGTAGAGGTCTGTAATTTTTATCATAGGTACACTTCAACTGTGAGAGACGGAATCTAAAACAAAAATCCAGAAAATCACATTGTATGATTTTTAAGTAATTCATTTGCATTTTATTGCATGACATAAGTATTTGATCACCTACCAACCAGTAAGAATTCCGGCTCTCACAGACCTGTTAGTTTTTCTTTAAGAAGCCCTCCTGTTCTCCACTCATTACCTGTATTAACTGCACCTGTTTGAACTCGTTACCTGTATAAAAGACACCTGTCCACACACTCAATCAAACAGACTCCAACCTCTCCACAATGGCCAAGACCAGAGAGCTGTGTAAGGACATCAGGGATAAAATTGTAGACCTGCACAAGGCTGGGATGGGCTACAGGACAATAGGCAAGCAGCTTGGTGAGAAGGCAACAACTGTTGGCGCAATTATTAGAAAATAGAAGAAAATAGAAGAAGTTCAAGATGATGGTCAATCACCCTCGGTCTGGGGCTCCATGCAAGATCTCACCTCGTGGGGCATCAATGATCATGAGGAAGGTGAGGGATCAGCCCAGAACTACACGGCAGGACCTGGTCAATGACCTGAAGAGAGCTGGGACCACAGTCTCAAAGAAAACCATTAATAACACACTACGCCGTCATGGATTAAAATCCTGCAGCGCACACAAGGTCCCCCTGCTCAAGCAGGCGCATGTCCAGGCCCGTCTGAAGTTTGCCAATGACCATCTGGATGATCCAGAGGAGGAATGGGAGAAGGTCATGTGGTCTGATGATTCAAAAATAGAGCTTTTTGGTCTAAACTCCACTCGCCTTGTTTGGAGGAAGAAGAAGGATGAGTACAACCCCAAGAACACCATCCCAACCGTGAAGCATGGAGGTGGAAACATCATTCTTTGGGGATGCTTTTCTGCAAAGGGGACAGGACGACTGCACCGTATTGAGGGGAGGGTGGATGGGGCCATGTATTGCGAGATCTTAGCCAACAACCTCCTTCCCTCAGTAAGAGCATTGATGATGGGTCGTGGCTGGGTCTTCCAGCATGACAACGACCCGAAACACACAGCCAGGGCAACTAAGGAGTGGCTCCGTAAGAAGTATCTCAAGGTCCTGGAGTGGCCTAGCCAGTCTCCAGACCTGAACCCAATAGAAAATCTTTGGAGGGAGCTGAAAGTCCGTATTGCCCAGCGACAGCCCCGAAACCTGAAGGATCTGGAGAAGGTCTGTATGGAGGAGTGGGCCAAAATCCCTGCTGCAGTGTGTGCAAACCTGGTCAAGAACTACAGGAAACGTATGATCTCTGTAATTGCAAACAAAGGATTCTGTACCAAATATTAAGTTCTGCTTTTCTGATGTATCAAATACTTATGTCATGCAATAAAATGCGAATTAATTACTTAAAAATCATACAATGTGATTTTCGGGATTTTTGTTTTAGATTCCGTCTCTCACAGTTGAAGTGTACCTATGATAAAAATTACAGACCTCTACATGCTTTGTAAGTAGGAAAATCGGCAAAATCGGCAGTGTATCAAATACTTGTTCTCCCCACTGTATATATTTGTAATATTGACAATTACAACAATACTGAATGAACAATGAACACTTATTTTAACTTAATATAATACATCAATAAAATCAATTCAGTCTCAAATAAATAATGAAACATGTTCAATTTGGTTTAAATAATGCAAAAACAAAGTGTTGGAGAAGAAAGTAAAAGTGCAATATGTGCCATGTAGAAAAGCTAACGTTTAAGTTCCTTGCTCAGAACATGAGAACATATGAAAGCTGGTGGTTCCTTTTAACATGAGTCTTCAATATTCCCAGGTAAGAAGTTTTAGGTTGTAGTTATTATAGGACTATTTTTCTCTATACCATTTGTACTTCATATACCTTTGACTATTGGATGTTCTAATAGGTACTTTAGTATTGCCAGCCTAATCTCGGGAGTTGATAGGCTTGAAGTCATAAACAGCGCAATGCTTGAAGCATTGCGAAGAGCTGCTGGCAAACACAGTAAAGTGCTGTTTGAATGAATGCTTACGAGCCTGCTGCTGCCTACCACCGCTCAGTCAGACTGCTCTATCAAATCATAGACTTAATTATAATATAATAACACACAGAAATATGAGCCATAGGTCATTAATATGGTCAAATCCGGAAACTATCTTTTCGAAAACAAAACGTGAAATATGGAACTGTTCCGTATTTTATCTAACAGGTGGCATCCATAATTCTAAATATTGCTGTTACATTGCACAAACTTCAATGTTATGTCATAATTACATAAAATTCTGGCAAATTAGTTAACAACGAGCCAGGCGGCCCAAACTGTTGCATATACCCTGACTCTGCATGCAATGAACGCAAGAGAAGTGACACAATTTCCCTAGTTTAATATTGCCTGCTATCATGAATTTCTTTTAACTAAATATGCAGGTTTAAAAATATATACTTCTGTGTATTGATTTTAAGAAAGGCATTGATGTTTATGGTTTGGTACACTCGTGCAACGATTGTGCTTTTTCGCAAATGCGCTTTTGTTAAATCATCCCCCGTTTGGTCAAGTTGGATGTCTTTGTTAGGAAGAAATGGTCTTCACACAGTTCGCAACGAGCCAGGCGGCCCAAACTGCTGCATATACCCTGACTCTGTTGCACAGAACGCAAGAGAAGAAACACAATTTCCCTAGTTAAAAGAAATTAATGTTAGCAGGCAATATTAACTAAATATGCATGTTTAAAAATATATACTTGTGTATTGATTTTAAGAAAGGCGTTGAGGTTTATGGTTAGGTACACATTGGTGAAACGACAGTGCTTTTTCGCGAATGCGCTTCTTAAATCACCCGTTTGGCGAAGTAGGCTGTGATTCAATGATAAATTAACAGGCACCGCATCGATTATATGCAACGCAGGACAAGCTAGATAAACTAGTAATATCGTCAACCATGTGTAGTTAACTAGTGATTATGTTAAGATTGGTTGTTTTTTATAAGATACGTTTAATGCTAGCTCGCACCTTAACTTGGGTCCTTGTTGCACTCGCATAACAGGTAGTCAGCCTGCCACGCAGTCTCCTCGTGGAGTGCAATGCAATCGGCCATGATCGGTGTCCCAAAATGCCGATTACCGATTGTTATGAAAACTTGAAATCGGCCCTAATTAATCGTCCATTCCGATTAATCGGCCGACCTCTACTTTCAACTGGTTGAGAAAGGGAAATATTGTTCCATTCCCCAATCTTTTCCCTCAATACTTTCTCTGTGGTAACAAAGGGCTTTCCAAGAGTCCATTCTGTAGAGTGGAGAGAGAAGGGGGAAAGGCATTTATGGGGGGGGGTCCATAAACCTCACCCAACAGGGCAACGTCATGACAATGCCTTCTGGCCAAAGTGGCTGTTGTGCCCTTGGGCTGAAGATAATCATTATAATTTCCTCTCCCGGTGATTGTGCTCTGAAGCACCTCTCACTCACATGGCTCCGTCAGATATCTTAATTCTTATTAGTCAATGCCAGTCACGTATTCGGGTCCCTCTCACAGGCATCACAGCTCCAAAATACAAGTGAAGACAGACACATTGGGGATGCAACTGCATGCTTCTTATCGAATTCTGATGCGCACATTGAGGATGTTAGAAGAACTGTCCACATTTACTTTTTGTCAGCCAGCAAGATGAGCAACGAACAGCAAAAGCACTAACCTATGTCAATCTACTATCCCCCATAGTACCAACGTTTATTTTATTTTTTGAATATTTTATTTGAGCATTTTCCAATTAAGAACATTCAAAACAAAAGTGAAAAGATATTAGACAACTGTAACGGTCGTTTTCCTCCCCGTCTGAAGAGGAGCATGGATCGGACCAATATGCAGCGTGGGTTGAATACATAATGATTTATTTAAAGACGAACACGAAGAACACTTGACAAAATACAAAATAACAAAACGACGTTAACAGACCTGTACTTGAGAACATAAAACAAGAACGCACGAACAGGAAAGATCACACGAACGAACGAAAACAGTCCCGTGTGGCACAAACACTGACACAGGAACAATCACCCACAAACAAACAGTGTGAACAGCCTACCTAAATATGGTTCTCAATCAGAGGAAACGTAAAACACCTGCCCCTGATTGAGAACCATATCAGGCTAATTGAACATGAACCCAACATAGAAACACATAACATAGAATGCCCACCCAGCTCACGTCCTGACCAACTAAACAAAGACAAAACAAAGGAAATAAGGTCAGGAACGTGACAGTACCCCCCCCCCCAAGGTGCGGACTCCGGCCGCAAAACCTGAACCTATAGTGGAGGGTTTGGGTAGGCATCTGTCCACGGTGGCGGCTCTGGCTCTGGACGTGGTCCCCACCCCACCATAGTTTTAATGTCGACCCTCCATATAAACCCCACTGGATTAAGGAGCAGCACCGGACTAAGGGGCAACACCGGACTGAGGGGCGGCACCGGACTGAGGGGCGGCACCGGACTGAGGGGCGGCACCGGACTGAGGGGCGGCACCGGACTGAGGGGCGGCTCCGGACTGAGGGGCGGCTCCGGACTGAGGGGCGGCTCCGGACTGAGGGGCGGCTCCGGACTGAGTGACGGCTCTGGCAGGTCATGGCTGGCTGACGGCTCTGGCAGGTCATGGCTGGCTGACGGCACTAGCAGGTCATGGCTGGCTGACGGCACTGGCAGGTCATAGCTGGCGGGCGGCTCTCGCTGCTCCTGTCTGGCGGGCGGCTCTGGCTGCTCCTGTCTGGCGGACGGCTCCGGCTGCTCCTGTCTGGCGGACGGCTCTGGCTGCTCCTGTCTGGCGGACGGCTCTGGCTGCTCCTGTCTGGCGGACGGCTCTGGCTGTTCCTGTCTGGCGGACGGCTCTAGCGGCTCCTGTCTGGCGGACGGCTCTAGCGGCTCCTGACTGACGGACGGCTCTAGCGGCTCCTGACTGACGGGCGGCTCTGAAGGCTCAGGACAGACGGGCGGCTTTGAAGGCTCAGGACAGACGGATAGCGCAGGCGGCACTGGGGAGACGGATAGCGCAGGCGGCTCTGGGCAGACGGATAGCGCAGGCGGCTCTGGGCAGACGGATAGCGCAGGCGGCTCTGGGCAGACGGATAGTGCAGGCGGCTCTGGGCAGACGGATAGTGCAGGTGGCACTAGGCAGACGGGCAGTGCAGGCGGCACTGGTCAGACGGGCACACCTGTAGGGAGGAGACGGAGAGACAGCCTGGTGCGTGGGGCTGCCACAGGACCCACCAGGCTGGAGAGACCTACAGGAGGCTTGGTGTTAAGAGGAGGCACCTGAAGGACCGGGCTGTGGGGGAGCACTGGAGCTCTGGTGCGCAGCCTTGGCACCACTCCCCCAGGCTGGAATACTACTCCAGCCCGGACCCTCCAGAGTGCAGGCACAGGTTGAACCGGGCTGTGGGTGAGCACTGGAGATCTAGTGCCTACTACGCGCACCTCTCCCTTAGGCTCCACTCCCACATTTGCCCGGTACGAGCGGAGCGTATGCATAGGACGCACTGCACCCTCCCAGCGCCCCGGAGACACAGCACGCAGAGCCGGCGCAGGATACCCTAGACCGAAACTGCGTACCGGAGACCAGACGCGCTGAGCAGGCACAATACGCCCTGGCTGGATGCCCACACTCACATGACACTTTCGGGGGGCTGCCCTATAGCGCACCGGGCTATGGGCACGCACTGGCGACACCGTGCGCTTAACCGCATAACACGGTGCCTGACCAGTAACGCGCTGCTTATGATAAGCACGAGGAGTGCGCTCAGGTCTGCTACCTGGCTTAGCCACACTCCTCTTTAGCCGCCCCCCAAACATTTTCTGGGGCTGCCTCTCGTACCTGTCGCGCTGCCGTGCTGCCTCCTCATATCGCCGCCGCTCAGCTTTCGCTTCCTCCAGCTCAGCTTTGGGGCGGCGATATTCCCCAGCCTGTGCCCAGGGTCCTTCTCCATTCAAAATCTCCTCCCATGTCCAGGAGTCCTGAGATTTCTGCCGCTGCTTTCTCCCACGCTGCTTGGTCCTTGGTTGGTGGGTGATTCTGTAACGGTCGTTTTCCTCCTCGTCTGAAGAGGAGCATGGATCGGACCAATATGCAGCGTGGGTTGAATACATAATGATTTATTTAAAGACGAACACGAAGAACACTTGACAAAATACAAAAACGACGTGAACAGACCTGTACTTGAGAACATAAAACAAGAACGCACGAACAGGAAAGAACACACGAACGAACGAACGAACGAACGAAAGCAGTCCCGTGTGGCACAAACACTGACACAGGGACAATCACCCACAAACAAACAGTGTGAACAGCCTACCTAAATATGGTTCTCAATCAGAGGAAACGTAAAACACCTGCCTCTGATTGAGAACCATATCAGGCTAATTGAACATGAACCCAACATAGAAACACATAACATAGAATGCCCACCTAGCTCACGTCCTGACCAACTAAACAAAGACAAAACAAAGGAAATAAGGTCAGGAACGTGACAACAACAATAGGACAAAGTGACAGTAACAGACGAGCGTAACAAAAACATTTAAATAATAATTATAATAATTGTATATAGAAACATACAATAAATAAGTCATAATAAGGAGTAAAATAAAAAATAATAATAATGAGACATTGGATCATATGGTCACCTGCCGTAAGCTACATATTATACATTACGTGTGAAACATTATATAAGGATTATATAGAGATTCAATCAATGTGTTGTGAGGGGAGATTCTCCATATAGTCAATAAAAGGTTGCCAAATTCTGTAAAATGTCTCTAACATATTCCTCAAGCAGTAAGTGATTTTCTCCAGTGGGATACAACTATTAACTTCCGATAGCCTGTCAGGGAGGAATCCGATTTCCTTTTCAAGGCAATACATTTCTTGGCAATCGCTAGCGATATTTCTGTTAGCTTTATAGTATGGCTTTGCCTAAGATTGAAGTTAGTAAAGTTACCCAGTAGACAGACCTCCGGGTCTAAAGGGAATGCAACCCCGTGAATTAAGGATATGGTATCGCATACCCCCTGCCAGAAACCGTGTAGTTTTGAACACTGCCAAGTGGAATGGAGGAATGTTCCTTCATCTGAGCCACATCTAAAACATAGGGAGGAGATATCAGGGTTGAACTTGTGCAGTCTAGATGGGGTGATATAGAGCTGATGGAGGAAATTAAACTGGATCAGTCTGTATCTGGAGTTCAGTGTGGATGTAACACCATCCCTGCATAGGTCACTCCATAGACCCTCATCAAGATCAATACCCAGATCTTTTTCCCATCTAAGTCGGGGTTTATCTAGCTCAGGCAGTGTTAGTCCTGACATAAGAGCATCGTAAACACGGGAAATGGTCTTAAACTGTGGTTGGTCAGCGTGGCAGAGTTGTTCAATAGGTGACATCTTAGAGTCACCCTAATAAAGTGTTGTAGTTGTAGGTAGCTAAAGAAGTCCCTGTTAGGCAAGTGGTATTTCTGTTTCAGCTGATCAAAAGACATAAGAACTCCCTCCTCATACCAATATTCCAGAAGAGTGATCCCCTTATCAGACCATGGTCTAAAGTTACTATTCTGGAAAAACATAGGGATCAATCTATTGTTCCATAATAGGGTTTTAGGGGAAAGGAATCTCCCTCGTCTGAACAGCTCATGCAGTTTGCACCATGCCAGGACAGAATGTATGATTAAAGGGTTGTCTGTGATGGTTTTTATAGATTGTCTGTCCCATTTGTAAAACAATTCTGCCCCAGTGTCATCATTTACCTCAAGCTTTTCAATGTTCAACCATGAGGGAGAGGGACCATTGTTGTCACGTTCGTCGTATTGATGAGACAAAGGCGCAGCGTCATATGAATACATTCTTCTTTTAATGAAGAAAAAACACTAAACAAACTAACAAAGTAACAAAACGAACGTGAAGCTATATAACACGAGTGCTGACAGGCAACTACACATAGACAAGAACCCATAAATACCAAAGGGAAAATGGCAACCTAAATATGATCCCCAATCAGAGACAATGATAAACAGCTGCCTCTGATTGGGAACCAATTCAGGCCACCATAGACCTACATATGCCTAGACTTACAAACACACCTAGACATACAAAAACCCTAGACAATACAAAATAAGCATACCCACCCCCGTCACACCCTGACCTGACCAAAATAATAAAGAAAACATAGAATACTAAGGTCAGGGTGTGACAATTGTCAAACCTCTGAGCGAGAAACCTAGACTGTGCAGCCCAGTAGTACATTCTAAAATTGGGGAGGTTTAAGCCTCCTTGACCGTAATCAAGGGTCAGTTTATCCAGGCCAACCCTAGGGGTTTTGCCGTGCCAGATAAACCGCCTGGTCAGCTTGTCGAGAGAGGAAAAGAATGCTGTGGGAAAAGGGATAGGGAGAGATTGAAACAGATATAGAAATCTGGGCAAGACATTCATTTTAATTACATTGATTCTACCCAGTAGAGTGCAAAGTTTAGTTTATTAGTTTAGTTTAAAGTTGGTCACACTATAAAAAAAATGTTGGTGCCCAGAAGGTTTTGTCAACAAAAATATATATACAGTATATGTATACTCATTAAAGTCTTTCTATATCTGTGCAGTGATGATTTATGTTAATTTAATAAAAACATTAAGACTAAATCCTACTTCAAATCTATGCAGATATTATAAGTCATTCCAAAAAGATAAGAATCTACTCAATTGGAGCCATTAGGATCTAGTATTCTACCTGTCTGTGTCACATGAGTTGACGCTGGAGAGATGAAGCAGGTAAGGGGAGTCAAACATTTAATGTAGAACGGACATGGAACGAGACAGGAACAGCGTCAGCATACAAGAAAACAAAGACAAAAAACAATCAATGCAGCAGCAGGGAACAGAGCAGGGAAACTGACAAATATAGGGGATGATAAGTGAGTCCAGGTGAGTCCAATATTGCTGAAGCGCGTGACGAGGGAAGGCAGGTGTGCGTAATTGATGGCAGGAGTGCGTGATGCAGGGCAGCCTGGCGCCCTTAAAGGCCAGGGGAGGGAAGAGCAGGAGCAGATGTGACAGTACCCACCCTCCCCTAGGGGCGCCACACGGCGTCCCACCTGGGCGAACCGGCCGACACATGGGCGCTGGGCAAGCCGGTTGGGGCGTGGGAGCCCAATGAACCGGCAGGAGTGTGAGAGCCTGGTAAGCCGGCTGAGGCATGGAAGCCAGACAATCCGACTGAAGCAAGACGCCTGTCGATGCTGCAGCGAGGGAGCCCGGTGATCCGGTGGAGAGTGACGTGGGATGGAAAGCCGCCGAGCCAAACGAGGCAAGGAAACCTCTCGAACCAGCCAGGGCGTGAAAACCCTCAGTTCCATCGGCGGCGGAATCCACCCTGACGTCACCAACAAAACATAAAACAAACAAAAAAAATCCTGGGCCGGCTGGGCGAACAAGAAATGATGATCCGGCTGAGGCCCGACGTGGGATGGGTGCCATCCGATCCAAACGGTGCAAGGAAACCTCTCAAGCCAGCTAGGGCGTGAAAGCCCGACGACCTGGCTAGGCACCCCCCGGTTCCATCGGTGGCGACCCAGAGCCAATACCGCCATACCAACCAGAACGCAAGTACTCCCCGATGCTTTGTGTGATGGCTGATCCGTTATGTCACATGAGTTGACGCTGGCGAGACGAAGCAGGTACTGGGAGTCAAACATTTAATGTAGAACGGACATGGAACGAGACAGGAACAGCGTCAGCATACAAGAAAACAAAGACAAAAAAACGATCAATGCATCAGCAGGGAACAGAGCAGGGAAACTGACAAATATAGGGGAGGTAATAAACAGATGATAAGTGAGTCCAGGTGAGTCCAATATCGCTGAAGCGCATGACAAGGGAAAGCATGTGTGCGTTATTGATGGCGGGAGTGTGTGATGCAGGGCAGCCTGGCGCCCTCAAGGGCCAAGGGAGGGAAGAGCGGGAGAAGTTGTGACAGTCTGTTTCAAATTGCTCTGTTCTGTCAGCTCTGCCTTCCACCTGCGCTTATTCTGCTGGTATGCTCTCAGGTAAGGTTATTTTCTTCAGTTGCTAATAAGTAAGCATTGAAAATATTTAGCTAACAGCAATATGCAGTGCATTCGGAATGTATTCAAACCCCTCGACTTTTCCACATTTTGTTACGTTACAGCCTTATTCTAAAATGGATTAAATAGTTTTGTTTCTTCATCAATCTACACACAATACATCATAATGACAAAGCAAAAACAGGTTTTTGGACATTTTTGCAAATGTATTAAAAATTTAAAATATCACATTTACATAAGTATTCAAACCCTTTACTCAGTACTTTGTTGAAGCACCTGTGGCAGCGATTACAGCCTTGAGTCTTCTCCCATTCTTCTCTGCAGATCCTCTCAAGCTCTGTGAGGTTGGATGGGGAGCGTCACTGCACAGTTATTTTCAGGTCTCTCCAGAGATGTTCGATTGGGTTCAATTCTGGGCTCTGGCTGGGCCACTCAAAGACATTCAGAGACTTGTCCCGAAGCCACTCCTGCATTGTCTTGACTGTGTGCTTAGGGTCGTTGTCCTGGTGGAAGGTAATTCTGAGGTCCTGAGAGCTCTGGAGCATGTTTTCATCTAGGACCTCTCTGTACTTTGCTGTGTTCATCTTTCCCTCGATCCTGACTAGTCATCCAGTCCCTGGCTCTGAAAAACATACCAACAGCACGATTCTGCCACCACTATGCTTCACCATAGGCATGATGCCAGGTTTCCTCCAGACTTGACGCTTGGCATTCAGCCTTCATCAGTCCAGAGAATGATGGTCTGAGAGTCTTTAGGTGACTTTTGGCAAACTCCAAGCGGGCTGTCATGTGCCTTTTACTGAGGAGTGGATTCCGTCTGGCCACTACCATAAAGGCCTAATTGGTGGAGTGCTGCGGAGATGGTTTTCCTTCTGAAAGGTTTACCCATCTCCACAGAGGAACTCTGGAGCTCTGTCAGAGTGACCATCGGGTTCTTGGTCACCTCCCTGACCAAGGCCCTTCTCCCTCGATTGCTCAGTTTGGCAGGGTGGCCAGCTCTTGGGAAGAGTCTTAGTGCTTTCAAACTTCTTCCATTTAATTAAGAATGATGGAAACCACTGTGTTCTTTGGGACCTTCAATGCTGCAGAAATGTTTTGGTACCCTTCCCCAGATCTGTGCCTCGACACAATCCTTTCTCGGAGCTCTACGGACAGTTCCTTCGACTTCATGGCTTGTTTTTTGCTCTGACATGCGCTGTCAACTGTGGGACCTTACATAGACAGGTGTGAGCCTTTCAAAATCAAGTCCAATCAATTGAAGTTGAAAAAAACATCTCGGGGATGATCAATGGAAACAGGATGCACCTGAGCTCAATTTTGAGTCTTATAGCAATCGGTCTGAATACTTATGTAAATCAGGTTTTTCTGCGAGCTAACATAAGATAGCTAGCACTACCTAGATAACTTTCTAAGCTAGGCTAACGTTAGCTCATTTAGGTTTGTCGGCCCGTGTGTATTATAGCGAGCAAGCTAGTAGTGTATCAATGTCCACAACTCTGAACTGGTGGGGTGTGGTCGTGTGTCAGCCATTGATTGCTAACTTACATTGGCTAATAACTAGCTAAAGGATAAAGTTTTCATTTATTTTCTCTCGTTTGCGCTCGGTTCTCGCTCTGGCAGAAGACCAATGTGGTGGTCTGGCTTTTTAAAATTCAGCTTTGCTTTCTTTTCTATGTCTACATTTCAGTCTTTGGTATAGATCTAGCTAGATAGCGTATAAAACCAATGATGTAGCGAAATGGGGAATGCTTGTTATGTGAGATCCATGTAGCCGAGTCTTTGGCATGGATGAAAATGGAAATAATCAATACATCAATAGCTACTTGTTGTAGTTGCAGGATCTTGAGAAAATGTGTTAATGGTTAATGGTTATGGTTAATCGTCTATATTCTTCTTTTAACCTCTTAACAGATGTGCCTTGTGGCTGATTCATATTATCTCTAAATATAAAGTTATGTAGGTATTTCGCAACAAAGCATCCTTCACTCACACTGCCAAACATACCCTCAAAACTGACTATCCTACCGATCCTTGACTTCGGCGATGTAATTTACAAAATAGCCTCCAACACTCTACTCAGCAAATTGGATGCAGTCTATCACAGTGCCATCCGTTTCGTCACCAAAGCCCCATATACTACCCACTACTGCGACCTGTGTGCTCTCGTTGGCTGGTCCTCGCTTCATATTCGTCGTCAAACCCACTTGCTCCAGGTCGTCTATAAGTCTTTGCTAGGTAAAGCCCCGCCTTATCTCAGCTCACTGGTCACCATAGCAGCACCCACCCGTAGCACGCGCTCCAGCAGGTATATTTCACTGGTCACCCCAAAGCCAATTCCTCCTTTGGCTGCCTTTCCTTCCAGTTCTCTGCTGCCAATTACTGGAACGAATTGCAAAAATCACTGAAGCTGGAGACTCATATCTCCCTCACCAACTTTAAGCATCAGCTATCAGAGTAGCTTACAGATCATTGCACCTGTACATAGCCCATCTGTAAATACCCCATCCAACTACCTCACCCCCATATTGTTATTTATTTTATTTTAGTTTTTGCTTCTTTGCACCCCAGTATCTCTACTTGCACACTCATCTTCTGCACATCTATCACTCCAGTGTTTATTAGCTAAATTGTAATTATTTCGCCACTACAGCCTATTTATTGCTTCACCTCCTTAATCTTACCTCATTTGCACACACTGTATATAGACTTTTCTATTGGGTTATTGACTGTACATCTGGTTATTCCATGTGTAACTCTGTGTTGTTTGTGTCGCACTGCTTTGATTTTGTCACGCCCTGACCGTAGAGAGCTTTTTATGTCTCTATTTTGGTTTGGTCAGGGTGTGATTTGGGTGGGCATTCTATGTTCCTTATTCTATGATTTGTATTTCTGTGTGTTTTGGCCGGGTGTGTTTCTCAATCAGAGGCAGCTGTCTATCGTTGTCTCTGATTGAGAACCATACTTAGGTTGCCTTTTCCCACCTGTATTTGTGGGTAGTTTGTCTATGTGTAGTTGCCTGGCAGCACTCATTTTTGTATAGCTTCGTTTGTTATTTTGTTAGTTTGTTTAGTGTTCGTTCTTTGTAATAAAGAAGAATGTATGCATCCCACGATGCGCCTTGGTCTCCCTTCTTTGTGGGAGGATAAATTACAGATTTATCTTGGCCAGGTCGCAGTTGTAAATGAGAAATTGTTCTCAACTGGCCTACCTGGTTAAATAAAGGTGAAATAAAATAAATAAAGGTATGTACAGTACATCTCCGCATTCAATAATTGCACTTGTGTGGGCTACTTAGCAAACATGTGATGACATATCCCATCTAACTGTAGGATCATGATTATGAAAGGGATTTAGAAATCTATGATGTCTAAACTGTCAGCAACATAAGCCATAATTACCCTTAATATTAAAGATGCCGACCGCAATGTTGGTGACTAAATATTTTTGAAAGCTCTCGCTTTGGCCTGGAATTCGTCAATAAGCATTCAATACATGCATAATTAATGTCTTACATCAATTAGATACAATCTTTCGTTGAATCCATATCATTATGTGGTCAACCATTTTGGATACAAGGGACACTGATTTCCTGTTATATGAGCCAGGCTAACTAGAATAATGCACTGCCCAGCATTACCAGAGCCGACAGCAGAAGTGTGTCGGGTTGGCATTTGCCCAGCACTTTTCAATAAGGTGGGGAACCACTCAGTTTGCAAGGCAGGCTCAATGGCTCCGAGGGAGAGCAAAAAGAGAGCGATAGCAAAGACGTGGTGCACAAATGTGCACATGTGTGATGTAGTACGCAATTTTCGGGTACCACATTTGACTTGTGAGTGCCACTTTCTCAACCAGTGGCCAAACTTCGCACACAGCATCTGTAAAAGTAGCTTTTTGACTAATTGGACTAGCTACCATCTAAGACTGCTAGATTGTTGACCAAGACATTGTACACCGAAGACAGGACTTCCTCGACCAGTGTCCCAGTGTTAAAGACATGAAAGACAGATGGCCTGCTCTGTTTGAAGCCTCTCAGGGGAGTCAGCAGCCAAAAAATACAATACCAAATGAAATATCTTTACCATTACAAACCTCTTAATTGATGATACTTGAGTATTTGTCTTTCAGATAATTGAAGAATTCCAGAGGGTCACCACAAAGCAGGTTTATGGCCATGTTGGACCAGTACACCCCTAAGCCGCTGTCCTTATTCCATTCCAAGGGAGGAGCACTTGGACACAGATTGTGGGTCATGCTGGATGTGCTACTCCAGGTAAAGTATTCTCAGGAAAAATTCCCTGTTTTATATTTAGCTGGCTGATGTTTGGTGCTGCAATTTAAGCCATAGCCCCTGCTTTGCCACCCAAGCACTGTACACCTTTTAGTAATACGGGATACTTGGATCAGTGGATGCACAGATTCAATCCAATGAAAACAGTGATTTTATTCTATATCAGGGTCATGATGTGAGTTCAGTGAGGAATTTTTATTCAGTGTTACTGAGCAATGAGCAATGCATGGTATGTGGTTTGTGTTGAATAACTCATTTCAGGACCAAAACAGTACCCCCATTTGAGAAGACAAGAGAAGTGGTTTTACGTTGCTTAGTTGACTACCTGGCTGAAGATGGAGGTGACCTCATTAAAGACTACCGTGTGAGGGTGTCACGCCCTGGCCTTAGTTATCTTTGTTTTCTGTATTATTTTAGTTAGGTCAGGGTGTGACAGGGGGGATGTTTGTGTGTATTTGTCTCGTCTTGGGTGGTTGTATTGTATAGGGGGTTTTGTAGAGTTTATGGGGTTGTGTTCAGTGTAGGTGTCTAGGTATGTCTATGGTTGCCTGAGTGGTTTTCAATCAGAGACAGCTGTCTTTCATTGTCTCTGATTGGGAGCCATATTTAAGGCAGCCATAGGCATTAGGCTGTTGTGGGTAATTGTCTATGTCTAATGTTAGTAGTGTGTGTATGCACTTTCGTTTGTAGCTTCACGGTTGTTTAGTATTTTTTTTATCACGCTGCGCCTTGGTCCACTCTTCCTCATCAAGACGATCGTGACAGAGGGCAATAAAGTATTTTCTGACCTGTATATTCTATCACCTGTGTGTGTGTGTGTGTGTGTGTGTGTGTGTGTGTGTGTGTGTGTGTGTGTGTGTGTGTGTGTGTGTGTGTGTGTGTGTGTGTGTGTGTGTGTGTGTGTGTGTGTGTGTGTGTGTGTGTGTGTGTGTGTGTGAGAATGTTCACTGCATTTTGATAAAAATAAGGGCATCTCGTAATCCGGTTTGATTTAATGGCAAATTGCATGGAAAATTTGATCCCAACATTGAAAGAATAAGTCTGTATTTTTGTTTTATTTTTTTACAGGAAGCTGAAGGGGGTGATGTCATGCAGGACCTTGCACAACGTGTAATGAAAATCTACAGTACCAGTGAAAAGTTTGGATACACCTACTCATTCCAGGGTTTTTCTACTTAAATGTTTTTACTATTTTCTACATTTGTATAATAATAGTGAAGACATCAAAACTATGAAATAACACATATGGAATCATGTAGTAACCCAAAAAATGTTGAACAAATTCTTCAAAGTAGCCACCCTTTGCCTTGATGACAGCTTTGCACACTCTTGAAAAACCCTGGAATGAGTAGGTGTGTCCAAACTTTTTACTGGTAATGTATATACATATTTTTCCTGTTTTGCATGTTATTTTGGCATTAGTACGTGTCACATATCAGTTTGCAAACAATGTAAAAAATATCGAGTTAATAAAGCCGCATACAAACATGGTTTCTTTTCTCTTTTTTGCTTTCTTGAGTAAGGCAGCTCCAAAATGCAGGTGTTTCAGCCTACTGTAGCTCAGTGCTTTCTTTTGTGGTGGGGCAGCCAGCGGAAAATACGGAGCGTAGGGGTTGGTAATGTTCTCTAGTTGAGCCATAATTGGCTCAGTGTTCTGTTACTCATGGGGACACTACGGCACCACAAAATCTACAGGGAGAGCTCGACAATTCAAGCCCTTTGGATGCTGCCATAGAGTTTGGCCCCCGGTCTTGGTGATTTCATGGGCATGTACCTCAAGTGCTTGGTTCGTCCCAAATATCAACCACCAATCTTCAAACTATACTTCAGAAGAGAACATTTCCATTTTGGAGCGCTTTCACAATTATCCTTTCGGATTGCACTAGCAGTCAAGATAACATAATTCTAATTCATTTGTAGATATTCATGTAGAAAATCCTCGAACAGATAATGCTTCAGTCCCACATGTCCCTTTTCATAACAATGATTGTCACAGAGTGCTTCACAACAACCCTTCCTAGACACCCTAAGAATAAGCAGCAGCTGTGTGGCAAAGGAAAATAAAGAAAAGTGGTAACACTATGATATTTTCCATGCCAATGCCAATATGATGAACTAATACTTTTAAGTCTACCTTTCGTTTCAGGGCTGGATTTTATTTTCCCTAAACGCTTATGACAAATCCAGCTCCAGAACCAGCCTAACCTAGCCAGCTGGCTAATCTTTTGAATATGATTTAGCAACAACAGATAAATCAAATCAAAGTTTATTTGTCACGTGCGCTGAATACAACAGGTGTAGACCTTACAGTGAAATGCTTACTTACAGGCTCTAACCAATAGTGCAAAAAAGGTGTTAGGTGAACAATAGGTAAGTAAAGAAATAAAACAACAGTAAAAAGACAGGCTATATACAGTAGCGAGGCTATAAAAGTAGCGAGGCTACATACAGACACCGGTTAATCAGGCTGATTGAGGTAGTATGTACATGTAGATATGGTTAAAATGACTATGCATATGTGATGAACAGAGAGTAGCAGTAGCGTAAAAGAGGGGTTGGCGGGTGGTGGGTGGCGGGACACGATGCAGATAGCCCGGTTAGCCAATGTGCGGGAGCACTGGTTGGTTGGCCCAATTGAGGTAGTATGTACATGAATGTATAGTTAAAGTGACTATTCATATATGATAAACAGAGAGTAGGGGTGGGGGGGGCCACACAATGCAAAATAGTCCGGGTAGCCATTTGATTACCTGTTCAGGAGTCTTATGGCTTGGGGGTAAAAACTGTTTTGTCCTAGACTTGGCACTCTGGCACTGCTTGCCATGCGGTAGTAGAGAGAACAGTCTATGACTGGGGTGGCTGGGGTCTTTGACAATTTTTAGGGCCTTCCTCTGACACCGCCTGGTGTAGAGGTCCTGGATGGCAGGCAGCGTAGCCCCAGTGATGTACTGGGCCGTACACACTACCCTCTGTAGTGCCTTGCGGTCAGAGGCCGAGCAATTGCCGTACCAGGCAGTGATGCAACCAGTCAGGATGCTCTCGATGTTGCAGCTGTAGAACCTTTTGAGGTTCTCAGGACCCATGCCAAATCTTTTTAGTTTCCTGAGGGGGAATAGGCTTTATCGTGCCCTCTTCACAACTGTCTTGGTGTGCTTGGACCATTCTAGTTTGTTGTTGATGTGGAGACCAAGGAACTTGAAGCTCTCAACCTGCTCCACTACAGCCCAGTCAATGAGAATGGGGGCATGCTCGGTCCTCCTTTTCCTGTAGTCCACGATCATCTCCTTAGTCTTGATTACGTTGAGGGATAGGTTGTTATTCTGGGACCACCCGGCCAGGTCTCTGACCTCCTCCCTATAGGCTGTCTCGTCGTTGTCGGTGATCAGGCCTACCACTGTTGTGTCGTCTGCAAACTTAATGATGGTGTTGGAGTCGTGCCTGGCCATGCAGTCGTGGGTGAACAGGGAGTACAGGAGGGGACTGAGCACGCACCCCTGTGGAGCTCCAGTGTTGAGGATCATCGTGGCAGATGTGTTGCTACCTACCCTCACCACCTGGAGACAGCCCGTCAGGAAGTCCATGATCCAGTTGCAGAGGGAGGTGTTTAGTCCCAGGGTCCTTAGCTTAGTGATGAGCTTTGAGGGTACTATGGTGTTGAACGCTGAGCTGTAGTCAATGAATAGCATTCTCACATAGGTGTTCCTTTTGTCCAGGTGGGAAAGGGCAGTGTGGAGTGCAATAGAGATTGCATCATCTGTGGATCTGTTGTGGCGGTATGCAAAATTAGAGTGGGTCTAGGGTTTCTGTGACAATGGTGTTGATGTGAGCGGTATGCATGTGTGTGTTATGTGTATATGTGTGTGTTATGTGTGTATGTGCGTGTATGAAGTGTATGTGAATGTGTGTGGCTTTTGTGTGAGTATATTGTGTAGTGTGTAGGTATGTATATAGTGTGTATATAAGTCTTGTGAGTGTGCATAGAGTGAAAGATAGGCGCTGTCGTGCCCTCATCATGACTGTGCGGGTGTGTGTGGACAAATGTTAAGTCCTTAGTGATGTGGACGACAAGAAACTTGAAACTGTTTAAAAGTTTTACTCACATCGGCCACAGAGAGCAATAAATGAGGCAGGTTACCTTGGAGTTATTGGGAAAAAGGGACAATAGTGGTCAGCTTAAAACATGTTGGGATTACAGACTGGGACAAGGAAAGAATGAAAATGTCTGTGAAGACACTTGCCAGCTGGTCTGCACATGGTTTGAGTACACACCCTAGCCCGGCAGCCTTGCGAGTTTTAACCTTTTAAACGTTTTTCTCACATCGGCCACGGAGAGTGAGATCACACAGTCATCCGGAACAACAGGGGCTTTCATGCAAGACTCAGTGTTGTATTCCTCGAAGTGAGCATTAATGGCGTTTATCTTGTTTGGGAGTTATGCATCACTGGGCATCTTACCGTTGGTTTTCCCTTTGTAATCTGTTATCGTCTGCAAGGCCTGCCACATATGACGAGCGTCAGAGCCAGTGTAATAGGATTCCACCTTCCTCCTATATTGTCCTTTTGCGTTTTTGATGTCTCGTTGGAGGTCATAGCGTGCTTTCTTGTGTGTGTCCATGTCCATGTGTCATTTATTGTAAGCGTTAGCTCTAGCCTTTTGCCCAGCACGGATATTTCCTATAATCCATGGTTTTGGTTTGGATGTTTGTATAGTCATTGTTGGGACGACGCCATCTATGCACTTATTGATGAAGCCAGTGACTGATGTGGTAAACTCCTCAATGTTATCAGATGAATCCTGGAACATATACCAGTCTGTTGTCGCAAAAAGTATTATAGCCTCGCGTCTGCTTCATCGGACAACTTTTGTATTGAGCGTGTCACTGGTACTTCCTGTTTGAGCTTTTGTTTGTAAACAGGAAGCAGGAGAATAGACTCATGATCAGATTTGCAGAACGTAGGATGAGGAAGGGCCTTATATGCGTTTCTGTGGGTAGAATAAAAGTAGTCTAGAGTTTTAACGCCCCTAGTGGTGCAGGAGACGTGTGTTATAAGATGGGTGGCCCATCCACCACCCCCCATCTTTGTAGGACAAAATAAGCATTGTTTTTACAGCTTTTTCTTTTGTTGTTACATGTACATTCTACACACATTTTACGTACATGGCATTTAGAAAAAAATATATTGACAGTAGTTACGTAGTAAGAATAAAGTAATTTGATATTTGATGTACATTATATATCACGTTTTGGGGAAGACCCAGATGCAGACAGTGTCGAAGTAATACAAGTTTATTACTAGAACAGGTCAATAATCCTATGTGGCGGGGCAAGGTACAGGACAGCAGGTAGGCTCAGGGTCAAGGCAGACAGAATGGTCAAAACTGGGAAAACTAGAAAACAGGAACTATAGAAAAGACAGGAGCAAGAGGAAAAAAGCTGGTAGGCTTGACGAACAAAACTAACTGGCAACAGACAGAGCACACAGGTATAAATACACAGGGGATAATGAGGGGAGATGGGACACACCTGGTGGGGGGTGGAGACAAGCACAAAGACAGGTGAAACAGATCAGGGTGTGACAGTATATCTTGATCGATAGATACATTAAACATCGTGTTTTCAGTCATAACTATTATAGAAAGTGAGCTCTAAAACCCACCCCTCAGCTACTCTCAGTCCATCCCACCTATCTCCGTAAACTGCCCTCTACATTTTTTAAAAGTGATGTATCGCATAAATTCGGAAACCAGTAAAATCGCATAGTAAGTTAAAGATAAATATTTTTTACTAAAAGTATGATTATATTGTTGATTGATAGACTATGGTTTTCCAAATCGCTCAACAGTGCTATTTGTAGTGTTCATTTTATAGAAATGATGTTATTTTTCAGCCATTCCTGAACCAGTGACCAAAAACAAGCTACAGTGCATTCAGAAAGTATTCAGACCCCTTCCCTTTTTCCATTATTCAGATCCCATCAAGAGAGAGCACGATGGAGAAATGTACAGTTACAGTATTTTCATTTCAGGTGTGAGTTGATTTAACCACCAGGTGGCGAGTGTATCCAATTTATGTGGACAGCTTATTGATATGATCCGAGTAAATGTGACTGTGGTTGGGCAGAGCTTCACACAGAAAGAACTAATAGATGTAGCAGCATTGAGGTGGATGTGCTGCTCTAACTTCACATCCAACATGAGCCTGCATGCCAGCTGCTGCCAGTGTCAACTACTGCAAGAGAAAGATATGGCTTTTGTGATTGTGACAGTATACAGTCCCTTCAGAAAGTATTCACACCCCTTGACTTTTTCCACATTTTGCTGAGGTTGACTAAATCCCAAGGTGGGATTTAGTCAACGATCTACACAAAATACTCTGTAAAGTTAAAGGAGAAAATGTAAAAAATTTATGAAAAATAAACAGTAATATATCATGATTACATAAGTATTCAACCCCCTGAGTCAATACATGTTAGAATCACCTTTGGCAGCGATTACGGCTGTGAGTCTTTCTGGGTAAATCTCTAAGAGCTTTGCACACCTAGTGTACAATATTTGGTCATTATTCTTTTAAAAATTCTTCAAGCTCTGTCAAGTTGGTTGTTGATCATTGCCAGTCAGCCATTTTCAATTCTTGCCATAGATTCTCAAGCCGATTTAAGTCAAAACTGTAACTAGGCCACTCAGGAATATTCAATGTGTCTTCATAAGCAACTCCAGTGTATATTTGGCCTTGTGTTTTAGGTTATTGTCTTGCTGAAAGGTGAATTTGTCTCCCAGTGTCTGTTGGAAAGCAGACTGAAACAGGTTTTCCTCTACGATTTTGCTTGTTCTTAGCTCCCTAGTCCTTGCAGATGACAAGCATACCCATAACATGATTCAACCACCACCATGCTTGAAAATATGAAGAGTGGTACTCAGTGATGTAAAAGTTAATTTCTTTGCCACATTTTTTTCTGTTTTACTTTAGTGCCTTATTACAAACAGGATGCATCTTTTTTTACAGGCTTCCTTCTGTTCACTCTGTCATTTATGTTAGTATTGTGCAGTAATTACAATGTTGTTGATCCATCCTCAGTTTTCTCCTATCACAGTCATTAAACTCTCTAACTGTTTTAAAGTCACCATTGGCCTCATGGTGAAATCCCTAAACGTTTTCCTTCCTCTCCGCCAACTGAGTTAGGTGTATTGATACACCATCCAAAGTGTAATTAATACATTTGTCATACTTAAAGGGATATTCATTGTCTGCTTTTTTAAATTTTTACATCAACCAATAGGTGCCCTTCTTTGCGAGGCAATGGAAAAACTCCCTGGTCTTTGTGGTTGAATATGTGTTTGAAATTCACTCCTTGACTGAGAGACGGTACAGAGATGAGATAGTCATTCAAAAAAAAATTTAAACACTATTATTGCACAAAGAGTGAGTCCATGCAACTTATTATGAGACTTGTTAAGCACATTAATTTGACTCTTGAACTTATTTAATTAAGCTTGCCATATCAAAGGCGTTGAATACTGGTCCTGCCGTACATACCTACATGTACACTACGGTCACAAGACGCCGGCCTCCTTACTGTCCCTAGAATTTCTAAGCAAACAGTGGGAGGCAGGGCTTTCTCCTATAGAGCTCCACTTTTATGGAATTGTCTGCCTATCCATGTGAGAGACGCAGACTTGGTCTCAACCTTTAAGTCTTTATTGAAGACTCATCTCTTCAGTAGGTCCTATGATTGAGTGTAGTCTGGCCCAGGGGTGTGAAGGTGAACGGAAAGGCATTGGAGCGACGAACCGCCAATGCTGTCTCTGCCTGGCCGGTTCCCCTCTCTCCACTGGGATTCTCTGCCTCTAACACTATTATGGGCGCTGAGTCACTGGCTTACTGGTGCTCTTCCATGCCGTCCCTAGGAGGGGTGCGTCATTTGAGTGGGTTGAGTCACTGATGTGATCTTGCTGTCCGGGTTGGTGCCCTCCTCGGGTTCATGACGTGAGGGAGATCTTCGTGGGCTATACTCGGCCTTGTCACAGGGTAGTAGGTTGGTGGTTGAAGATATCCCTCTAGTGGTGTGGGGGCTGTGCTTTGTCAAAGTGGGTGGGGTTATATCCTGCCTGTTTGGCCCTGTCCTGGGGTATTGTCTGACAGGGCCACAGTGTCTCCCAACCTTTTCTGTCTCAGCCTCCAGTATTTATGATGCAATAGTTTGTGTCGGTGGGCTAGGGTCAGTCTGTTATATCTGGAGTATTTCTCCTGTCTTATCCGGTGTCCTGTGTGAATTTAAGTATGCTCCCTCAAATTCTCTCTCTCTTTTTTCTGTCTGTCTTTCTCCTTCTCTCTCTCTCTTCTTTCGGAGGACCTGAGCCCTAGGACCATGCCTGGCCTTTTTAAACTTTTTAATTCTATGTGTGAAAATTTCATCTTTAATTAGAATGTCCAGAATTTCATATAAACGTATAACGCTGTTGATATTATCTTTTAAAAAGAGGGCAAATGCTTGAGAAGCACCAAGAGGAATAATGCCACTGCATTGCCTTAATATTGGAACCATTTGAAATCTTCTGACATGTATTTATTTATTTTTAGACGCTCTAGATCTCTCTATTCTACTTCTCTTTTGGTGCAGTTTGGCCTGGAGTTGTTTCCGTAGTTCCCCAGTCCACCTAGTCATGCTGCTGCTCCAGTTTCAACTGTTCTGCCTGCAGCAATGGAACCCTGACCTGTTCACTGGATGTGCAACCTTGTCCCGGACCTGCTGTTTTGGACTCTCTCTCTGACGCACCTGTTGTTTCTAACTCTGAATGATCGGCTGTGAAAAGCCAACTGACATTTACTCCTGAGGTGCTGACCTGTTGCATCCTCTACAACCACTGTGATTATTATTATCTGACCCTGCTGGTCATCTATGAACGTTTGAACATCTTGGCCATGTTCTGTTATAATCTCCACCCGGCACAGCCAGAAGAGGACTGGCAACCCCACAGAGCCTGGTTCCTCTCTAGGCTTTTTCCTAGGTTCTGGCCTTTCTAGGGAGTTTTTCCTAGCCACCGTGCCTCTGCATTGCTTGCTGTTTGTGGTTTTAGGTTGGGTTTCTGTACAGCACTTTGTGACATTGGCATTGACATTGATACTTATTGACTCAAGACATTTCAGCTTCGTTGTAGTTTTACCTCCTGTTTCTCACCAACTTCATGATATCCAATTGCGATCCAATTATGATCTTGTCTCATCGCTGCAACTCCCCAATGGGCTCAGGAGAGGCAAAGATCAAGTCATGCATCCTACGAAACATGACCCGCACCAAGGAAACACCACTCAACAGCTTGCAGGTGCCCAGACCGCCACAAGGAGTCACTAGAGCGCGATGAGCCAAGGAAAGCCCCCTGGCCAAATCCTCCCCTAACCCAGAGCTAGGCCAATTGTACGCCGCCCTATGTGCCTCCCGGTTACGGCCGGCTGTGACAGCCTGGGATCAAACCCCAGGCTTTAGTGATGCCTCAACACTGCGATGTAATGCCTTAGACTGCTGCGCCACTCGGGAGGCCTCAGCTTTTCATTTGTAATAATTGTGTAAATAAATTCAAAACAACATAATTTCACTTTAACGTGTTTCCACTGCTCCAGAGTCCAATGGCGGCGAGCTTTACACCACTCCAGCCGACACATGGCATTGCGCATTGTTATCTTAGGCTTGTGTGCGGCTGCTCGGCCATGGAAAGCCATTTCATGAAGCTCCCGACGAACATTTCTTGTCTGGAAGTTGCTTTCAGAGGCAGTTTGGAACTCGGTAATGAGTGTTGCAATGGAGGACAGACGATTTTTACGCGCTACGTGCTTCAGCATTCAGCGGTCCCGTTCTGTGAGCTTTTGTGGCCTACCACTTTGTGGCTGAGCCATTGTTGCTCCTAGGTGTTTCCACTTCACAATAACAGCACTTACAGTACAGTTGACCGGGGCAGCTCTAGCAGGGCAGAAATTTGACTAACTGACTTGTTAGAAAAGGTGGCATCCTTTGACGGTGCCACTTTGAAAGTCACTGAGCTCTTCAGTAAGGCCATTCTACTGTCAATGTTTGTCTATGGATATATGGCTGTGGCTGTGTGCTCAATTTTATACAATTGTCAGCAATGGGTGTGGCTGAAAATGTCCTCATACTTTTCTGTATATAGTGTACATTGTGCCCCCTCAGATTTTGGGGGTGCATGACACCCCTGCTATGGATATAGTTTGCTTAAAAACCAATGTAATCACAAATACACATCTACTGTTTAATCACTGGCTGTATAACTATGACTTTATGGCCCACTTAGGCCCCCTTATATGACAGTGTTCCTCTGTTTAGTTTCATTATTAACAATGAAAACAGAGCATGCTGATTGTCACTGTTTAATTACTAAACAAGGATGCCTCAAAGTGTCAATCAAATGTTGTATTATGCATTGAGTTGAGTTTAAGCATATTTTTCTGTTGTGTATTTGTGTATTTTATGATGTATTTCAGGTTCATGTGTATTTTATATGCATTTTTATATGACTTTGTCTTCGTCATTGAAACTTTACATTTTTTTTGTGTATTTGAACTATCAAGGATGATGATATCTCTTCAATTTAGTTAATCCTTCAATTTCGGTAATCCCTTTTTAATGCTTTGGGCTGTATCAAGAGTGAACAGAAAGTACAGTATCTTTCAATACATGCTAATACTGTGATTCCCATAATCTCTCTGAGATCGGCAAAATGGAGAATTAAAAGTATACAGTAACAACCTCTCTGCTTCTTTGCAAATATATTTTTAAAACCAAAAAATTAATTCCCAAAATTCCTATCTTGAGCCATAAGATGTTATTGATTTTCAGACTGTGCCCTTTTCCTACACTCCTAAGAGGGAAACATTTGAGGGATATTGATCCTATTTAGTAACTATATTCCTCCAGCCTATTCCTTCCATCCTGAACTAATAATATATTCCACGGTGGAATATGATAAATAGCTTGTCATATAAAGTTAGGAGATAAGGCGGTCTCCTTATTTCTGTTACACAGTTATTTTCTTTCAGAGCAGCTAAACACTCTGTGAATTAAACTTGATTTCACAGATCCTGGAGCTGATGACATTTTGACTTTTATCTGAGATGTGAACATATTATATAATAGTAAATGCAACACCTCTGAATGTAGTCGATGAAAGGCACAGCAACAGCCGATGGAGTTTAAGGTACCGTGGGCTGCCCTGTACGACAAGATAAGCATAACTTGTTAGGTAAAATGTAGTGCAGAGCTGTCTAAGATTTCAGTAATACTCAACAATTGGTGCATTTGGCTAGTCTTTATGTATTATTTTAATGTAAAAGCAATCAGTATGCGGGGAATATTGCAAGCCTATGCATGCACTATGCAGGTTTCTATTCCTTTTGCGAGACAATCTGCTGTAGATCAAAGAGTATATGCAAAGCAAAAATATCCCCTTATCTCAGCAAGAAAAATCACTGATGACAATCGCATATAATAAGAAATTATGCATACTTAGATTTTATTACAAGAAACAGTGTATGATTCTTCAGAGAACAACGTGATTGAACACAAACTGACCTTGAATTCCACACCGCCAAGTTAAGATTCCTCCAACTTCTCTCCTCTTTCTTCCTTCTACCTCCTCTAACACCTCCTCCCAGGACTTCCTCCTTGTGGGAGAACAGGTGCTAGTGTTCCATGCTACATTAGCTGTATTTCATGTCTTGCCAGGGTTGGGTTTCTTTGCCAGGGAACACGTTGGTGATTTATTACATGTCTCTATGACAGAGGTTGTCTATCACTAAAAACGTATGCCGTTTCCAGTGGTTAAATTGAGACGGACCATACGGCGGAGCACAATTGGCCCAGTGTCGTCCGGGTTAGGGGAGGGTTTGGCCGGGGTAGGCCTCATTGTAAAATAAGAATTTGTTCTTAAACTGACATGCGTAGTTAAATTAAGGTTAAATAAAAAAATAAATAAAAGGAGAGCCAGGCAGAGGCGAGCTGCAGCACCTTACAGATCTAAAGAGAAAAGTACGATGAACCAAGGTTAGGGTTAGGGTTGAGGCTACGGTTGAACCGTGATCTGGATATGAAGCTAGGATTAGTGTAAGGGTTGTGGTTGAGGCTAGGGTTAGGGCTGTGGTTGAGGTTAGGATTAGGGTTGAACCAGGATGTGGATGTGAAGCCTGTGATAGTAAAGATCAGGTGACAGTCTTATTACCATGTTTTTT
The DNA here is from genome assembly GCF_045679555.1 of Salvelinus alpinus. Classification (NCBI taxonomy): domain Eukaryota; kingdom Metazoa; phylum Chordata; class Actinopteri; order Salmoniformes; family Salmonidae; genus Salvelinus; species Salvelinus alpinus. The sequence continues at coordinate 53,242,963 of NC_092100.1, forward strand.
TTGTAAAGAGGGACAGTTCAAGGTAAGTCCAGTTTACATTAAACCAGATATTAGTGGGCTAGAGTGTGGTGAGTAACCATGACTACAGAGAAAGTCAGTATGTTAGCTTCAGGGGAGAAGGACTGCACCCTCTCATTGAAGCCATGGAGGCTCAAGGCAGACCATGATACTGCAGGCATTGTTAATAGGAAGCAGGATCCCCTGAGAGTTTCTATTGGACAAATTCAGGTATTTTTATCCCCGTTTCTTTTGCTTCTTTTTTCGACAGAATTGGCCGAATGAATATACCCCTGATCACGCATCTATTCTACCGTGCCCAATAACCTGCTCATTTTACTCTCTGTTCCGAATGTACTAGATGACCAGTTCTTATAGCCTTTAGCCGTACCCTTATCCTACCCCTCCTCTGCTCCTCTGGTGATGTAGAGGTTAATCCAGGCCCTGCAGTGCCCAGCTCCACTCCCATTCCCCATGCACTCTCATTTGTTGACTTCTGTAACCGTAAAAGCCTTGGTTTCATGCATGTTAACATTAGAAGCCTTCTCCCTAAGATTGTTTTATTCACTGCTTTAGCACACTCTGCCAACCCGAATGTCCACGCCGTGTCTGAATCCTGGCTTAGGAAGACCACCAAAAACCCTGAAATCTCCATTCCTAACTATAACATTTTCCGACAAGATAGAACTGCCAAAGGGGGCGGAGTTGCAATCTACCGTAGAGATAGCCTGCAGAGTTCTGTCTTACTATCCAGGTCTGTGCCTAAACAATTTGAGCTTCTACTTTTAAAAATCCACCATTCCAGAAACAAGTCTCTCACCGTTGCCGCTTGCTATAGACCACCTTCTGCCCCCAGCCCTCATAGATATCATCCTAACCAACCTGCCCTCCAAATATACCTCTGCTGTCTTCAACCAGGATCTCAGCGATCACTGCCTCATTGCCTGCGTCCGTAATGGGTCTGCGGTCAAACGACAACCCCTCATCCCTGTCAAACGCTCCCTAAAACACTTCAGCGAGCAGGCCTTTCTAATCAACCTGGAAGGATATTGACCTCATTCCGTCAGTAGAGGATGCCTGGTTATCCTTTAAAAGTGTTTTCCTCACCATCTTAAATATTCCCAAAAAATCCCCAAAATTTGAACCAAGAACAGATATAGCCCTTGGTTCACTCCAGACCTGACTGCCCTTGACCAGCACAAAAACATTCTGTGGCGTACTGCATTAGCATCGAAAACCCCCCGCGATATGCAACTTTTCAGGGAAGTTAGGAATCAAATATACACAGGCAGTTAGGAAAGCAAAGGCTAGGTTTTTCAAACAGAAATTTGCATCCTGTAGCACAAACTCCAAAAAGTTCTGGGACACTGTAAAGTCCATGAAGAATAAGAGCACCTCATCCCAGCTGCCCACTGCCCTGAGGCTAAGAAACACTGTCACCACCGATAAATCCACGATAATTGAGAATTTCAATAAGCATTTTTCTACGGCTGGCCATGCTTTCCACCTGGCTACCCCTACCCCGGTCAACAGCCCTGCACCCCCCACAGCAACTTGCCCAAGCCTCCCCCATTTCTCCTTCACCCAAATCCAGATAGCTGATGTTCTGAAAGAGCTGCATAATCTGGACCCCTAAAAATCAGCCGGGGAAGACAATCTGGATCCTCTCTTTCTAAAATGATCCGCCGAAATTGTTGCAACCCCTATTACTAGAATGTTCAACCTCTCTTCCGTATCGTCTGAGATCCCCAAAGATTGGAAAGCTGCCACGGTCATCCCCTTCTTCAAAGGGGAGACACTCTAGACCCAATCTGCTACAGACCTATTTCTATCCTACCCTGCCTTTCTAAGGTCTTCGAAAGCCAAGTTAACTCTGTCAATCACCACATTCTTATCGGCAGACTCAACAGCCTTGGTTTCTCAAATGACTGCCTCGCCTGGTTCACCAGGTTCACTTCTCAGACAGAGTTCAGTGTGTCAAATCGGAGGGCCTGTTGTCCGGACCTCTGACAGTCTCTATGGGGGTGCCACAGAGTTCAATTCTCGCGCTGACTCTTTTCTCTGTATACATCAATGCTGCTGGTGATTCTCTGATCCACCTCTACGCAGACGACACCATTCTGTATGCTTCTGGCCCTTCTTTGGACACTGTGTTAACTAACCTCCAGACAAGCTTCAATGCCATACAACTCTCCTTCCGTGGACTCCAACTGCTCTTAAATGCAAGTAAAACTAAATGCATGCTCTTTAACCGATCGCTGCCCACACCTGCCCGCCCGTCCAGCATCACTACTCTAGACGGTTCTGACTTAGAATATGTGGACAACTACAAATACCTAGGTGTCTGGTTAGACTGTAAACTCTCCTTCCAGACTCACATTAAACATCTCCAATCCAAAATGAAATCTAGAATCGGCTTCCTATATCGCAACAAAGCATCCTTCACTCATGATGCCAAACATACCCTCGTAAAACTGACCATCCTACCGATCCTCGACTTCGGCGATGTCACTTACAAAATAGCCTCCAGCACTCTACTCAGCAAACTGAATGTAGTCAATCACAGTGCCATCCGTTTCGTCACCAAAGCCCCATATACTACCCACCACTGCAACCTGTATGCTCTTGTTGGCTGGCCCTTGCTTGATATTCGTCGCCAAACACACTGTCTCCAGGTCATCTGTAAGTCTTTGCTAGGTAAAGCCCCGCATTATCTCAGCTCACTGGTCACCATAGCAGCACCCACCCGTAGCATGCGCTCCAGCAGGTATATTTCACTGGTCACCCCAAAGCCAATTCCTTCTTTTGGCTGCCTTTCCTTCCAGTTCTCTGCTGCCAATGACCGGAACGAACTGCAAAAATCACTGAAGCTGGAGACTCATATCTCCCTCACTAACTTTAAGCACCAGCTGTCAGAGCAGCTCACAGATCACTCCACCTGTACATAGCCCATATGTAAATAGCCCATCCAACTACCTCATCCCCACACTGTTATTTATTTTATTTATTTTGCTCCTTTACACACCAGTATCTCTACTTGCACACCCATCTTCTGTACATCTATCACTCCAGTGTTTAATTGCTATATTGTAATTATTTCGCCACTATGGCCTATTTTTTGCCTACCTCCCTTATCCTATCTCATTTGCACACACTGTATATATACTTTTTCTATTGTATTATTGACTGTATGTTTGATTATTCCATGTGTAACTCTGTGTTGTTGTTTGTGTCGCACTGCTTTGCTTTATCTTGGCCAGGTCGCAGTTGTAAATGAGAACTTGTTCTCAACTGGTCTACCTGGTTAAATAAAGGTGAAATAAAAAAAATAAAAAAGATAAACAGAGTTCACTTTCATAGCAGCCACGTTGTATTCATTCTAGCCTCTGTTTACTCTCCTCCTCTCACCTTTCCCCTTCATTTGTGGACTTCTATGAACAACACATCAGCTGTATGTGACCAGGTGAAAAAACCTTCCCAAGCCAAACCATGCATAACCACTATACACAGCCAACATCATTGTCTACATATTAGCTAAAGTAACGTCCTAGTCAACATAGCTAATAGAACTAATGCGTTAGTGAACTTCTACAATCATACAGTAATGTTACAGTGTATAGTCAGTAAGCAGTTAGGCAGGCGTGCCCTGGTAGCAATAGATTAATAAAACCAAAAGCTTACCTTGACTTGGAAGAGTTCCAGTGTTGTGTTGGATTGTCACAGCCAGCTAGCTAACATAAACACCCGGCTCAAACAGAGGGATGCTGAGTAACTAAACTAGCCAGATGCATTTGCTAGCTAAGTAAGTGAAACTGAAAGTGGACTGTTTTTTAGACATCTCTCTCTCGCTCTTGCTTGAAAATTATTGTCTTTCTCCCTTTTTGAGTCAACTACCACATTGTATGCACTGCAGTGCTAGCTAGCTGTAGCTTATGCTGTCAGTACTAGATTCATACTCTGATCCTTTGATTGGGTGGACAACATGTCAGTTCATGCTGCAAGAGCTCTGATAGGTTAGAGGACGTCCTCCAGAAGTTGTCATAATTACTGTGTAAGTCTATGGAAGGGGGTGAGAACCAAGAGCATTCTAGGTTTTGTATGGAAGTCAATGTACCAAGAGGAGGACTGAAGCTAGCTTTCCTTCGGCTACACCATGGTGCTAGCCTACAGAGTTCTGTTGAGGCTACTGTAGATCTTTATTGCAAAACAGTGTGTTTCAATCAATTATTTGATGACGTGAATATATTTACTATAGTTTTATCTAAAAAGGATAATTTTTTTAACGTTTTACAATTTTTATTTTTATGAAATTCACTGAGGAGGATGGTCCTCCCCTTCCTCCTCTGAGGAGCCTCCTGTCATGCCCTGTTCCGTTTCTCCACCCCCTCCAGCTGTTGCCCATTTTCCCCATTATCCTATGTTTATTTATACCTGTGTTTTCTTGTTGTCTGTTGCCAGTTCGTCTTGTCTCGTCAAGCCTACCAGCGTGGTTTCCCCGTACTCCTGTATCTCTCTAGCTCTTGTTTTTCTAGTTTTTCTGGTTTTGACCGCTCTGCCTGCCTTGAGCCTGCCTGCCGTTTTGTACCTGTCTGACACTGCCCTGGATTACTGACCTCTGCCTGCCCTGACACCGAGCCTGCCTGCCATTCTGTACCTTATTGGCTCTGCCTTGGATTACGGACCTCTGCCTGCCCTTGACCTGTCTTTTGCCTGTCCCCTGTTTGGTCAATAAACATCTGTGACTCGAACTGTAGGCATCTGGGTCTTTATACTGAGTCTTGATACCTCCACAGAGTGTTACCTATCTGGCAGTGGCAAGTGGCAACATATTGATCACAGAAGACTGTCTAAGAAAAAACATCATCATTGCTCCTTTTAACACTGTATAAATGTACAAAGTCAACTTTTCAAAGAAAGTCTTTGTATTGGCAATATAATAGCACATTAGAAATAGTCGAAGGGTTTGATGTAACAACAAACACAATGTTCTTTTAGCAAACAGCCTTATTAGTCTGCTGTTGTACAAATACCAGACAGACCTAACCACTGCCATTCAAGGTATTTTTCTGCACATTGTTTCAATGCAGAAACAATATGAGTGTGGTGATAGCTAGTCATTATTTCGAAAGTGTTGCCATTCCTCTATGCATTACTTTTTACAGCAGCGTGTATTGAAAGGAATAACTTAAGTAGAGAGATGTATCAATGCGTACATGTGGGACAACAACACTGTGCAACAAATTATTCGGTAACACTTTACTTGACACCCAGTGTCATAACATGTTATGTCAAAATATGTAATAACAGCTGACATAACCTGTCATAATATGGTCATAACAGTGTCATGACCAATATATTTACACCTGTTGTGACATATATTATTTTATGGCTGGTTATGACACCAACATATGAGAGTCAAAACACATTTTTTTTTTTAAACAATATGTTTATTGATTTTTCTTCTTTATCAAGACAAATATAAGCAGAAATATTACGTGAAAAAAAAAACAGCAAAAATCCCATCATAAGTTAACAGCAACAAAAAAAATAAATAAAAATGAAACATCTAAGACAAAATAAAAGACTTACAGAGGCATAAAACCACCTAAATTACATTTTACAGTGGTCTGATCCAATAGGGTAGAACATATTTGGGACAAATTTCAGATGAAACACAACGCCACAAGCCAATCGGATATCTCTCACCACCACCCCACATGCACACACATCATAGTACACTACCCAGAGTTCCCTTCATTAGCCAATAATTCCCCCACATCACTCTGCTCAACAAATTCCCAAAATGGTCCCCAAACCTTTTCAAAAGTGTCTTGTTTAGCCTTAACCGTACATGTTATCCTTTCCATTGTTAACTTCTCTGCGCTACGGATCCCTTTTACGGGATCATTTTCCTAAACAACCGCTGAATTTCAGGGCGCAAAATATTACTAAAAATATTTATAATCATGCAATCACAAGTGAAATATACCAAAACACAGCTTAGCTTGTTGTTAATCCACCTATCGTGTCAGATTTTGAAAATATGCTTTACTGTAACGATTTTCCTCCTCCTCTTCATCCGAAGAGGAGGAGCAGGGATTTGACCAAAACGCAGCGTTGTGAAATGACATAATATTTATTTAACAAGACAAAAGACGAAACGAAATACTCTTAAACAAACTACAAAACAACAAACGAAGTAGACAGACCTGGTGCGACGAACTTACATGTAACACGAAGAACGCAATAACAGGAAAACTGACTACATAAAACGAATGAACAAACAAAACCGAAAACAGTCCCGTGTGGCGTAACATACAGACACTGACACAGGAGACAACCACCCACAACAATCAAAGTGAAAACACCTACCTTAATATGGCTCTCAATCAGAGGAAATGAAAACCACCTGCCTCTAATTGAGAGCCATATCAGGTCACCCTTAAACCAACACAGAAACACATAACAAAGACTACCCACCCAAACTCACGCCCTGACCGTCAAACACATACAAAACAACAGAAAACAGGTCAGGAACGTGACATTTACAGAGAAAGAAATCCAAGCTTTTGTGAGAGTATCAAGCAATGCTAGAACAGCTAGCCCCAAATTAGCATGGTCACGAAAGTCAGAAAAGCAACACAATTAATCGCTTACCTTTGATAATCTTCGGATGTTTGCACTCACGAGACTCCCAGTTACACAATAAATGTTATTTTTGTTCGATAAATATTACTTTTATGACAAAAAAAACGCCATTTGGGTTGGGCGTTATGTTCAGAAAACTACAGCCTCGTTCCGGTGCTGAAAGGCAGAAGAAAATTCGCACACGTATCAGATTCAAAAATATTACTAAAAATATTTATAATCATGCAATCACAAGTGAAAAACACCAAAACACAGCTTAGCTTGTTGTTAATCCACCTATCGTGTCAGATTTTGAAAATATGCTTTGCAACGAAAGCAATCTAAGCTTTTGTGAGTGTATCAATCAATGCTAGAACAGTTAGCCTTATATTAGCTTGGTTAGCTTGGTCACTGTCACGTAGAGTAGGCCAGAAGGCTGAACTGGAAAACCTAACCTCTATCAAAATAAAAAGATGGCGGAGCCGCAAAAGTTCTTCGGTGCAAGGGTGTTTATTTACAAAGTGATTCCGGAACAAAAACAACAGTACTGCCATCAAACATATACCTTATGGGCCAGCTAAAAACAATGCTACCCCATCCACAGCTCATTCCAAAATGCCTCTCAATGAACTGAAAGAGAGGCTCCTTTTGTAGGGCTAGCCCCTCCCCTCAGAACAATTAACACTAATTAATTAAGCAATTACCTAGTCAAACCTACATTTTCCATTAACTAAACATACTAAAGGATATACATTGCAACACGTTTATGAAACAATATCACAACATAACATTAACAAAATTACATCACTACTGACAGTGTCTTTCAATATGCCCATTTACATTAATGAGCTATTTGGGACAGGCACTATAAAGTCAGCCCAATTCCCTTAGCTAGGGTCCTTTTCCAGCATACCCGGAAGCTACCGAGATGGAGAGAGAGAGGAACAGAACAAACAAACAAACAAACAACGCGCTCATCCACAACATTGATAAGTATAATAAATATTGCATATCTTAAATATGAACACTGACATAAGTGTGAAATGTATGTAGTAAGACAGAAGTTAAATTGTGTGTCGACCCACATTGTTAACTTATCTGATAACGGAGCAGGGAGGAGTGATAAATGTGTGCGTGCGTTAAAGTACCAAATGCTGCCCGCGGCCAGTGACGGACTTCTACGTCACATTACCTTCCTCTTCTCCTGAAGCAACCAGGTTCGGGAGCCTTAATAGGTAGTCCGCCGTGACGTTTTCTTTTCCTGCCTTGTGACGGACACAGAAGGGCTGGAGCTGAAGGGCTGGAACCTGAAGGGCTGGAGCTCCAGATATCACCTGGTCACACGAGAATTCCGGTCCTTCATGGTCTGGATCCAGGTCAGTGCTCTGTGGTCCGTGTGCAGGTCAAATTCCCTCCCAAGAAGGTAGTAACGGAGGCTATCTAGGGCCCACTTTTTAGCCAGGCACTCCTTCTCAATTGTAGAATACCTGGTTTCCCTGGACAACAGCTTCCGACTCAGGTACAGCACAGGAAGCTCTTCTCCTGGCTCCCCTTGGGCCAGTACAGCTCCAATTCCCACAGCCGAAGCGTCCACCTGCACGAGAAACCTCTTCTGAAAATCAGGGGTCTAGAGAACAGGGAATGAGCACAGTCATTTTTTTCAGTATCATGAAGGCTTCCTCACACTCCTCAGTCCACTTCACAGGGTTGCTGGCCACCTTTGAAGTGAGGTTGGTCAGAGGGACAGCGATGGTCGAAAACTGCGGAATGAATCTCCGGTACCACCCTGTCAGACCTAGGAAGGACTTCACCTGTGTCTTGGTTCTGGGTTGAGGGCTGTTCCTGATGGACTCCACTTTGTCCACCTGAGGCCGAACTTCACCCTTACCCAGCTGGTAACCCAGGTACTTTGTCTCCTGTTTTGCCCACTCACACATCAGGAGGTTAAGCGTGAGGCCTGTATCATGGATCTTCCCCAGGACTCTGCTAAGATGCTGTATGTGCTCCTCCCAGGAGTGGCTGTAGATCACCACGTCGTCCAAGTAAGCAGCACAGTAATCGTCACAGTCCTGGAGGACCTTGTCCATCAGCCTCTGGAAAGTCGCAGGGGCCCCATGAAGGCCAAACGGCATGACCTTGAACTGGAACAGGCCCATCGGCGTCCGGAATGCAGTGTAGGCCTTGGATTGTTCATCCAGGGGCACCTGCCAGTACCCTTTGCAGAGATCCAATGTGGTGATGTAATGAGCTCTACCTATTCTCTCCAGTAAGTCATCAATGCGGGGCATGGGGTAGGCATCAAACTGGGAGATGGCATTCACCTTACGGAAGGAGCAGCGCGAGAAGGAGGAATGGACATGGGAGGACGAGTTGGACGGCAAAGGACCCTGGGCAGAGCCAGGGGAATATCATAGCAGAGCTTTGGGGCGGCGAAGCAGAGACAGTAAAGGAGTTAATGGGGTGATTGGAGGAGAGAGTTATGAGGGAGGTGCTGGTTTGGTGCATGAGGCACGACATCCGCCCGACGGAACGTGTCGGGGATTTGATGTCACCTGAGTCAGCTCTCCATACTCGTCCTGAGGTGCGTGCTAGCCGTCTGGTGAAGACTGTGCCAGCCCCACGCACCAGGCCTCCTGTGCGCCTCCCTAGCCCTGCATGTCCTGTGCCAGCTCAGCGCACCAGCTCTCCTGTGGCAGCCCCACGTACTAGCTCTCCTGTGGCAGCCCCACGCACCAGCCCTCCGGTGCCGGCGCCACGTACCAGGCCTCCAGTTCCAGCACCCCGCACTCGCCTTGAGGTACGTGGCCTCAGCCCAGTACCACCAGTGCCAACACCACACACCAGGTCTACTGTGCGCTTCCCGGGTCCAGTATGCCCTGTTCCTGCTCCCCGCACTCGCCCAGAGGTGCGTGTCCCCAGCCCGGTACCATCAGTTCTGGCACCACGCACCAGGCCTACTGTACGCCTCAGCAGGCCAGAGCCGCCCGTCTGTCCAGCGCCGCCTGAGCCGCCCGTCTGTCCAGCGCCGCCTGACCCGCCCGTCTGTCCAGCGCCGTCTGAGCCGCCCGTCTGTCCTGAGCCGCCAGAGCCGCCCGCCAGTCAGGAGCCGCCGGAGCCGCCCGCCAGTCAGGAGCCGCCGGAGCCGCCCGCCAGTCAGGAGCCGCCGGAACCGCCCGCCAGTCAGGAGCCGCTGGAACCGCCCGCCAGTCAGGAGCCGCCGGAGCTGCCCGCCAGTCAGGAGCTGCCAGGGCCGCCCGCCAGTCAGGAGCCGCCAGGGCCGCCCGCCAGTCAGGAGCCGCCAGGGCCGCCCGCCAGTCAGGAGCCGTCAGGGCCGCCCGCCAGTCAGGAGCCGCCAGAGCCGCCCGCCAGTCAGGAGCCGCCAGAGCCGCCCGCCAGTCAGGAGCCGCCAGAGCCGCCCGCCAGTCTGGAGCTGCTCTTCAGTCTGGAGCTGCCCCTCAGTCCGGAGCTGCCCCTCAGTCATGAGCTACCTCACAGTCATGATCTAGCTCTCAGTCATGAGCTACCTCTCAGTCATGAGCTACCCCTCAGTCATGAGCTACCCCTCAGTCCTGAGCTGCCCCTCAGTCCAGAGGCGCTCCTCAGTCCGGTGGGGCCCTTTATTAGGGTTCCCAGGCCAAGGTCGGCGGCGAGGGTCGCCGCTCAAAGGACGCTAAGAAAGCGGACAAAGACAATGGTGGAGTGGGGTCCACGTTCAGCGCCAGAGCCGCCACCGCGGACAGATGCCCACCCAGACCCTCCCCTATAGGTTCAGGTTTTGCGGCCGGAGTCCGCACCCTGGAGGGGGGGGGTACTGTCACGTCCTGACCTTTATTTCCTTTGTTTTGTCTTTATTTAGTATGGTCAGGGCGTGAGTTGTGGTGGGCAATCTATGTTTGTATTTCTATGTTTTCCTATTTCTGTGTTTGGCCTGATATGGTTCTCAATCAGAGGCAGGTGTTTTGTGTTGTCTCTGATTGGGAACCATATTTAGGTAGCCTGTTTTGTGTTGGGTTTTGTGGGTGGTTGTCTTGTGGGTGGTTGTTTTTTTTGTATTTTGGAAGTGTTCCGTTTTTTGTCTTTTATTAAACATGATGAACACTAATCACGCTGCACTTTGGTCCTCTCCTTCCACAGAAGAAAACTGTTACAGGATCAGCTCTCCCAGGAGTGAAACGGTGGTTTCCCCAGACAGGACTAAAACATGACAAAGAATGCATTTCACCAAGGAGCTTCCGCACCTCATACCAAATGTTGATCGTATTATAAACAAAAGGGATTCTTAAAAAAAGAAATTGTGTCTTGAAATCAACTGAGTAAATGTAGAGGTTAAGGGGTAATTTGGGTACAAGTGAAGAAATTTCAATCTCCATCCACGAAGGGAGAGACTTGGTGGTAAAATAGTACACAGCAGTGCGAAGCTGAGCTGCCCAGTAGTACCACTGGATATTAGGCAAATGGACCCCCCCTCTGTCATAGGGTAGGTACAATAAGGACAAGTGAACTCTGGGACGTCTGTTATTCCAGATAAATATAGTGAACATATTGTTAAGCCTTGTAAAGAGGGATGGTGGCAGCGGCAAGCAAGGGAATGTTCTGAAATAGATACAACAGTTTTGGGAGGACATTCATTTTCAGAATGCTAATCCGGACAATTAAAAATATAGGTAAAGATGACCATCTATCTATCGATTGAGTTATTGAAACTACAACAGGGTCCTAGTTAGTTGAGACTATGCGGTCAATCTCTGGCACAATACAAATGCCGAGATATGTAAAGCATTCCGTTGCATTAAAAAATTAGTCAGAGGTGTAGGTCTACGTCTTTCTATTTCTATTTCTACGTCTATTTATTTTGTATCATGAAAACACCCCAAACTCTTTGATTAGGTCCAGAAGTGCGGGTATGGAATTTCACAAGTCTGTAAGAAACAAATTACATCATCTGCATAAAGGGCAATTCGATGTTCCATCTGATCTATTCTGATACCTGAAATATTGTTGTGGGACCTAACAGCTATGGCTAGAGGCTCAATGGCTAGGATAAACAGGAGAGGGGAAAGAGGGCAGCCCTGCCTAAAACCCCTGCAAATGTCAAAAGGTTTAGATACCGTATTAGTAGTAAGGATCTCTGCAGTGAGATTTGAATATAGTATCTTTATCCATTTACACAAGCTTTCACCACAACCAAAACGAGTTAACACTTCAAAGAGGTAGGGTCACTCAACCCTGTCGAAGGCCTTCTCTGGTCCAACGATAGGATCACAGTGTCTGACGACCCAATTCTAGCATGTAGAACATTTAGCACTCTCCTAACATTATGAAATCCTTGACGACCTTGAAAAGCCATTTTGGTCTCTACCCACCACATCCAGGAGAAAACCCTCCAACCTCCTCGCAAGTGCTTCCCAAAGAACCTTAGTGTCAGAATGTAAAAGTGAAATGGCACGATAGGAATCACATTTGGTATGCATCTTTCCAGGTTTTAGGAGCAGAGTGATCAGAGCTCCTCTCTAAGAAGGGAGCAGGAGACCATTTTCGTAAGATTCCAAAAAAAGACAGTTTGTTCTTAAATCTATTGTAGATGTCAATGGGCAGCCCATCTGGGCCAGATACCCTCCCCACCCTCATACTATCAATTGCATTGGAAATTTCCTCCACAGTCAGCTCATCTGAAATATTGGGAAACTCCAATTTATCTAAAAAGCTAGCCTGGGTATCAATTTCAGGAGGTTACTCTTATGCATATAATTTTTCATAAAAATGATTTAAAGGTATTGTTTATCTCCCGAGGGTCTACTGTCACAGCTCCCCCTGCATCCTGAATTGAATTGATTGCTCTCTCTGCTTGCTGCTGTTTGGTTCGCCAGGCCAACAGCTTCCCAGGTGCACACAAGGAGCAACTCCTTGTGTGCACCTGTGGAATTAGTGAGGAAAATGTATCTCTCCAGTTTTAATTTTGGTTTCAAGTCATTTCATTTTTTGATGAGTATTTTTTGACTTGGAGCTGGTGAAATGTATAATTTGACCCCTTATGAAAGCTTTAAAGGCTTCCCATCTAGTACAAGCTGAAGTCTGTGCTGTATTAATTGAAGAGTATAGGTCAATTTGCTGTCCAATGTATTCTGTAAAACTTGCATCTTACAGCCATTTAGGTTGGAAGCGCCATTTAGGTGGGTCACCTACTAAATTAGAATCTGAATATATAAGAGATGCTGGCGCATGGTCAGAGATGACAATGCTATCATAAAAGCAATCCCAATGCTGCTGAGATCAAAAAATTGTCGATTCGGGAATAGGTCTGGTGTATGCTAGAGTAACAGGAGTATTCCACATCATCTGGTTTCATTTATCTCCAAATCTCTGTTAAGACTAAATCCTTCATAATGTAACGATTCTCCTCTTCGTTTGAGGAGGAGTAGGAAAAGTCGGACCAATGTGCAGCGTGGTAAGTTTCCATAATTCGATTTTTAATAAATCAACTGAACACGGAACAAAATAACAAAAACACGAACAAACAACCGAAACAGTTTTGTATGGTGAAACACAGACACAGAAATTAACTACCCACAACCCATAGTGAGAAAACCGGCTACCTAAGTATGGTTCTCAATCAGAGACAACTATCGACAGCTGCCTCTGATTGAGAACCATACCAGGCCACACACAGAAATACAAACATAGAAAAAACATAGAATTACCACCCCAGCTTACGCCTTGACCAAACACATAGAAATAGACAACCTAGAAACATACAAAGCAAACTATGGTCAGAACGTGACAGTACCCCCCCCCCCCCAAAGGTGCGGACTCCGGTCGCAAAACCTGAACCTATAGGGGAGGGTCTGGGTGGGCATTTCACCCTTGCAGCGGGCCCCGAATAGACGGGAGACTCTGGCAGCGCCGGAGTTACGGGCGACTCTGGCAGCGCCGGAGTGACGGGCGGCTCTGGCAGCTCTTGACTGACGGGCAGCTCTGGCAGCTCTTGACTGACGGGCGGCTCTGGCAGCTCTTGACTGACGGGCGGCTCTGGCAGCTCCTGACTGACGGGCGGCTCTGGTAGCTCCTGACTGACGGGCGGCTCTGGCAGCTCCTGACTGACGGGCGGCTCTGGCAGCTCCTGACAGACGGGCGACTCAGGCAGCTCAGGACAGACGGGCGACTCAGGCAGCTC